>NC_135392.1:2622500-3222500 GCF_051989625.1 Stigmatopora argus | reverse complement strand
ATTTTTTGGGTGAACAAGGACTCTCATCACACCTTGCCTCCACCCAAGGAGTCACAGTTGTCCAGACCCGATCATCCTTCCGAAGAATTTGGATCCAACCGGAACGGGGCAACGCCTAAAGGCTCAACGGAGCTGTTGCCCCCCAACCAGTGGCAACGCAACTCTGACCTGACTCCCGAGGCCTGGCAACAGCAGATGGACCAGCAATATCAGCACCAGGAAAGTGAGACGCAAGCAGAGTCTTGGGGCTATCAGCACTCCCCTCCCCACAATTCCCATCAGTCCAAATCCGTCTTTAAAGACAGTAAAAGTTAGTATTCTTGTATTCCATTTGTGAAACAATGGAGGAAGTTATGATTCTCTGTTATGAAATAACTGCCAACTCCCTTGCCTCCCTCAACAGCCATGATCCTAAAAAATATATTGCCCACCACCACAGTAGGGTCTATCCTCAAAGCTTTGGATCCTTATGCATATCTGGATGAGAGAAACATTCGTCTAATCAAGGCCAAGACACCAGGAGCAAAGTGCTTCTGCTTTATCGACATGGACTCCCATGAGGTGCCCTATGGATACGTTGTATATTACATACAGTATTTTCACGCATATAAGCCTCATCCGCAGATAAGCCGCACCCTTAAAATTGCCTTAAAATCGATGAATTTTACAATTTCTCTCGTATAAGCCGCCCACTGATTCACAATTTTCACCTCCATATTCATGGTTTTAATAGGAGCACAAATATTTTCACGCATATAAGCCGCACCTGCAGATAAGCCGCATGTGCAGATAAGCCGCACCCTTAAAATGGCCTTAAAATCGATGAATTTTACAATTTCCCTCGTATAAGCCGCCCCCTGATTCACAATTTTCACCTCCATATTCATGGTTTTAATAGGGAGTACAAATGTTTTACTTTGAAGGGAAAATCTTAAGAAAAATTAGCGCACGTGGTATTTCTGCGATACTGTATAAATTGATTTCTGGATACCACATTTCAAAAAAGAAGTCACTTGACCAGTACAACCAGGAAGTTTGTCTGTAGCGGTCTAGTTTGTCATCCCTAGTTAAGATGGCAGCATCCCTGAGTAATTTTTTTCATGTTTTATGCTAGGTATGTTTTTGTTTTTCCTTGAATTTCATTCATAGATGTCAAAATAAATTTTGTTAAGCATTTTATCTGTTTATCCTTTCTCTATTTTCAAATAAATGACCGTATCAAACACATTGTCTTGTGTTATGGCGTTTCGTACATATGAAGTCTAATTTGTGCGCATATAAGCCGTACCCTTGGTTCAGTCGTCATTTTTTTTAGCAACAAATTCGGCGTATATGCGAGAAAATTCGGTAATGTTCTCTGTCGTTACCCTACAATCAGTGTTAACAGGTCTTGTCTTTGTTATTATAGCAAGTTACCCGCTTGGTCGACCTACTCCTCACGAGGCCCAATCCCCTTTGTATTGATGGTTTTCGAGTGTATGCAGAGGTTGCAAAACCCCTCAAGAACCAGAGGTATGTCATCTGGTCCTATTTTGCGATGGATCTCACTTGGTCGGACGCTGATTTTACGTCTGCTGACATTTCAGAAGAGAGTTTGACAGATCAAACAACTCTTCACCGGGATATCGGACTGCGTCTAGCATGGAGGTCAGTTGCGTTTTTATTGATATCACCTGAACTGGTCAGACAACTCATTTAATTATTCTCTCTTTCGTTTCAGTCGCAGCAGTTTTATCCCCAGACGCCACCCTCTACAGAACCCCCTCCTGGAATGCAAGGTCAGGCGTCTTTCTTGCACAATATTGTCTTTTTGCCTTTGCAAAGGTCATTTTAAAGTACCCTCCATGTTAAATGAACTTGAAATCCTCACCTTTTTTCTCCCTTTTAGCTGGTTTGCCGACTAATGAAAGTAATCCAGCTCCCTTGGCAGATGCCAACATCAGCCATGTAAGTTTAATATCACTTCTTGATGTTAAAACTGGGTACTCTAAGCTTCATTTCCTATAACATTTCATCTCACAGGGTAGTGACTATGATGCTAGTGAAGCTGAAGGTGCATCTTACCAGGCAACTGGAGCTCCTGTTGCCACTGATGCCACAACCGCCGCTGATGGTAAGAACTTCCAGAGAGCATGTTTGAAATTTAGAATATAAAGGCACCAGAAAAAATACAGGGAATCTTTGTCATATTGTCCGCAGATGCCGAGCCCCCTGATACGTCCAGCTATTTGTATGATGCTACCTCAGGCTTCTACTACGACCCTGAGACCACCCTGTACTATGACCCTGGCTCCAGGGTGAGTATGAAAGACCGCACACAACTCGGAAGCATTTCTAGCTTTAGACCAAGTGGTTCGCGGGCCGCATTAACGTCAACTCGGTTTCATGTGGGCCAGACCATTTTAGATATAATATTTAGATATTTTTTTTATAAATGGATTAAAAGAACTGGATTAAAACCCCTGAATATTCAGTTTTTATAGATCTAAAACAATGTTTATTTTAGCTTTTTTTATATATTTTTTTAGATTTTACAAAATGCTTTTTGACCTAAAACACCAAAAGAAAAAAAATGGATAAAAAATTGCAATTATTGATTTAAAAAGAGGAAAATCAGGAAATTTAATATACATCTATAATTTTCATTTTAATTTGATCCTAAAACAAAAAGTCGGCACTCATGATTTACTTTCTCGGGCCGCACAAAATGATGCGGCGGGCCAGATTTGGCCCCCGGGCCGCTACTTTGACACCTGTGCTTTAGACCATAAGAATGAGTCTGCATTTTTGTCTTCTGAGTAGCTTTGATCATTTTAGGTCAGTGTCCTCGTCCATGATTACCTTTAAACAATTTCCACATGGCTCCTACCTATTTTTAAATGTACTTTTGTGATATAGCTCAAGTAGTATAACAGTGTGTCTTAGTAACCATGCAACTTTAATTCACCAGAGTCAACCACACAATCAGAGATTATACATCTAATGGTCTTTAAAGTTGATTAACAATCTTATATTGTTATCTATTTATCCTATCTTGGGCAAAGGACTACATCAAGTTCATATTTTTCGGTGATTGGACAAAAAATGGCCTCCCAAGTCAGAGCAAAAAGTATAAGATTTCAATCTGAGACAAATAACTGTTTCTGTTACCATCGCCTTGAGAACCAACTGGTCCCCCATTCATTAAAAGTTGTGGGTAGTCAGTGCAGCATTTTACGTAATTGGCCAAAAATGGCCTCCAAGTCGGAGGGGAAAAAGTAAAATATTTCAATCTGAGACAAATAACTGTTTCTGTTACCATCGCCTTGGGAACCAACTGGTCCCCATTCATTAAAAGTAGTGCGTGGTCAGTGCAGCATTTTACGTATGAATCCAGACCTAAGCACTGAAAGGTCTTCATTTGTCCACAGTACTTTTACAACGCTCAAAACCAAGAGTACCTGTACTGGGACGTGGCAACAAAGGCCTACCTCCCAGTCCCTGGAGGCAACCAGGGACACCAGCCGATCATGACGGCTGAGGATCAAGCCATTCTCTCCAACCCGGCCGCCGACGCTCCTCTGGACATGAAGAAACCGTCGGCGCCTCCAATGCCCATCATGGACTCCGCCGACAACCACGAAACTTTGTCCCCGGAGAAGAAAGATGACGACGACTCGGCGAGAAGGGACGATAGGCCGAGGAGTATTGCGGCCGTTAAGGTTGTCACGAAAAACAAAAAGTGTCAATGTGGGGGAACGAGTGACTAAATGAATGTTGATTTTCTTCAGATTATGAAAGATATGGAGCGCTGGGCCAAGATCCAGAACCGGCAAAAGGACTGCGTGCGGTCCCCATCGCCCGTGCTGAAAGGCAGTCTGGACGATGACAAGAAGCAATCCAAGTCGGCGGATGCGGGGTTTGCCGTGTTTGAAAGAAAGGTTAGAACAGAGTTTATCTGTCGGGTTTTATGTCTACAGTCTTCCCTCGATTATCGCAAATTCACTTCTTTGCGATTTTTTTTCGGCTGTTAATTTTTTTTTTTTAAGAATAAAAAAGTAGTTATAATAGGGGTGACCCTACTTTATGATTTTTCCATTATCGTAGCCATGTCTGTGCAATAACCTTAGTCAGCAGAATAAAAATTTGATTTTTTTCGTCTTTGTAATCAAGACTTTTCCCCAAAAATAGTTTGTTTTACTATGGTAAAGTATCAATATAGTATTTACTATTACTATATTTGCTTAAAATGAAAACATTTTAAAGAAATATGACTCGTTGCCGTCAATATTTTTTTAAATAAGTAAAAAAGAAAAATTAGTGAATAAAACCTGAATATTTACTCTAGTTTTTAATTAAAAAAAATATAAATTACTAATTAATATTATTAGGTAAATAGAACATTATTATTAATAAAAACTTTAAGGAAAAAAAACAAAGTTAATTAAGAGGCCCGAAAAAAGATTCCAACAATTTTTTTGCGAAAAATTGCCCAAAAATAAAATAAAGGAGCCAATTCATTTCAGAATCGATTACAGGTCCATTTTGATCAGGATCAGCTTGAAAGAGTGATTCTGCATATTTAAACTCAGTCTCAGTCTGCAGAAGATCCCCAATTTGTGAACTTGCTGTGTGTCGCTCCTGTTTTTTTTACCTAGGTCTACAATGTCTTCTGTGTCTGAAATTTCCAGAATACGGGATGAAATATAGTTCTAATCTAATGTCTGGTCTACATAAACCACAATATTCGAGGGATTACTGTAGTTCCTTTGAGGCTCAAAGAGTTGTGCGCCCACAGAAAACCGGTGAGGAATTTTTCAAGAAGCCACTTGCTCCCCTGAAAAAAGAGGAAAAGTCAAAGGTAGGGGTTTTGCATTCGAGAATCATTAGTGAGTCAGCACATGGTGTTAACGTGTTGTTGTGCGTCATCAGCGGCTGATGGGCTCCTTGGGCATGCTGGCGTCCGAATACGCCGCCGGAAGTGATGAAGAAGTGGAGGAGGACAAGGAGGACGCGGCACGCGGCAGCCAGGTCACCAAAACACCAACCTTAGAACGGGGGGACAAGTTGACGGACTGGAAGAAGATGGCCTGCTTGCTCTGCAGGAGGCAGTTCCCCAATAAGGACGCACTCATACGCCACCAGCAGCTCTCGGACCTGCACAAAGTACTGTCTACTAGCACCATGCTAGTGGAAAACTATCCTTTTTTAACTGTTGTTTTTAATTTTAGCAAAACATGGAAATTCACTTGAAGATCAAAAAGTCCAAGAAAGAACTGGAGGCACTGGAGAACCAGGAAAAAAAAGTGAGTGGACATGAGTTTTTTGGGGTGTAAATGGTGGTACCCGGACACTTCGTCGACCGGACACTTCGTCGACGGACAATTCGGCGCCCGAAACTGTCGCCAGACAGTTCGCCTAATCTTAACCACTATTAAAGACGACAAAGGAAATTCACATAATCTTTATTAAAGAAAATAAAACAGCGAAAACTCACTTGACAACACAAACACATTAACATTTTAAATGTGCTCGTCTATAAACACACTACGCATGAAACGGTTCTTACATCGCCGGACTCGCAAATGATTGTTTTTAAAATAAGGCAATTAAAAAATGTATTTTATTAAATTTTTTATTAAGAAGACAAAGGGAATTGACCGATGGGAGTTTTTCTTTTTCTTTATTAAAGAAAATAAAACGGCAAAAACTCGCTCGACAACACAAACACATTAACATTTTAAATCTGCTCGTCTCTAAACACTACGCACGAAATGGTTCCTACGTTGAGCGCTCCACGTTTGGAACGTGACCGGACGTTTCGTCGAAAGATGTTTGGGCGATTGGACGTTTGGTAGAACAGACGTTTGGTAGAACAGACATTTGGTAGAACGGACGTTTGGTCGCCAGGTTCGCTCGCTGTCAAATTATGACAGAGTTTACTGTTGATATTTTGATATTAGATATTTAGATATTAAACTCTCTCTCTCATGATTATAATTTTGAGAGCTGGTTTCAACAGTAACAACCTGGCGACCAAACGTCCGTTCGACCAAACGTCCGACTACCCATTTGGAAAGACCCCAAAAAGAATCAACATGACATAACAACTCAGATGTCACGTTGTCTTCTTTTTAATAAAACAATTTTATTTATTGCCTTTTATTTTAAAAACAATCGTTCACGAGTCCGGCGACGAATTGTCCGTCGGCGAAATGTCCGGCGACGATATGTCTGTTCGGCGAACTGTCCGGCGACGATATGTCTGTTCGGCGAACTGTCCGGCGACGATGTGTCTGTTCGGCGAACTGTCCGGCGACGATGTGTCTGTTCGGCGAACTGTCCGGCGACGATGTGTCTGTTCGGCGAACTGTCCGGCGACGATATGTCTGTTCGGCGAACTGTCCGGCGACGAAATGTCTGTTCGGCGAACTGTCCGGCGACGAAATGTCTGTTCGGCGAACTGTCCGGCGACGAAATGTCCGGTCACGGTAAATAGTTGTTGTGGATCAGTGTTAGCCAGAGATCTTATAGGGGTAGTAAATGTCTTCTTAACGTTCTTCTCGCAGCTGACTCCAAAGGAAGTTGGCAGGTCACCAGAACAAAAGAGGAGAAAACAGCCACAGCATCATAACAGGTGGGCTGGAGATATCTTTAGTAAGTGCTGGTGGCGAATCGTAATTAAAATTCATTTATTTTTTTTGTCCTTAGGGAAATCAGTAAGGTCGCTGAAAGGCCTGGTTTAGGCTCAGAACCTCCGTCTGTAAGTGCGCCACCTTAATTCACATTTCCCACCATGTTTATCTTTTATTTATAGCGCTTTTAACACAATTTCCACAGAGACGGCCAAAAAAGGACCATGTCGCTTGGGACCACGCCACCTACAAACAAGCAGTGCGCAAGGCCATGTTTGCACGCTTTAAGGAACTGGACTGACCGAAGGCAAACAACTGGATTAAAACGAAAACCCGCTCGCTCGTCACCATCCCGTCACGCCTCGTGAACGAACACTCAAGCGATGGAAGTCGCCGGATTTCATGCAGGCTTCATGAACTTTATACAGGCTAATTGTGTCAAGCTTGGAATAATAAAATACCCACACAGACTCAGTTAAAGTTTGTTTTAAAGCTTCAACTTTTTTTGTATTTCCTTTCCTCATTTTTTTGTGATAGTGTTATGCACTTTTTTTATATACATAAAAAAATTGACTCATCTTTGTGTGTTTACTCAGGTGGATTTTGGAGGCTAAAATGGACATACTCGGATAGTACTTGCATCAATTTCTGTATATATACATATATATATATATATATATATATATATATATATATATATATATATATATATATATATATATATATATACATATATATACTTATATATTCATACATATATATGTGTGTGTATATATATGTTTGTATATATATATATATATATATATATATATATATATATATATATATATGCATATGCATATGCATATGCATATATATGTGCATATACATATATATTTAAATAATTAATCTAATGTTTTATATTTTGTTTGGATGCAAAACTGAATTCTGAGGTACAGTACATGCACCCGACCACAAGCTGGCATCATGAGCTAATGTTTGGTTTTGGTTTCTTATTCTCAAGGCCATTGCACTTTTTAATGTATTACTGCATTATTATCAAAATATCACAGATTGTGTAATGCAGATGACGAAGCTTAACTCTGACCTTTTATGTACAACAGCACACCAACTGTTTGTGATCTTCCTTGCAGAATAATCACCAAAACTGGAAGATGCTGAAGTGGATGACAATGATTTTAATCCAGGTGAAGGCATCTGACAATTTTTTATTTAGCATAAAAGAGAAACATACTACGGTAGTCGTTGTTTCATTTAACATAATGAAATCTCATTTTCTTTTCCATGTTCTCATTTGATTCCATTCTAAGTCTCGGTCACGGAAAGCAAAGTCAAGCAAAAAACCTGTGTGGATGCCAGCGGTAAGTAGTTCATTTATATGCAAATATATATCGACACTGCATGTTTCAATCTGTGTTTGTTTAACTGTCGCCACAGGACACGGTGACCCACAAATAATGGAGGCCCGTGGCCCTTTCAGAGCGACAAGTGTCGAAAACCTATCAAATCGACGACCGTCTATTGTCTTGAATGTTTGCTGTTTAATCCAAGGACATTTCAAGGCCAAGGTATGTTGCTTATTTGCTATTTACATTTTTAATCCACTATACTTTCGAAATTTAGACCAAAAATAGGCAAGGATCTTGAGATTATTTTGATGAGATTTCCATACTGTTGGCAGTAAAGTTGTCAACATGCCGTTGCCGTGGTTATGACGACCCGTGGGAACTTACGCAATGGCTTTAACATGATGAATACATTATTCCACTGTTTATTATGGCAGGCGTTGCCAGGTCCAAATCTGAAATGTCTTGATTTTCCAGCGTTATTGTTTTTTAGGAGTGAAGTCAGTTGCAATTTATAACATGAAATTCTGTTGGCACGTCTATCATCGGCTATCGTGAACTGGCTGGAAAAGCTAGCGAGAAAGTTGGAGCATTTTGGCCCGTAATTGGTGGTAAAATCAGGCCTTAAAAAATCCAGCTCGAGCCGACATTAAGCAAACATGAAATGACATATTTTATTTGGCAGGAAAAAACGCAAGATTTCTTAAGGTTAAAATCTACATTTTTATGAACATGATGAATGCATTTTTACAATGAAATAGTAGCAAGAGGGTGAGAATACAGACACAGCAAAATACATTTTAGACATAAATAGATAGGTAATAAGTAAGTTAATAAATACATAAATAAATATATACATAAATAACTAAGCGTGTTGCTGAAATAAATACATTCACTTACATATATATATATATATATATATATACATATATATATACATATACATATACATACACATAGATGTACATGTATACATACGGTAGGTCTTAACATTCAGCCATTTGTTTTGTTAAAGAGCCTCAGCTGGAATCGAATCTTTTCTGATCATCGAAGGTTTCCTACGCAAGTTGCTTGTCTGTTTTAGGTTCTGGGACACGTAGTTATTGTTTCAGAAAGACAGATGGGCAGACAGATGTATTCTTTGGAAAAAAACAATATGTTTTGTTTGTTTGAAATCATCCAGAAATGTTCTTTGTAGCTCTCTGGAACATTACAATAAAGCAAGGGTTGGGAACCTTTTTGACAAAGACAGCCATAAACTATTCATATTTTCTGACGTTATTCCTTGACAGCCAAACTCGAATTTAAAAGTCAAAAAACGTTTACGGGTGTCTTTTTTAAAAATTGTAATTTCACCACTTTTTATAGTGGAAAAAACTGAATATTTTTGACAACATTCTTATGCAGTTGCTAATCAATGAGTATGCATTCCAGAAGAGTCAATTGCCCAAAAAAATAGAAGACTACTAGCTAGCTACTATTTGCGAAAGGATTGTGGCCTGGACATCGACATCAACACAGCTTTATGAAGGGTGGAAGGCAGCGCCAGGCTAGTTACGCTAGCTACTAGCTACCTACTATTTGCGAATGGATTGTGGCCGCCTGGACGAACGTATAAAACGCAGCGTTTTCGATGACTCATTTGGACAATTGTTCAATTCGGACACAGAAAATGAGGACTTTTATGAATTTGTGGGTGATGATGACATGAGTACATTGTAAAATGGCTAATTAAAGTACAACCGAACTCAGTTTTGCTTCCGTTGCCTTTTTAAAAACGTGTTTTTAGCGTGTGTCCGTATGTTTAAGCTGGTGTATGTTTTGCCATGCCTGACTGCGTCTTTAAAAACGGTGCGTCCTGTGTGTGTGTAAAATACAGAAATAGCACTCGTTACTGACACTGCACCTTTAAATGCGATGCGCCATATAGTCGTGAAAATACGGTAGTATCTCAACTTTGTCACCAGCGGTTTCCATATTTTAGCTCACAGGTTAGCGATAAGCCACATGTGGCTCCCGAGCCATAGATTCCCAACCCCTGCAATAAAGCATTAGTAAAAGAGTTCAGCGGTCATGTTACAGACACAAGATGTGTTTGTGTGTGGTTGTTACGAGAGGAACGGGGGGGGGGGGGGTGGCCACCTTTATGTGGCTGATTTTGTTTCTCGCATTCAGGCCACCTTTGCAGATTTTCCCAGATTTTCTTTTGTGTTCTGTTGAAACCCAAGAAAGAGGTCTAATGTGTTTTTTTTCCCATTATACGTCCTTGGCATTTATCAAATGGGTTGGCCTTTATTTGAATATCGTTTGTCGGCGTCTGAAATTACACAGTAATTTATATGTCGGTGACGATGTAGCATCCACTTGGTGACAGGCATTCATTAGCATTCACTTGCTGGATGGATCAAGCAGCATCCTCGGGGTGTTCTTAGCACAATGAGCGCTTTCTAGTGCAATAGTGCTGCATTACAACATTGCGGGTGATGTGAATTCTGAACTTATGATTTATGACACAGTGCAACATAGCGGTTAGCGTGTTGGGCCTCCCTCACTGTTCAGATGTTGGCTATTGTTTTGTAAAGACTTTTTTTGGGTGGAGACTTCCTACCACATTTTGAAAATGTGTGTGTTATATTCATTGAAAAGACTAAGTCATGTGTATTCAAATTACTTCTTCCTCTTTAACTCACTGCTATTGACATGGAATTATTGCTGCTATAAAACAGACAACATTTCAACTTTCACATTTCCATTGATTTAGCTTGAGTTTTTTTTGCATGTTGGATAGAAAAGTGATCTGTTTTTCTATCACATCAAGTATTTTTCACAACATTTCCCTACTTACTACATGCAGAAAACTAGCCACATCCTTTGTAGAAAAAAAATCAAAATATTTTTTTTACATATAATCTAGTAATCTATATGATCATAAGATTTCATTTCATTAGTTAAAAGCTGCTCTCAGACCGAAAACAAGATGATGTGAGCCATTGTAATCATCCGAAACGACCTTCCCATCTTTCTTTATTCTCCACATTTAATCACCATTCCAACAACTGCACTTCATTCTTGAGCAAAATTTGCAGGAAATTCAATTGACTTTCTAAGAGCTTCTCAATTAGCCTAGAATTCAACATAATTAGATTTACTAGATGGACAATAGCGCCATCCAGTCACGCATTGAAGTATAATAATAAATCATGCGATTACCTCTTTTCTCTCATTAGCAAGGCTCTGTCAATCAATTTTTATTTTTTATTTCACCTAATAGCAGGGGTCAGTAACCTTTTTGACAGAGAGAGCCATAAACAATACATATTTTCAATTGTTATTCATTGAGAGCCATATTCGGAATTTACTAAAAGTAAAAATACATGAAAACGCCTGCATTTTTTAGTCATTTCGCCGAAAATGTCTCGGATTTTTTTGACAAAATTGTTACCCTGATGCTAATCAATGGGATGCATGCATTAGATTGGATTAGATTAGATAAATTTATTCATCCAGTATTCGTGAAATTTCACTGTCACAGTAGCAAGAGGGTGAGAATACAGACACAGCAAAATACATTGTAGACATAAAAAAATAGGTAATAAATAAGTTAATAAATAAATATATTAGAAAAAAATATATATATATATATAAATAAATATATAAAAGAATATATAAATTAATAAATATATAAAAATACATAAATAAATAAATAAGCGTGTTGCTGATATATATATATATATATATATATACATACACGTACATATACATACATATATATATAAATATACATATACATACATACACATAGATGTACATGTATAGATATGGTTGGTTTTAACATTCAGCCATTTCTTTTGCATGCAGAAAGGTTTAATTTAAAAAAAAAAAAGAAGATTAAAGCGACTTTAGACGTGGTGGCCACATTTTAGCTCACAATTTAGCGAGAGCCATGCACACCCATCAAAAGAGCCACATGTTTGATGGAACTTAGGCGCTACTTTCGTAACCATATTGTAAACATAAAAAAATATGCCCCAGTGTAAAAAAAACTTTTATAAACGATGTATTAAGAAGACACACATACCCTGGTTGTCATGGGAACAAAACTATTAATGTCTAAAACTGCCCCCCAACACGGTGATCAAAACCAGAGTTAGACAAGCAAATAATTAGCAGAATGTCACAAAAAATATTTAAAAAAACCTTTGACAAGACATCTGGGAACTGTTTAAAATTCGAAGAAAATACATTTTCTGTCTCCTCGCAGTCTATAAGAAATGTTGACGTGCACTATTAAATAGATTACTCCTCGGAATGTAAGCATTTAATGAGCTAAAGCAATTCGCGTTAGCATTGTTGCTGATCCTCGACGGCATAGGTGGATCTTTGACTAGCTTTTCCTCAGTCATAACAGACCTCGGGGCAAAGCGCCGTGCAGGACGTTGTTATTGAAGGTTAAGCCTTCTAATGAAAGCAGGCTGGGATGGCAATATGCTGGACATGCCACTCTGCAGGAGAGCTGCACCAACCAGGGTCTCGTTAAATGACTCTGACCATGACAAGTCCAAATTGGACTTGGGGCGCACGCCAAAAAGTTGGAAAACTTCAGCCCCTTGAAACCAGTTTCATCAATCGGTACTAAATTGGCTGCACAGAGGAAATGCATCCATGCCTGAAAATGAACAGGAATACACATTTGAAGCATTTGAGTTGATTTTCAGTTTTTCATATTTTAAAGTACTGTAATTTCTCGCGTATAAGCCGCACCCTTAAAATTGCCTTAAAATCCTGTTTGAATAAACTGGTTCAAAAGACAGTTGTTATCAACGAAAAAAACAAACTGATTTAAGTTCAGACAATTAACCAATGCTAGTACTATTTTATCCAATCAAATGTGAATGTCCAGATTGCCCGCCCTTCCGCATGTAGTTATTACCGTATTTTCTCGCATATTAGCCGCCTCAGCTTATAAGCCGCACCCTTAAAATTGCCTTAAAATCGTTGAATTTTGCAATTTCTCTCGTATAAGCCGCCCCCTGATTCACAATTTTCACCTCCATATTCATGGTTTTAATAGGGAGTACAACTGTTTTACTTTGAAGGGAAAATGTTAAGAAAAATCATTGCACGTGGTATTTCTGAGACACTGTATAAATTGATTTCTGGATTGCACATTCCGAAAGGGTGTTACCTCCACGTAGACAAATTCAAAAAGGAATTCATGTGAGCAGCACAACCAGGAAGTGTGTCCATAGCGGTCTACTTTGTCATCAGTAGCGAGCAATGGCAGGCAAAATTGAGTTTTTTTTTACGTTTTATGCAAGGTATGTTTTTTTTCTCTTAAATGTCATTCATAGACGTCAAAATAAATTTGTTTTGCGTTATGGTGTTTCGTATTCTTCACCTTGCAGTTTTGTGCATGTCAAGTCTAATTTGTGCGCATATAAGCCGTACCCTGGATGCAGTCATCATTTTTTTGAGTGACAAACACGGCTTATATGCGAGAAAATACGGTATAGTATTTTCCAGACTATAAGTCGCACTTTTCCTCTGACCAGGACAGCTTTTTGTGTTGTTTTTCTGTGTTATGCTTATCTAAAAAACAGTTAACAAAATTAAAAAATAGCCTATATTTAACAGAAAAATATGGTACTTATAAAAAAAATATAAATGGCAAATTTGCCCTAAAAACACAAAGTTGAGCTGATGCCTGCAAAATTCTCTTGGATGAAAGAAATTGAGTTGGAAATGCTTTCAAGCAGAAATCCTGGGTGAAATTCAGGGTTATATTATTTTAACTTTCCTACCAGAAGATTTTAAAAAAAGAGGGAGAGCCCAAAGCAATTATATAAATATATATAAATCCTACCTGTTATTATTCTTAACTCCTTTGGATCCAATGTAAGTCATTTATTAGCTAACATCTAGCTATTAAATGACATGAGGTGTGAGGGGAAACTGCAAAATCATAAGAATGTTAGCAAAAGTGTGTTTGCCAAAGTGAAAGGGTCAGAGCAGGAATTCTTGCCGTTCTCGTCTGAGTTTAGTTAATGTAGTGCGTCCGCACGCTTATTCTGTGATGAGGTGCTACGTGACGACTGCGCATATTCTGTCAGCGACGAGACCGGCTGTTAATGCACAACAGAATGGACTTTACCAGATGTTCTTTTGCTTGGGAGTCACGTTTTCACGTCTAGTGGATGATTTGATTTCATTCTGAGCTAAACAAAGAGACAAAAACATTGAATATTTGATGCTATAGGTATAATAGAAAGTAAGTGTTACTATAATCTGAATGTTACAAAGAATTGGAACCATAAAGATAAGTTAAAGTGTCAATATGAACTCAGTTTCATTTAATTTTAGAAAACAGGAACCACACCAAACTCCCATGTGGCACGTTAAAACTGTTTCGCCAATAATGTACTAAAATAGAAGATTTTTAAAGAGAAATAGTCATCACGAAATGTATATTTTATTTATGATACAAATTAGAACTAACAGGCATCCATGGTAAAAACAGTTGAGTATTTTTTGTAAGAAAAAAATGTTTTTGTCATTTTTACTGTTATATTTTATGTTTCAACCGTAAATTTCAATTGTTGGTGGTAAATATTAAGATTTTTGGCGTTCACTGGAGTGGGGGGTCCAATGAGTGGGTTTGCCTTGGCTCTTGAATCGAAAAGATCCACCCCTGGAAACAAACATGAGAATCGGTACGGTACCGAGCTGTCTGTCTGAAACACAGCAAAATGTTTTCCTTCTGCTTGTATAAAGCCCCTCTTTCCCTCTTATGGTTTCGTCCGGGCACCTTTTTTGCTGCGTGTGTGGAAACAGACAGGAAACCAATGACCGGCTTGCTTCCACATCTGGAAGTCGGCCGCCTGTTAAGGAGTGTATGCAGCTGTCTTCTTCAAAGTCATTCTGCATTATTAGTTGTGTATATGTGTATTGGTGTGCCTTCGGCCATATGCAATAACCCCACCACACCTTTATTTACCTTGGAAGAGCCAGATGAAGTGGTTGGGGAGAGGTTTCTTTAACCCGCAACCTGACCTTTAAATTGAGGGGTTTCTTGAAATCACACCGTTGAGGAGACTAAACAGGCAACACCTTCATGTACCCCAAAAAAGCTGGATGAAGTGGTTGGGGAGAGGTTTCTGTAACCCGCAACCTGACCTTTAAATGGAGGGGTTTCTTGAAATGACACCGTTAGAGACTAGACAGGCATTGCCTTCATGTACCATGAAAAAGTTGGAGGAAGTGGTTGGGGAGAGGTTTCTGTAACCCCTTAACCTGGCCTTTAAATGGAGGGGTTTCTTGAAATGACACCGTTGAAGAGACTAAACAGGCAACACCTTCATGTACCCCAAAAAAGATGGGTGAAGTGGTTGGGGAGAGGTTTCTGTAACCTGACCTATAAATGGAGGGGTTTCTTGAAATGACACCATTGAAGGGACTAAACAGGCATTGCCTTCATGTACCCCGAAAACGCTGGATGAAGTGGTTGGGGAGGGATTTGTATAACTAACCTCCTCCCCAATCTCACCTTCAAAAGGAGGGGTTCTTTAAAATGACACAGTTGAAGAGACTAAACATGCATCGCCTTCATGTACCCCCAAAAAGCTGGATGAAGTGGTTGGGGAGAAATTTCTGTAACCCCCAACCTGACCTTTAAATTAGGGGTTCCTGGGACTGACACAGTTGAAGAGAATGACCAGTAAGTGTCTTCATGTATCCTGAAAAAGCTGGATGAAGTGGTTGGGGAGAGGTTTCTGTAATCTTTAAATATATGCGAGAAAATGGATGATTGATGTTTGCATTTGGGGGGAAAAACACAATTTTGGGAGAAATCAAAAAAAGATTCTGTAATTCTTGGTGGTCTTTGCAGTTCTATACACAGTAACACAACCTCCATCTAACATCCAATGAAGCCATCTAGGTGATGGATATCACATCAAAAAGCACTCTGCCGTGTTAAAATGACTTGATATGCGTGTGGAAATGTAACTTTGGGTGTTGAAATGGTAAACAATCCGTCGTGAGTGGGCCTTGAAAGTGAAACATCCCATACACACACACGGCGAAGGCTCTGATGTCATAAGTGGGAGGGGACACGCCGTTTACTCAAGTGGCTGTCGAGAGCGCTTCACTTCATTGTCCCGCTCATTACGGCGCCCCCATGATGAGGTGGGTATCAACAATGTGAATGAGGCTCATAAATAATGCACGACACGGTAGAAAGAGCTCGAAGATTTAAAGCGCCCACATGTTGACATCCATAAACGCGATGGCGAACAGAGGAGCCGAAGACGGGCCCCTCTTGAGTCTTTGTCACTCCCTGAGAAATTGGGGCTTTTTTTTTTTCTTCTCCAGTTTGTCTTCATGCTAAAAAACACCACATTCCTCTTTTCCACAAACACGTTTTGGTAAGCCGTATTTGAAGTGACTCTCCAAACAGCAGATGGGCTGAACAGGACGGCGCAGGCCCGCAGAGGCATGTTAAATCTGGGGGAGACAAAGTAGAGCCCTTGGGACGTACGCAGCCCCGCTTTGTATCTTTTACATGTTCAAGGGTGGTATAATATTTGCGGTTTTCGAAAATTAAATAATTATTGGGTTGATCTAGTTAAAAATTATTAACCATTAAGTTTGCTCTAATGTCTATATATATATATATGTATGTATATGTATGTATGTGTATATATGCGTATATATGTATGTGTATGTTTATATATGTATGTGTATATATGTATGTATGTGTATATATGTATGTATATGTGTATATATGTATGTCTATGTATGTATATGTATCTGTATGTGTATGTTTATATATGTATGTGTATGTATATATTTATATATATGTATATATGCATATATATGTGTGTATATATATATATACGTATACATATATGTATATATGTATGTATATATATATGTATATGTATGTATATATATGTGTGTATATATGTGTATGTGTATATATGTATGTGTATATATGTATGTATATATATGTATGTATATATGTATATACATGTATGTTTATATATGTATGTGTATGTATGTATATATATATATACACATATATGTGTATATATATTTTTTTATATATGTATATACGTATATGCATGTGTGTATATATATATACGTATATGTGTATATATATTTTTATATATGTATATGCATGTGTGTATATATATATTCGTATGTGTGTATATATATATATATATATATATATATATATATATATGTATATGTGTATATATATTTTTATATATGTATATGCATGTGTGTATATATATATTCGTATGTGTGTATATATATATATATATATATGTATATGTGTATATATATTTTTATATGTCTATATTTGTTGTTATACGTCGTACGCAATTTGAAATGATTAAAAAAACGTATAAAATATGGGAAAACGTATAAGTGGACAGGTATGCGACCCTTTGTGAGGCTAAGCAATACAGACAACAAATGACCAAATGGCTTGACGGGCACCCAGTTTTTTTCAAATGTTAGCGCATAAAACGCATGCATAAGAGTGTGCCCAATGGCGTCCCCGGTGGCCGTCGTTAGCAAAGCAGCAATGTTGGAATGCTAATAACAGTTGCGAGTGAAGGTCCGCCCCTGGCCTCCCGAAGGGTGACCATGCGAGTGGGTTTATCTGGGCAGCAGGGGAAGTCAGTGCACTTGAAAGAGCAAAGGAAATGGTGAGTGCAAACACCCTCACCAGCGGCCCTTTTAGCTCAGATCAGGTGTCAACACCGCATGCCGGAGTTTATTTAGCACCAGGCAACAAGTCGTGAGGAAACCTGAGCACCTCAGAAGCCACGGCTTGGCTTTCCCCAACACTCTGGCTGGATACCCAGCCCCGGTTTCCCCACGACTTGTGGTGTGTGTTACCTCCTCAACAGTGCTAAAGCATCCCTCCGTCACCTCTTGGCCCCTCTGTGAAGTCTGTCCAGTGGCGCTCTGGTTTCACAGGCGCCGCCATCAGAGTCCTCTGACGACAGCCCCCGTCAGTATTGCCTGACGTCGGCCATTCCCTTGGAATCCTTGTTTGCCGAATGGCCGGGAGATGGACTAGAGCAGGGGTCGGGAACCTTTTTAACGATGAGAGTCATAAACAATTCATATTTTCTAATGTTATTCCTTGAGAGCCATACTCCGAATTTAAAAGTCAAAATACATGTAAATGGGTTCCTTTGTTTTTAATAATTTCACCACTTTTAAAGTGGAAAACAAAATTGACAACATTCTTATGCAGTTCCTAATCAATGAGAGTATGCATTCCACAAGAGTCTAATGCAAATAAAAAAAATGCAGTATCTCAGCTCTGTCACCAGCGTTTTCCATATTTTAGCTCACAGGTTAGTGGAGAGCCAGATGCACCCATTAAAAGAGCCGCATGTGGCTCCCGAGCCATTGGTTCCCTACCCCTGGACTAGAGCAAGGGTGTCAGACTCGGGTTGGTTCGTGAGCCGCTTTAACGTCAACTCGATTTCATGTGAGCCGGACCATTTTAGATATAATATTTAGGATTATAGATCGAAAACAATGTTTATTTTATTTAAAAAAATATTTTTAGATTTTACTAAATGATTTTTGAACTAAAAACAGGAAAAAAAATGATTTAAAAAGTACAACTATTGATTTAAAAGGGGGAAAACCAGGAAATTTAATAAACATCTATACTCTTCATTTTAATTTGATCCTAAAACAGAAAGTCGGCACTCATGATTTACTTTTCTCGGGCCACACACAATGATGCAGCGGGCCAGATTTGGCCCCCGGGCCGCCACTTTGACACCTGTAGTGTACTCCGTATAACAATTTTTGGTGGTTACAGATCTCCAACCCGGTCCAAGGTGGGACAAGCGTGACTGTGGTGAGAAGATAACTTGCAACCCTAGCGTGTCTTCCTGGACTGGTTTGTCTGCGCTTGGATTCCACCCAACTACCTAACAGATAAGTGCTCAGAAAACATCAAAACAAAACGTCTGATCAAATCTCCCTTTTAGTCTATCAGTTTTAACAGAAGAGCTAGATAAGAAACTGTCCCCCATGCGAGAAAAAAGAAGGGTCTGTCCATTCAGCTGTCTGTCCTCACGGTCACGAGATCTTGGGTTTAAGGGACATGTGTCAAAGTGGCGCCCCGGGGGCCAAATCTGGCCCGCCGCATCATTGTGTGTGGCCCGAGAAAAGTCAATCATGAGTGCCGACTTTCTGTTTTAGGATCAAATTAAAATGAAGAGTATAGATGTATATGAAATTTCCTGATTTTACCCCTTTTAAATCAATAATTGTAATTTTTTTAATCCATTTTTTCTGTTTTTAGGTCAAAAATCATTTTGTCAAATCTAAAAATATATAAAAAAAATGCTAAAATAAACATTGTTTTAGATCTATAAAAAACTGAATATTCAGGGATTTTAATCCAGTTCTTTTAATTGATTTATAAAAAAAAAATCTAAATATTATATCTAAAATGGTCCGGCCCCATGGGAAATCAAGTTGACGTTAAAGCGGCCCGCGAACCAACCCGAGTCTGACACCCTTGGCCTAGACCATCTCCAGACCTGAACTCAATAGAGAATCTTAGGAAACTGACATTTGCGTTTTATAAGCAGCAGCCAAGAAACTTACTGTATTTTTACAACTATAAGGCGCACATAAAAGTCTTAAATTTTTTCTCGAGGTTGCCTTGCATCTCAACTTCAGTTTACTGAAGTATGAATTTTTTTTTGTGTCTATATGTAACAGTGATCACATCACATTTTTAGGCTTAAACTCTCACCATGGATGGAAAAGTCCTCCTTTGCTGAGGTTCCAAACTTTCACAAATACAAGAAAAACCGTCTGATCCTCCCAACGTTCACCAGCATGAGCTGGGCTTTGCGTGAAACGAAATCTGGGTGCTTCAAATCCTATCTGGGCGATCTGACGCAAATACCCTCATTCCCTTCGTTCGACAACAAAGGTCTTCTCCGCCGATTATCTCCATTCCGTGCTTTCCAAGTGAGGGGAGTACACCGGGAGCATCCTCACACAATGTTTTTTGGGGGGAGGGAAGGTTAAGATGGGGGGACTCTTGTTTGAAGTGGAAGATAAAGTATGATGAGACCGAACGAGAGTCCAGCGACACTCGTTAAGCAGATAGCGTGCAAAGACTCGAGGCCATGACATCACGACAGATGGCGGCTGCATCCTCAAAATGATGGTTCGAGATAAAGTCCGTTGTGTTCTATTGTGGCAGTTCCCGGCCGAGGACAGGACAGCGAACAAAAAGGCACTATTTCATATTCCCGTAATTGGATGACGAGGATTTTCCAATATCATACATGTTAACCTCGGTCAATTCCTCCCCTTATTAATGATTGCAATTCCCCTTATTAAACAATGATAAACCGTATAAATGCAGCGGGGCACATATTTACTCACATAGGGCGCACTTTAAAGTGTGAATTAGTCAGTGCACTAAATTCAAGATTCTGGAGATTTCGCTGTATGATGCTGACTGCTTGAGTGTCCGGGTACATTGCTTGCTGACACGCTATATTTATATAGTAAAAAGGCTTAAAGCAAGGGTGTCAAACTCGGGTTTGTTCGCGGGCCGCACAAACATCAACTCGATTTCATGTGGACCGGACCATTTTAGATATAACATTTAGATTTTTTTTGTTTTTAAATTGGATTATACGAACTGGATCAAAAGCCCTAAATATTCAGTTTTTTATAGATATAGATCTGTTTATTTGAACTTTTTTTTCTTAGTAATGGAAAACATCTAACAATCATTTGTTTTTTCATTTCAAATGGAAACACATTTTTTTAAATGATATTCAATGTTAAAGGGGAAAACCGAAAATATATTTATATAATTATCTTTAGATTTTACAAAATTAAAAAATGGATAAAAAATTGCAATTATTGATTTAAAAAGGGGAAAATCAGGAAATATAATATACATCTATAATCTTCATTTGAATTTGATCCTAAAACAGAAAGTTGGCACTCATGATTTACTTACTCGGCCGCACAAAATGATGCGGCGGGCCAGATTTGGCCCCTGGGCCGCCACTTTGACACCTGTGGCTTAAAGCATCGCAATATTAGCAGTCAAAAATGACATTTTCGTCTGCTACCAGAGCCGACACGATCCGGATTAGAGCCGAAATGAGTAAAACGAGATCGATTTTACAAAAAAACGTACTTAAAAAAATGTTTTTCAAAATTCCCGTACAAAAGTCGTTATCCGGCATACACAATTCGAAATGATCAAAAACATATAAGTTGACAAGCATGCAATATGAGACAATAGAAAACGAATTCAAGGAGTCATTGGTCGATGGCCGATAGGAGAAAACGGTACAGGATATCCGATTGATATCAAAACCATCAAGTGTGAAAAGAATGCAAATAAACATTTCACAATGCTAACATTCCTGGCGCATAAAAGAGCGCCAGATAATCGTGGCACATTGACGGCCTTGGCACAAGCTTGCGGTCAAAACGGACTCGATACATAACCATGAAACCATGCCAAAATCCCCAGCCCTCAAATATTTGGGCGGCCTGTTTAATCAGTTGGTTGGTCGGACAGGACAGAAATTGTGATGTGTACAACTTGACTGACACAATAGCCCGACAGATATGTAGCGCATGATTGTATATTTATTTACCAGCTTCTTGTTCTCATTGCGTTGCATGCCTGGCACTCCAGCTATCTCTCTGCTTTGGCTGTTGTTTCTCTGCAGGCTCACGCTCGACAGATAACGACGGCGGGGGGATCAAGATAACGCTGGGGCCCCAGACAGAATCCCCACGAGAGCCAACACGGCGATAGCCTCGTTTCGGCCCTCATTTACTGACTCTGACACGAGGTAATTACCCCTTAAGAAGCAGATAATCACAATCTAAGGCAATGAGCAATTAGCATTGACATGAGCTAAGGGGCTCTTATGGGATCCAAGTTAAAGGATTATCAGAGAAGCAAACCCGCAAGGGTGTCAAACTCATTTTTTGTTGCGGGCCACGTTGTAGTTTCGATTTCATCCGGAGGGCCAGTATGTCTTCCAACTAGGCTGCCAAAATTAATTGATTAATACATTGCAGTGGCGGGCCGTCAGGGCCTTCTCTGCTGGCCTAAGAAATATTTGAATCATATATTTTGTCCATCAATACTTATTAAATAATTCCAAATTGTCTGTTAGCTTCCTTTCATTGCTTTCCCCCCTGGTTGCACTGCTTCCAGATGTGTGTTTTCATATTGAAGCATTTAACCAATCACATTTCAGCCATTATTTGTTGCCAGGGTTAGAAATCTGCCTCAAGGCCTTCACAATCAGTTCTGCAGGCTCTGCTGCATTAAACAAGCGTCGATAAGACTGTTGCTTTAACCAATCAGAATTCGATTTTGGTGACACCAAGGCCTTCTCGTAGGCGTTTTTCAATCGTGCTGATCGATAGATCATTTTTGGACATTCAAATCGTCTGCAATTATTGATTTAAAATGAGCAAACACGGGAAATATTCCAATATTCCAAACAATGTTTATTTTAGCTTTTTTATATATTTTTAGATTTTACAAAATGATTTTCACTAACATGATGTAACGGTAATCCCCCATTATCGCAAATTCACTACTTTGTTTCCGCTATTAATTATTAAAAATGTTTTGTTTTTTTAAATATCATAATAATGTGAAAATCCATGCTGCTGGTCGACATTAACCGAGATATTCGAGGGATTACTGTAGTGAACTACAAATTTTCATTTCAGATAGTTGGCCACCTATTTCCGTCGTAGAAATTCACATTTATGTCCTAAAAATATGATGTGGCATACATATTAAAAGGAAAGTCATCAAATGGTTATTTAAAAAATGACAATACTATAACTGTAGCTCATCTTAATACAGAAAAAGTGACAATTTTACAAAATGGTGTTCAGTGTATGCAAAACTGAGTCTATAAAATAACACGCACTATAAAGCATTTTTTATCTAATGCATAAAAAGAGCTATAGAATCATGCACAAATGCTAATCTGTGAAGAAAAAAACATTGGGGTTCATCTTTTTGAAAAAAAAGGAAAAAAAACATTTTTATCAGTCCCTAAAGAGCCATTCTCGCAGCCAAAAAGAAGTCAAATCCTTCTATAAAAGTGCAAACTACATATAAAATAAAGTGCTTCTTACCATGCTCCCATGATGCAACATGAGAAAACATAAACAATGACATCACAAAAGATCCTACTGTACCAACCAATGAGTTAAAGCTAACCCCGTAAAGTTTTAGACTACCAAAAAAACAAAAAATAAAGGGTTTACAGCAGCTAATACATTTTCTTTTTTACGCTAAAAGACATAATTGTTCATTTTAAACAGTGCCTTTCTTTGTTCCTTTAGCTAGTGCATCATTTAACATAAATACTATTTGAAACGCCATATATTGAAAGAATATTTTCTTCTAATGGACTTTTTAGTACTTCCATAAACCGTCTGCAGGTTTCAACGATTCCGTGACCTTCATCTCGTGTTTTTATGACCTATGACAGCTGTTTTTTTCCCTTCCAATCATCACAATGGCGAAGAAAGACCTTCTTGTCCTTACCACCCGTCGTCCCGACCTCTAATTCCCAAGCTCTCTCTCGCTGTCTCCTTAGTGGTGTCCTCTGACTCCCAGAAACAGACAGAACCTAATAAGTGTGTTTACGGCCGAGGTCAGAGGTCAAACGTTCAACAACTCCGCACGACGTCTTTTGAAATGGAAATGCTGAACTGTAACTGTGGACTATTTACCGTCTTCAGTTGTCCTTTTTGGGAACTAGATTGGAATCCATGCTAATATTCCAACTTTGAAACTAGATTAGTAAATATTTTGACAGTAATTCATGCGTCAGCCGACATTCTTCATAACATAACTAAGTACTTCAAAGGGATCATAAAGATGCTTATCGGTATTATTGTTTTAATTCAATATACTGTATTTTCTGGCATATACGCCGTATTTGTCGCCAAAAAAATGATGACTGAATCGAGGGTACGGCTTATATGCGCACAAATTAGACTTGCACAAGGACAAAACGCCATAACGCAAGACAATGAGGCTGATATGGTCATTTATTTCAAAATAGAGAAAATATAAACATAAAACGCTAAAAAAAATGTTTTGACGTTTATGAATGAAATTAAGGAAAAAAAATTAACCGTATCTTGCATAAAACGTGAAAAAACTCAATTCTGCCAGCCATTGCTTGCTCAGGGCGCCGCCATCTTACCTAGGAATGACAAACTAGACCGCTACGGACACACTTCCTGGTTGTACTGGTCACCTGACTTCCTTTTTGAATTTGTCTATGTGCAGGCAACACCCATTAAGTGTATTTATTGGGTAAATTTTATGGGTGCGGCTTGTACGCGAGAAATTGTAAAATTCTACAATTGTAAGTACATTTTAAGGGTGCGGCTTGTACGCGACAAATTGTAAAATTCTACAATTGTAAGTAAATTTTAAGGGTGTGGCTTATATGCGAGAAATTGTAAAATTCTACGATTGTGAGTACATTTTAAGGGTGTGGCTTATACGCGAGAAATTATAAAATTCTATGATTGTAAGTAAATTTTAAGGGTGCGGCTTATACGCGGAGGCGGCTAATATGCGAGAAATTGTAAAATTCTACGATTGTAAGTAAATTTTAAGGGTGCGGCTTATACGTGAGAAATTGTAAAATTCTACAATTGTAAGTAAATTTTAAGGGTGCGGCTTATATGCGAGAAATTGTAAAATTCTACGATTGTAAGTACATTTTAAGGGTGCGGCTTATACGCGAGAAATTATAAAATTCTATGATTGTAAGTACATTTTAAGGGTGCGGCTTGTAAGTAAATTTTAAGGGTTCGGCTTATACGCGGAGGCGGCTAATATGCGAGAAAATTTGGTAGTTTTAATGTCGTTTTGCAAAGGAGGAAACACTACATCAGGGTCTGGGAAATGATTGCAGACATTCAGGGGTGTCTGAGCACAAAGCAGAGGTCTGTCAAAATTGAGTTTTCCATAACTGTACTCCAAAGACGAGCAAAACAATCACTTGGAAGCACGGCAGGGGGATCGGGGGGGGTTCAGAGTTCAAGAGAGACATGTTATCCATTTTGGAGAGAATGCTCCAGGGTTTTTTGTCTGTAAAGTAAAACATGATACATGACCTGACATGATAAATTGACTTGGTCTTTGTCTTCTCACAGTAAAATTCTCCAAGGGTAGATTTACACCTTGCGGTTCAGGAGAAACAACCACTATTTTCTTCATTTTTTTTTGCTCTCAGGTGACACTTTTGGCAGTAGAAAATAAAACACTGTATTACATTGGGAGCAAACCAAATTCCCCTGTGGCACATTAAAACTTTTTCAGCCTATGAAGGTACTCGTAAGAAACAGCTAACCAAGATGGGTTAAAATATATAAATAACAATAATAAAAATCTGTATTCTCCTTGACTTTTGCCTGGCAGATTGAAGAAACTGTAGCACCCGCAGCAAAGCAGCGCAAGCCCAGGAACAACTTGCAAACTCCACACAGTGAGGAACCACCTGGGATGGAACCCTCGACCCCAGAACTGTCAGGCCGAGACGGTAAGCACTCATTCAGTACCTCGCTTCTGTCAGTCTGCCCCAGGTCATCTGTGGTTATACTAATCTCATATTTAACAATGCAGAAAAGCATTTACTATATAAATCCACCACATTTTTATTATGGCGGCCCGGTGGCTCGGGTGATTTGCGCGTCGGCTTCACAGCTCTGGGGTTCTGGGTTCAAATCCGGGTTGGTCCACCTGTGTGGAGTTTGCATGTTCTCCTGCGTGGGTTTTCTCTGGGTATTCCGGTTTCCTCCCACATTCTAAAAACATGCATGGTAGGCTGATTGAACACTAAATTGGGCCTCGTTACAAGTAATTGGTTGTTTGTCTCATTCTGCCCTGTGATTGGCTGGCCACCGATTCAGTGTCCCCCGCCTCTGGCCTGAAGTCAGCTGGGATAGGCTCCAGCACCCCTGCGACCCTAGTGAGGATAAAGTGATTCAGAAAATGAATGAATATTTTTATTATTCACTGGTAATATGTGGAGCCAAATGAATGAATGAATATTTTTATTATTCACTGGTCATTTGTGGAGCCAAATGAATGAATGAATATGTTTATTATTCAATGGTAATATGTGGAGCCAAATGAATGAATGAATATTTTTTATTATTCACTGGTAATTTGTGGAGCCAAATAAATGAATGAATATTTTCATTATTCACTGGTAATTTGTGGAGCCAAATGAATGAATGAATGAATATTTTTTTGAACCGGAAGAATTCGGTAACACGAGTGCATTGTGAATCATCCGAGTTACAAGTTCTGACGAATGATTCATCTTGGGTGACTTCAGCTCATATCGATTTTGCGTAAATCGCATTCAATCCGGATAAACTCCGGAAATGGGACATAACTCCTGAAATGGGGTCGACTTAGGTTGCCAGCTCTGTATTATCCCTCCCAAAATTCACCGAAAATCTTCAGGTAAACATGATCTTCCCTGACAATGGCGGCGCGACAGCTGTGCCTGTTATTCTTTCAGCTCACAAGCTACTGTGTGAAAGGCGCTCAGTCCGGCGAGTATGCCAAGGGTATGTGAAGGGCTGTGTAATTAGAGACCCTCATTGGACAGTGGAGCCCAGTCATATACTTATGCCGTAAACACTTCAAAATAGTAGCTCGGTACCCCGGTAAACGCGGCGGACCCTTTCATAAACTACGTCAGTTATTCCCGTTCACCTCGGGTTGGACATTTTCCCTTAGCGCACTCCGTGGCTTGTGCGTGGGGGGTCCCGGGTGCCCAGAGCTTGATTAATCCTGACACGGGATGACAGTTCTCCAGCTGCCGTGATGGATTTTGCCGCACGTGTTCGGCGGGGCCTTGGAGAGCGTTTAAAACGCTCACCTTTCCGTTAGTGGGGCGTACCCCCTTTTTTTAAAGCTTGACGGCTGTGAAACAAGCCATGTCTCTGGTCATTAGTCCTAAGGACGCCGGGAAACGGATTGGACCCTTCTGACGGGGGGGCCCCCGCTAATAAAAAGGATTGCCCTCCAGAGAGGAGGTGTTTATCTATAAAGGTATGCAAGGTTTTTGGTGAAGATACGGAAATGGGGGCTTATATGAGGGAGAAATATCTTGTTTGTGAATCGGAATCTGAAAAATATTTCTTAAAGGATTAGGGACGTCATAAAATGAGCTAAAGATGGTAAGAATTCAGTTAAAATGTCAATTTTTAACACCGTTTACCCTGGTAAGTGTTGTCGGGTGTTGAAGTCTATCCCTACTGATTTTGGAGGAAAGGCAAATGACTGGTCACCAGTCATTCCCACAGAGACAGACAACGATTTCCACTCACAATCACACCACCACAGCAGGTGAAACACTACATCGTCAGGTAGCCTCAGTTAAAATAATGAGATGGAAACTTATTTAAAAAAATACATTAATAATAATACAGTGGTACCTCAAGATACGATCTTAATCCGTTCCCAGATTGAGCTCGTATGTCGATCTTCTCGTAACTCGAGCGAACGTTTCCCATTGAAATGAACTAAAAACAAATTAATTCGTTCCAACCCTCTGAAAAAACACCAAAACCAGGATATTGGATTGGAAAAAAATGTTTTTTTTCTTGTAATTCGCCATCTATTAACGATTTGGGGGGACTTTATCCACGGCAACGCACTCGTAACCGAACAAACAAATTTAAATTAACTTGGATTAATATATACAGACACACTCAAACATACGTTTAATGTAACTTTACACAAAACTGAATTCTAATTTTGGTTTCCATTTTTATACCTTCTGGCCGGGTTAGTTGTTTGCCACGCCTCCACCCTCACGTTCGCTATCGATGGGCTGTTTGCTGTTGTACTTTTCCCTTCAAAATATTCCGAAAATGATGCACACAAATGTCCTCACAATAGGATAACGCACGACCACTTGGCAACGAGAAGTAGTCTTGAATGAGCGATCGCGGGAGCTAACAGGCTAAGGAAGGAATAACACTGAAAAAATGCAACAGCTCAGCCTACCCACGTATTGATTGTGGGTAATGAAGTTTTATTCTGAGAAAGGGTGCCATTGGCTATCGGTGTTGGGTGCACGAGTATACTTCATTACCCAGAAAGCCCTCTTTTTGCCCACGATGCGTAGGAGAAACTCGTTTCAAGAAATCGTTCAGTGCTCGTAGATATCTGTTATACACGAAAGAGATGCAGCAAAAAAATGCGCTACAATGATAAACAGCCTCTCATGTCATGGCCACCTGGCTTTCTCGCATCTCGAAAAATTTTCTCGTATCTAGAGCGAATTATTTGCTCAAAATTTTCCTCGTATCACTGTATGCACAATTAAAAAAAATACACATTTTTCAATATTTGCAACAAAAGAACAAAAACGCCCTTTATTTTTTGTTGCTGCATTTTTTCACATGAGGTTAACCGCTAACCACTAATAGCTTTGTAAATTGCATCAAAAGATCGCCTCTTTTAATCGTACATTTTGTTCCATTTCACGAGGACACGGGTGACAACCTAAGCCGTAAAAGTGAAAATACATGACGCAACCCTTGGTATTACCGCAATAAAATTTACTGGCAAGGGCGAGCCCAGTGTTACAGATGTGGAAGGCCAACTTCTTTAATTAGGGAACGTGCTGTGTGGTATCTCCAAAAAGACCCGTGGAGAACTTGAAGGACTTGTTTTGCTTTTTTTACATAAGTCGAAACGCTGGCGTCACGCATAGGCACGCTATAGTAAGGAGTTTTGGGAATATGCCAGGATTATGGGATGCCAGGAAGAGCAAATAACAGAGCGTAGTGTTGACAGCCACGTTAAGCTTTTTACATCTCCTTACGTGGCTGGTGAACGAGGATCGCACGTGAAGCGCCAGTTGCTCGCTAGAGAGAATTAAGAACAGAAGTCGTCGGTAAACATGACAATCTGGATAGCGCATCGGTTTTAAAATTGAAAACACATTTGGGAAAGAAGAGCGTTTTGACAGAAAGATGGCATGAAAATATAAAATACACTGATAGGCATCGTTATTTTGTAAAGTATTGAGTCATTTCATATGGTATTGGATAGTAATATCATTTTATTTGTTGATGTTTTTGATAGGTTTGTCCTGTTTGGTGGTCTCAAGGGAGGTGGAAGGTGTCGCAGCTGGCTTTGGATGCAAGTAAGATTACTTTAAAGAGGATAAATTGTATTTTCTGGACACTTTTTTTCAGTTTGACTGTGGCGTCGTCTTATATTCAGGTGCAGCTTTTTTTTCGTGCTAATGTGGTGAGAAATACATAATCGGAAATCGGGCCCGATCACGTGATTTTCAGGATCCAAATCGGTTGAAAAATCATTTTTCAATATGACGTGAATTCATTTTGATCTGCTATTAAGTATAAAAAATATTTTGAGAATACAACGATTTTTAAAGAGAAACAAAAACCGCAAACAGGCGGAACGTTACGTTAGCTCGATATTTTAGGAAGCTAGAACTCAAATACATTCCAACTAAACAATCCTAGAGAGGCAAAATCAGCTACCGAATATTCATATTATTTTGATTCTGGTCATACTTCTCCCAGCCTTAATTTAGAAGGTGGAAATTTATGCGTGGTGGTCTCAGTTGACCCGCATACGTGCACCCACACTGCCTGAAGGCCTGCGCCACACTGTCTTCAACAGATGGACTTCCTTTTGGGTGCAAAAGGCCAACGAGTTTATGGAGCACAAATCCTTCTGGGTGTCTGACTGGGGAGAGGAACTTCAGCACACATACCATATACACACACACACACTTGCATTTCTACACACAGGACATTTTCAGTGATTCTGACCTTTGCAGCGAGGAGGCTCGGTCAGCCCAATGTAGATTTTTGATGGCTTGACCTGTTTTTCGAGCTGGAAAAAAATGTGTAAATGGAGAAAACAGCTTCCCAGACAGCTGAGGGGATTTGCCTCAACAGCTAATTAAAATGTGTGAGCGACCTTGTGCCCCGTTATGAGGGGGAGCTGTTTCAGGCCTGAGCAGCGTCGACAATCGGGAGTTTACATTTTTAGTTTACATTTCAATTTGACGTTGTTAAATGCTTCTGTTATAATTTTTTTTGCAGTCTTGTTCATCTTATTTCAAATTTTTAACACACCGTCCAGGCCCTGAGGATGCAAAGCAGCCCCAAACCTCCTTGTGGTTGTTTTGTAGGCTGACATCCATCCCATAGATTTAACGGAGGGCGTTTACCGTTAATGTAAAGCATATTACTGCAGTACCCGCGCTGACTAGATGATGTATTTGGGTCATAGGAGCGTAGGATTATCAAAATAACTCAAAAAGCGTGTTCACATGCACCCTTGAAGCGGGTTGGTGGTGCTTCTCCCGATTCTTGAATGTGAGGGCAAAGTCAAAAAAGCAAGTTGGCAACGACTCGGATCTTGTGATAAAGAGAGGATGTGAAGGTGTGATGAGAAAATCAGGAAAAAGCACAATGGATCCATTTGCGAGTGGTCTTGTAACCGGAACATTTCGTGTTGTTTGCGCACGAGAGGAGGAAATGACCACGGGGTGGTCTGATGGGGCAGTGGGTGCGGGGATAACCCCAATTCAGAGCGTGACCACTTTAATATGTAGGGCAGCCTTTATGTCATGCGCATGGCGTGGAAGGGTCGGGGATGGGGTTGGCACGACATACTGACCGACTTCATGTGTGGGAGCCGGTTCAGAGTTCAACGTGGCCGTTTGTTTTTTGCGGAAAGCCTTTTGCGACTGCAATGCCTCGTAGTGAGGGCGATGCCCTGTTTATTGGAAGTCATTGCAAGCTATTTACGGTGATGGACGTCCAATCCAATTTGACCTGGAGGGCTAACAACAATGGAAGAATCCCCAGTCAAATTGGATTGGACGCCAATCACTGTCAACTGTTGATTTGGATATAAAACGGATTCCTATGCATTACTGCTGTGCTAACGATAATATGTAGACACTATATCGCCAATTTTAGGATTTGGTATAAAAAAAAATGCATGCCCCCTGCTGGACAGTAGAGAATCTATAAGCAACAATAAGTTGTTCATTAATTAACCGATATGAACAGAAGATAACTTCATAAATCTTAATAATCATGAAGTAAAACACGTGTCAAAGTGGCGGCCCGGGGGCCAAATCTGGCCCGCCGCATCATTTTGTGTGGCCCGGGAAAGTAAATCTTGAGTGCCGACTTTCTGTTTTGGGGTCAAATTAAAATGAACAGTATAGATGTATATTATATTTCCTGATTTTCCCCTTTTTAAATCAATAATTGTCATTTTTTAATGCATTTTTTCTGTTTTTAATTCAAAAATCATTTTGTAAAATCTAAAAATATATTTAAAAAAAAGCTAAAATAAACATTGTTTCAGATCTATAAAAACTGAATATTCAGGGCTTTTAATCCAGTTCTTTTAATCCATCTATAAAAAAAATCTAAATATTATATCTAAAATGGTCCGGCCCACGTGAAATCAAGTTGACGTTAAAGCGGCCCGCGAACCAACCCTAGTCTGACACCCATGATGTAAAATATATATATAAAGTAATCATTGAATAAAAGTTGGTCTATTTCAAAGTATATCAAGTGTTTTTTTAATAAACAATAACAACACTAATAATGATATAACCATAATTGTGAAAGAGTTAAGCAACTATTGTGGCAGTAATAATGGGGGTGATCCTAATTTGTTTTTTTTCCGTTTATCGCGGCCATGTCTGGTCTACATGAACTGTGATATTCGAGGGATTACTGTAGTTTGCAGCCCACCTGACAGGTGCTGTTTGCAAGATGGGTGCAAGATGGGAAAATGTATATTGTAGTGAGTTAGTTGGCTGCGCTATGGCAACGGAAGTCAGATTAGAGTGATCAAGTCACATTAGAATACAGTAGATTAACCTTACATCAGCTGCGGGGCGGCGACATGCGGGCCTGCTGCTGACACACATTCAGAAAGCATGCTTGAAGAGGCTGAAAAACATCAGGCAGTCAGACGGTGGCTGCTCTTCCGTCGTCACGCTGGGTTTGAGAGAGACAACCACTGAGCCAACGTCAGGCTGGAACATGCTAAAGCTTCATTAATATTCTACTCTGAAAAAATAGTGCCAACCAGCCGACCTGAATTGAAGTGAATTTAAGTAGTGCTTCATAAAAGATGGCCGACTACATTCGAGGTATTTTGATGTTATAATAAAACTAAACATTTGTGAAAAATAGATATTTTTTTCATTATTATTTTAATTCAATATAAATATAAATCAAGCCAAAAATTATTATTACTGGTATTTTATTTTGAATATTTTTTAAATGATTTTTTTCATTTATATTTTAATTCAATATAAATATAAATCAACCCAGAAAGAATTATTACTGGTATTTTATTTTAAATATTTTTAAATGATTTTTTTATTATTATTTTAATTCAATATAAATATCAATCAACCCAAAAAGGATTTTTTTCATTATTATTTTAATTCAATATAAATATAAATCAACCCAAAAAGAATTATTACTGGTATTTTATTTTAAATATTTTTTTAAATTATTTTTTTCATTATTATATTAATTCAATATAAATAGGAATCAACCCAAAAATATTTTTTACTGCTATTTTATGTTAAATATTTTTTAAATGATTTTTTTCGTTATTATTTTAATTCAATATAAATATAAATCAACCCAAAAAGAATCATTACTGCTATTTTATTTTAAATATATTTTTTAAATGAGTCTAGCATATTTTCCTTCTTTATTTAAACCCAATTAAAAATAGAGCAATGTCAGTATTACTCTTTCCCCATAATAAAAAAGTAAACGATTAAAAAAATCTAATATAAAAGAATAACTATCCTACTTTGCGGTTTTTCGTTTATCCCGACTGTGTCTGGTCTACATTAACCGCAATATTTGAGGGATTACTGTATTTGGATTAAAAAGAGGATTCCGGGGATTATTAGTCCAACAATGCTACACAAATATTAAATGATCAAAATCAGTGTGAAATCATTTAATTTTAATCAACTGGTTAATTCCTCACGGCAGCCTATGACGAAAATTAGCTTACCCCGGCTGCCCTATGTTCTAATCCAAGCTTTCCCCGTACCAAATGTGAACATAATAAGTGAATATAGTAATAATATTTGAAAATCCGTCCTTATAAGCATGGCCGACGGGATAAAAGAGGCAAAGAAAAGCGCGTTTTCTCGCTGAGTGACAGCGTAACGCAATTAAGGCATCGGGAAAGACAGAGGCAGGAGCTTAATTACCCCAAGATGCATGCCCGCTGTCTCCACCGCAATTTCTAATGAGCAAAGAGCACATGTTGCCAGTCTACAAGAAATATTACAATACGTATTCAGTTCTAAAACACATGCTGGGATTTGCCGGTCTGGAAACAGACCAATGAAATGAAAGCAATAGACGACTACTATTCCGGCACTTTTTATCCATTGTACAGAGATGATCAAATATTTACAATTTTTTTAAATTCAATATAAATATAAATCAACCCAAAAAGAATTATTACTCCTATTTTAATCAAATGTACGATAAAAATATTTTTTAAAGGAGTATAACATATTTTCCTTCTTTAATTAAACTCAATTAAAAAATAGAGTAATGAGAATATTTACTCTTTCCTCATAATAAATAGAAAGTAAATGATTAAAAAATCAAATGTAAAACAATAACTTATGGCAGTAATAATGGGGATGATCCTACATTGCGGTTTTCCACTTCTGGTCTACATTAACCGCGATATTTGAGGGATTACTGTATTTCGGTTAAAAAGAGGAGTTCGGATGTTATTAAATGTACGACAAAAATATTTTTTAAATGAGTATAGCATATTTTCCTTCTTTAATTAAACTCAATTAAAAAATAGAGTAATGAGAATATTTACTCTTTCCTCATAATAAAAAGAAAATAAATGATTAAAAAATCAAATATAAAACAATAACTTATGGCAGTAATAATGGAGCTGATCCTACTTTGCGGTTTTTCGTTTATCGTAATTCGTTTAGGGTTAGGGTTACGATATTTGAGGGATTACTGTATTTGGGTTAAAAAGATTCAGTTCTAAAACTGTAGATTGTAGATAGCTGTGATTGGCCGGTCTGGAAAGAGAACAATGAAATGAAATACTACCTCCGACCAATAGACGACTGCTATTCCTGCACTTTTTATTTATTGTACAGAGATTATATTTATTTGCATCTGACATTTTCGAACCCGCGCCATTCATTACAATACACATACACATCGCTCTAGCCTATATGTACTCTAACACATAAATCAAGATGTAACCTGAGCATCACTGCAGCTGCGAGTGCTTTTTTTACGCGTTAGCAACACACTACACATCCCGCTAAAAACGCCATTTTGAAAACAAACGTTTCGTATCATGTTCAAAAACCTAATCCTTCTTTAAAGGTAGATTTGTAAATATCCATTTTTATTTTTTCAGACTCTGTATATTATTTCATGTCACAATGTAATGTACATTGTGCGGCTCCTCGGCCACAAATGGCTCTCATTTGAACACGACGCCGGTATTGTAAATAACCAAAGCTAATCGTCTCGTGCACAAACAATCAAGGCCGCCGGTGTTTAAAAGCAAGCGCACTTAACATTTCCCGTACATATCGCTTTACATAACACTGGAATAGCAGTGAAATTGCTGCAGGGGGTGCGGGGGTTGTGTCAGAGACCATTTATGACCTAAGTAAGGAAAGGGAAGTCCCAGTAAGCCTGGCCGGATTTTAGCACCAATTTATAGCGCCCCCATCAGTTGCTTCCCATTATTGTAAAATCCTGTTTGAATAAACTGTGCAAAAGATATAGTTGTTATCAACGAAAAAAACGAACTGAATTAAGATCAGACATTTTACCAAGGCTAGTACTATTTTACCCAATCAAATGTGAGTGTACAGATTGCCCACCCTTCCGCATCTAGTTATTACCGTATTTTCTCGCATATTAGCCGCATTCGCGTATAAGCCGTACCCTTAAAATTGCCTTAAAATCGTTGAATTTTACAATTTCTCGAGTATAAGCCGCCCCCTAATTCACAATTTTCACCTCCATATTCATGGTTTTAATAGGGAGTACAAATGTGTTACTTTGAAGGGAAAATATTAAGAAAAATCATTGCACGTGGTATTCATGAGATTCTGTATAAATCGATTGCTGGATTGCATTCCTAAAAGGTGTTGGCTACACGTAGATAAATTCAAAAAGGAAGTCATGTGAGCAGTACAACCAGGAAGTGTGTCCGTCACGGTCTAGTTTGTCATCCCTAGCCAGCAGAGGGAGTACAAATGTGTTATTTTGAAGGGAAAATCTTAAGAAAAATTATCGCACGTAGTATTTCTGAAATTCTGTCTAAATCGATTGCACATTCCGAATGGGTGTTGCCTGCAGGTAGACAAATTAAAAAAGGAAGTCATGTGAGCAGTACAACCAGGAAGTGTGTCTGTAGGGTTCTAGTTTGTCAACCCTAGGTAAAATGGCGGCGCCCTGAGCGAGCAATGGTAGGCAGAATGGAGTTTTTCACGTTTTATGCAAGATACGATTAATTTTTTTCTTAATTTCATTCATAGACGTCAAAATTAATTTTGTTTAGCGTTTTATCTGTTTATGTTGTCTCTATTTTGAAATAAATCGGGGACGCATTGTCCTGCGTTATGGCATTTTGTCCTTTTCACCTTGCAGTTTCGTGCTTGTCATGTCTAATTTATGCGCATATAAGCCGTACCCTCGATTCAGTGATCATTTTTTAGAGTGACAAATACGGCCAATATGCGAAAAAATACGGTACGCCAACTGAAATCAAATACAGATCCCGACGCTTTGAACTAGATATATTAAAAGTGCGGCTGGGCATCGGTATCAGCTTCCTTTCCCGGTGCACGGCGTGTGGCCTGGCATGAGTCCTCAAATGACGGAATAGCAAACATCTACAAGATGCGTGTGCGATGACACACGGCGTGCCAGCCACACTCCAGCATGGTCGCAATGTGGGAAACTTCCCCCCCGGTTGTCGCCCTTGCCAATCCGAGTTATTTAACCCGTTTGCGCGCACCCGTCATCAACCACGTAAGCGACCCAAATGACTTGACCTCTGCCACATTTAGATTTCTGCTCATTCATTGAAAGAACATTTGAAAGCCTTGTCGTACATAAAGAAGTAAGACGTCACCAATTGCCTGGAATCTGATTCTCACACATTTGTGCGAGAGAGTGGATGGTGTCCCGGGCATCAGGCCACGGGTCTATTGCTGGAGACGTGAACTCTTGGGAATGTTGGGATGTGGACGTGAGGTGATTTGAAGTGGATAAGGAAGCAAAAGGAAGACTTGTGGACAGTATTTTCGATAAGAAAATATTACAACATGAACTTTTCAATAATAATTATCACAAATAGGGCCTTAAGACATATGTAAGTGTCTGGTTTTTCGAAATAGCAAACTGGTTTTACCGAAACTCAGTACAGTGGTACCTCGACCTACGATCAGCTCTACCTACGACATGCCCGAGGTACGATGAAAATTTTGATTGAATAATTCGCCCGAGATACGATCAAAATTTCGAGATGCGACCAAGCCAGGTGGCCATCACATGAGAGGCTGTTTATCATTGTAGCGCACTGTCTTATTTTGCCGCATCTCTTTCATGTATAACAGATATCTACGAGCACTGAACGATTTATTCAGACGAGTTTCGACCAGGAAACGCACAACGCGTGATGAAGTATACTCGTGCATACAACACCGATAGCCAATGGCACCCTTTCTCAGAATAAAACTTCATTACCCACAATCAATATGTGGGTAGGCTGTTATTCCTTCCTTAGCCTGTTAGCTCCCGCGATCGCTCATTCAAGACTACTTTCCGTTGGCAAGTGGTCGTGCGTTATCCTATTGTGAGGACATTTGTGTGCATCATTTTGGGAATATTTTGAAGGGAATACAACAGCAAACAGCCCATCGATACCGAACGTGAGGGTGGAGGCGTGGCAAACCGCTAACCCGGCCAGAACGAAGGTAAAAAAAAAAGTTTAAAAAAATTAGAATTCAGTTTTGTGTAAAGTTACATTAAATGTATGTTTGAGTGTGTCTGTATGTATTAATCCAAGTTTATTTAAATTTGTTTAAACGTATGTTTGAGTGTGTCTGTATATATTAATCCAAGTTAATTTAAATTTGTTTATTCGGTTAGGAGTGCATTGCCGTGGATAAACATGTAATATTTTTTTAACAGCGTTTCGTACCAGCATGGGCAAAATAATAGGATTTCTATTACATTACATTTTCATAAGATACAGTATTTTTACTGGTCGAAAAATATTGGAATTGCATCAGATTGGTATTGGATCCGCAAATCTATATTGAAAAAAATGGATTGGATATATTTGATTCCATATTGCAAAAAAATTTGTTTTTTAAGCGTTTGTGAGGTTTTTATAATAATGATGCAAAAAAATGGAGTAACCATTGAATAAAAGTTGGTCTATTTTCAAAGTAGTTTTTAATGAACAATAATAACACTAATAATAGTATAATCATAATAGTGAAAGGGTTAAGCAACTATTTTTTTAGATGCAGTATTGTGGTAGTAATAATGAGGGTGATCCTACTTAGCGGTTTTTCGTTTATCGTGGCTATGTCTGGTCTACATTAACCACGATAATCGAGGGATTACTGTATATATATCCTATTCTCTTGGGCAGAACGTTATAAACTTCCGAGTACTCAGCTCAAATGGTTTCTGTTTACCAGAAATGTAGAGAAACACAATCTTGGGGAAAAACTGCAAAGGGTGGCAACGGCACTTCAACACAGCAGGTGTGCTAAGTAAGCTATTTCCTTTTCAGTTGGTCAAAAGTACTCTCGTTTCTGTCCGAGTCGAAAGGTTGGACCGAGGCTCCGGGGCGCCAACATCCTCCCGGCCGTGGCGGCGTGCTCTCAAGGGGTGTGCGGGGGGCGTGGGGGGCGACAAAGCTCCGGTCCGGACTAATCAAGTTGGCAGATGACTGACGTCTGGCTGTCCATCAAAGTGTGACCCGGGGCGTACTTTTAATGAGATCCATTCCGCGTGACAGGCGCCACTTCTCCCTGGGCTGTCTGTCTAACGCCAGTCAGGTTGCTGCTGCCTACATGTGTTGCTGTTTTAGACCGTGTCTTTGATACAACTGTGTCTTTGAATGCTCTCACTGGAGATATTTAGTAAACAGACTAGGTAAGAAGTCATGTCCGGGTACTCCGGTTTCCTCCCAAATCCCCAAAACATGCATGCTAGGCTGATTGAACACACTAAATTGCCCCTAGGTATCAGTGGGAGCTTGACTAGAGTACCTTACTTCTGCCATTTTGTTTCAAACATACGCTGTTTCTAAAGTCAAGAACATTTAAATCACAGGTGTCAAAGTGGCGGCCCGGGGCCAAATCTGGCCCGCCGCATCATTTTGAGTGGCCCGGGAAAGTCAATCACGAGTGCTGACTTTCTGTTTTAGGATCAAATTAAAATGAAGTGTATAGATGTATATTCAATTTCCTGATTTTCCCCCTTTTAAATCAATAATTGTCATTTTTTAATCCATTTTTTCTGTGTTTTTAGTTCAAAAATCATTTTGTAAAATCTACAAATATATTTAAAAAAAGCTAAAATAAACATTGTTTTAGATCTATAAAAAAAACTCAATATTCAGGGCTTTTAATCCAGTTCTTTTAATCCATTTATTTAAAAAAAATCTAAACATTATGTCTAAAATGGTCCGGCCCACATGAAATCGAGTTGACGTTAACGCGGCCCGCGAACCAACCCGAGTCTGACACCCCTGCTCTAAATTAAAGATTCTGTTTATGTCTTTGTATGACTCTTACAGCTTGATTGTTTGGGTACATTGCTTGCTGACGCGCTATATTTATATAGTGAAATATAGTGCTTAAAGCATGACAATATTAGCAGTCGACAATAACGTTTTCGTCTGCTACCATGACCGAAATGATCCGGATTAGAGCCCAAATGGGTAAAACCAGATCGGTTTCACAAAAAAACATACTTAAAAAAAACCCGTACAAAAGTTGTTATACGTCGTACACAATTTGAAATGATCAAAAAACGTATAAAATACGAGAAAACATAAATTGTCAGGTGAGGAGTTCTAAGATCGAGGGTTCAATCTCAGAGTGATTACACTGGTGTGTATCGGGGTTGGGCTAATTTTTTATTTAGGACTTAGAAATGTTAACCATGTTAAATATTTCAAGGGAGCATCTCGGTGTGTGGTCAATAACACTGCGTAGTCGCCATGTGAATGTGTCGTTTATCTTTCCTTAATGTTTCAACCTCGCCGGAGGTCTTCTATTCTCGTTCTTGTTGAAAAGCCACTTTCGCTGCACTGTTTGGAAGTGTTGACAGGAAGCAAAAACCAAGCAAAAATGCTGATCATTGACATCGTGGAACACTTGGGAAACCCAACCCCGCTTGTGTGGTGGTGAAGAAAATCTAGTTAACTCTTCAATCTGTCAAGTTCGCTTTTGGGTGCGGAATGCGCCCGTACGTGGGCTAATCGCCGTCACGTGTCCCGGAGAAAACCCACCCGATCGTGCTAGCCTTGGCCCCGCCATCGCCACCGGATGGTTTGAATCAGAAACACATCTCGTGCGACGTATCTTTTAGAAGTTCTCCAAACAAAAGAGACTCTTGTAGAAACAATGAAACTGATTTGTTTCTTCTGGCTCAGTTCGATTCGATACAGTTAGCGATAATGCTAACAATTTTTTGTGTTCGCGTATTTTTGATTCAGTGGAATACATTTTAAAGTCAGATAGGTAACTCATAGATTTTTAGAATTGTCTTCGAAGATTCATTGTTGGACGAGTTCGAGATCGTAATATTTACAAAAAATATCACTTCGTAACTGCAAACATTGCTAGTTTAAACTATAATTAAAAATAATACTCCTTCAAATGCAAACTGTATGATTTTATGATGATTTTATTCGGAGCATCATAAAATTACACTAACTCATAAAAAGCAGGTTAATTCCTTTACAGATTACTGAGCTCTGGCAACCCGGATGCAGACTGGAAATCTGACCTTTATGGACTTTACTGGCAACTTTTAAAATCGGAAATCTCGGCTTTGCAAATTAATGTATTTATTGAATGTCTATTGAAATATTAAGGTCATTCAATTAAAAAAATCTAGGGAATTTCTTTTTTAGGGCCCATTTGAAGATAATTTGGACAAACCCAATGGACTTTAGAAATAAATACTTTGTAGACTAAACAAATGGGCTCAAGATTTGGTCCTTAGTGTGTAGTTTGAAAAATTTGCTGATTTGCCATAATTCAACAGCTTGATTTTCACCCCCAACTATCTCCACGACATGTGCAAAATGTTCTTGACAGTTCTAAACTGGACTCTAGATGAATTTGTGAGATTACATAGCTTGTTCTCAAATGGGCCTTGCAAGGTTAACAGTCCCTGGTGGCCAACCATAAACTTGTCAACATGTGCTGTTGTAAAGTTTGTAACAAGATATCCTCAACTTTACTTTTTTTTTTTTAACCTTGCCATCTTATACAAAGATCTTTTCTTTTGGAAAAACTTTATACTTTATAGATAAGATCTGACACTTGGATTTGTATGTCTTCTTAAAATATTGGCAATTTTATGGCAATTAGGGGGCAATAAGAGTGAAGGGGACAGTTGTGGCCCCCCTTTTAAGAAAGATAATTCAATTGACAAGTAAGCCGCAGAGAGAGACGTTGTTTTAATGACGCGTTGGATGCGTCACACTGTCTCCAGACGGCTTGCTGGGGATTGTGCGAACAGATGTCCCAACAGATTTGCGCTCTTCCAGCACAGACAGGACGGTGGGATGCTTTCAAGCTCGTTATGTCATTGGCTTATTTCAAATTTGGAGGGCAATTTATTGCACCATTGTTGTAGTTTCATACCTGTCAACCTCTGCCGATAACTGCCCTTATAAATGATTATGATTCCCCTTACAAACCCCCCAAAAACCTTACAAACACCGTACGACTCGTACGGTGTTTGTAAGGTTTTTGGGGGGTTTGTAAGGGGAATCATAATCATTTATAAGGGCAGTTATCGGCAGAGGTTGACAGGTATGAAGTTTGGGCAAAACATAATTTCAAATTTGTCATCATTTCAATTTATCCAACAAGTACAGATTTTTTTAATTTGCGCATTTCTTTAAGTGTACAGCTATTCAAAAGAATATTTTTATTTTATTGAAGATTTTTAACCTTGACAATTTTATTTTTTACACTCAAGACTTCTATAGAATTGACTATTTTTGGTTTATTTACATGTTCAAGTGGTAGTAAATATTGTCATATATTTTGTTTAATGATCAATTATTAGTCTATATATATTATATATTTTTTTATATATCGTGTACATATATTATATATATTTTTTATATATAGTGTGTGTATATATATAGTATAGTGTATATATTATATATACATATATATATATATATATATATAATTTTTAAAATCTCTAAATTAGTTGAAAGTTAATAAAAGTAAAATAGAAATTAATAAAAAATACTCATTTATGGGCGCGAGAGAGTTTTTCATAGTATTTAACTCATATACATTAATTTTAAACTAGGAAGTCGAGTTATAAAATTGCACTGTTATTGATGGGACTGGACATCTGATATTAATATATAATATTAATACACTTACAATGCAATCCCAATAAAAACTAAATTAAGAAAATGAAATGAGTTCAAAACAGGATTACACACCAGTCACTGCCCTAAGTAAGACTCTAAAGTTGATTTTTTTTAATATTTATGTGAATCTATGTCAGCCAATGATTTCATCTGTTCCCTGTAAGGGTTAAAAAAACTAAGATTTTTTTGTTAAATGAAAGAGTTGAATATTATGTAAACAGGGCGGTGAAAAATTGTGGAAGAACCTTGTTTAACAGTACAATGGAAAGCCACAACAGCCGAGCCAGTTTGTCTCAAGATGGAGTTGATTAGTCTTAATGCAATCTATCTGTGCGGCTGGCAGCTGATTAGAGTCTGGATACGAGCAGTAATTGCACACAAAAAACTGAGCGACATCATTCCAAGAGAAATATCCACATACGCGACAGTCGCGCAAGTGATCAGCCCGACAAACTCTTACCTAAAGTAAAATGTGTTTTAGATTCAACACGAGTCATTTAATTGGACAGTTCATCTGATGTCATGCGCGTTCCATTTTATATACACACACCAACGTACAGACACAGACACACACCTACACACATACACACAGACACATACACATAGTCATACCAACGTACAGACACAGATACACACACACGCCAACATACAGACACAGATACACACACCAACATACAAACACAGACATACACACACACACTGATGTACAGACACAGATACACACACACCAACACACACTCAACACACACACTAACATACAGACACACACACACCAATGTACAGACACAGATACACACACACACACTAATGTACAGACACAGATACACCTACACCAACACACACACACCAACATACTGACACACACTAACGTACAGACACACACCCACACACACACAGACACACAAACAGACACACACACGCACACACCAACACACACCCACACACACCCACACACACCCACACAAACACACAGACACACACACCAACATACAGACACACACACACTAACACACACACACCAACACACCAACCTACAGACACACCCACACACACACCAACGTAGACACACTGTTTTCTCTCCATCCGTCTTACGTCGCTTTGAATTCTCCAGCCACCTGTTTTGCGGCCTCATCAGAACGAGTGACGACAGGAGGATGAGATGGGGGGGTCGAAAAGGGGCCGGTCAAGGTCAAGGCACTGTTTAAATTCCTGTCCGGCGCGCTGTTTATACGGGCAGAAATATGTGCTTTGGCTCGATGACGTTCATAAATATCAAATAATCAAGGACGCTCGTGAACTTGAGATACCTTGTCATTTATGACAAAATGTCCACGTATGTTATTCACAGGAGGACATGAGTGGCGACAAATCAGAATTGCTTTGATATTTTTTCTTCTGCGGTTGTTGCTAGGTAGAATTCATAGACAATGTCATTAAAAAAATATTGTTGTTCTTAATTGGATGTTCATTTTAATTCTCATAGTCGCAAATACACGAAACTTAAAGAAAACATATTTCTGCACAAAATAAAACATGATGCCATAATGGATATAAATATATCTAATATATATAAATATATATACTTATTTATGTTTTTACTGGGAAACGCACTTTGTGGAGTAGCACCACCAATTTAATTATGCGCAGCTGTTTTATAATGACAATAAAGGCTTTTAATTGATTGATTGATTGAAAAACCTTTACCCTAAAAACTTTCATCTTAACCTCCTTAGACCCATTTTCATTTTCTCTTTGATATTTAGGCTATAATTCGGCTTCAAATGAGTGTAAAAACAACAAAATATCTTTTTACATGATGTAGTTTCTGAGAAAAATGATGTCCACATCATAAATTGTAGTCCAAAATGTAACATTGTAGTCTTTAACAACCAAAAATGTGAGGTCATAGGAGGTTCAAATTTGCATCATAGTAGTGTCTTGGAAACATGAGATTATATGAATAAAAATACCCCAGAGTTAACATTTTTAAGAAGCTTTCAATTAGGGTCTCAAAGCAATTCCACTAATGGCCACATTGGGTTGAAAGTTTGAATTCCAACCGAACAAGAGAGCACCTTTTTACTAGTCTGGTGTCTTCCATGTGCAATCAGTTGATTGGAGTCAGGTGCTGCTTGTATCATCAGAAAACTCCTTGGTCAAATTATCGGTCATAAATCTGTTGGAATGAAAAGCTCACTTTGTGGAATCCGTTTGAAAACGTTTAAGAAGACAAATATTAGCTTAAATGCAATCATAAATGATCAAACTGAGGTCATCATCGTCTTTGTTTTGTCTGAAAGATGGTTGCCAAGAAACAGTCATCAAAATTGTAAGTAAATAAACTTTATTTATTAGGTTCCAAATCACAAAAGTGCTTCACAGACCAAACTAAATAATTGTTTAAAATTGTAAAGTAAGTGAGTTTTTTTCATGTTTTATGCAAGATACGGTTTATTTTTTTCTTTGAATTTCATTTATAGGCATCAAAATAAGTTTCGTTTAGCATTTTATCTGTTATATTTTTCTCTATTTTGAAATAAATGGTAGTGTCTTGCGTAATGGCGTTTCTTGTCACAATGAAATTTCATCTAATTTGTGCACATATAAGCTGTACCCTTGATTCAGTCATCGTTTTTTTTATGACAAATACGGCCTATATGCGAGAAAATACGGTATATACAACAAGAATTGGCTATTTGCAAGAAGACCGCTCTAACAACCCCCACTCATACCTGTCAACCTCTGCCGATAACTGCCCTTATAAATGATTATGATTCCCCTTACAAACCCCCAAAAAACCTTACAAACACCGTACGAGTCGTACGGTGTTTGTAAGGTTTTTTGGGGGTTTGTAAGGGTAAGATAAATATTTCCCCGAAACTTTACTCGTATCTCAAATTGCTCGTATGTCTGGGCACTCGTATGTCGAGGTACCACTGTAAGGACAAATCCACCTTACTGAATGTTTATTGGCATACACCAACATTAGCTGTAGGTTGCGTTGAACATCTCGAGGGTATTTTAGCACTACGGCTAGCAAAAGTGACCTAAAAACGACCGTCTTTCCACTACAGCACTCTTCCTACGACTAAAAGCTAAAAGATGAAGGCAAAATGTCAACACGTGGCCATATGAGGGGAATAACCTCCACGATTTGGCGCCCCTTCCTGTCCAGTCGGTCCCGTTTAAACAAAAAGCCAAGTCATTTCCTCTCTCTGTCTTCAGTCAGGAACCTGCGGTCCAGTGCTCGTGAAGAATGACACTGACAGACCGCCGCCTCGGGAGGCCCCGTGTCAACACGGGGTTTGCATGGGAAAAGCCTTCCAATGGCAGTACGGCACCTTCGCCCGCAAAGCCACGTTGAATGTAAAACCGTTTTTTTTTTTTTGCCGCAGAGGCGACGTGCCATAATAAGCGTGGAGGAAAGCCGATGTCATGCGAAAGATGGCGTCTGAGGCTTGAACGCCACGGAGAAAATCCGGAGGCCGAGTCGGGAACGGGGGGGATCAGACCTGGCGGAGCCGGGTAAGAAACGGCTGTGATTCGCGGGTGGTGGACACGGGAACAAAAGAGACAACATACCTGGCAACTTGTATGTTTTTCCCGTATTTTATGAGGTTTTTTTTTATCATTTCAAATTGTGTATGCTGTATAACAACTTTTTTTATGGTATTTTTTTTAAGTACGTTTTTGTAAAACCCAATTTCGGCTCTAATCCGGATCGTCTCGGTCGCTGGTCGCAGACGAAAACGTCATCGCCGACTGCTAATAGCATTGTCATGCTTTAAAGCATGATATTCCCACACGCATTCCGCTTTCAGCCGTCTGCCTTTTCACTATATAAATATAGTGCGTCAGAAAGCCGTGCATTTTGGAGAAAACTTTAGACTTTTACGTGCTCCGTATGTGAATAATTATGCATTTTTACATTTTTTTTAATCACTTAAGGAGAATTGCAATTATTGATAAGGGGAGAAATTAGCCAAGGTTGACCAATATGAGCTAAACTTGTATTTCTTATACAGAAAGATGGGCTGTGAGCACAAAGGCAAGCCGTCCCACTTTGAACGGTGCGACACTCCGGCTGAGTCACCGTCGTGGCGTCGGTGGCAAAAGAGGAGAGAGAACAAATACGAGCAGAAACATGACAATGTGACAAATTCCGATTGAAGCGCAGGAGAAAAAGCTGGTAATCTTTTGAGAGCATCTCAATCACGCTTTAGGCAAGATGAAAAGGCTTTCCATGGTAATTAGAAAGCAGAGCTCGGGCTTAGAAAGAAGTGTGGGTATTGCAATTTTACATTGCTCAAATGAAGACAAATTTTTATTTGATATTTTTTCCTAACTTCAGTCATCTAAAATCCAAACCAAAGGGCATGAGTGGCAATTGTCATTTTTTGTTAATTCCAATTTTGTTATTTCGTGGTGGTGGTGGTGGTGATGGTATTAGTGGTAGCATTAGTGGTGGTAGCGGTAGTGGTAGTATTGGTGGTGGTGGTGGTGGTAGTGGTAGTAGTGGTAGCATTAGTGGTGGTGGTGGTGGTATTAGTGGTAGCATTAGTGGTAGTAGCGGTAGTGGTATTAGTGGTGGTGGTATTAGTGGTAGCATTAGTGGTAGTAGTGGTGGTGGTATTAGTGGTAGCATTAGTGGTAGTAGCGGTAGTGGTAGTATTGGTGGTGGTAGTGGTCGTGGTGGTGGTATTAGTGGTAGCATTAGTGGTAGTATTGGTGGTGGTAGTGGTGGTGGTGGTATTAGTGGTAGCATTATTGGTGGTATTAGTGGTGGTGGTAGCATTAGTGGTAGTGGTAGTGGTGGTGGTGGTATTAGTGGTAGCATTAGTGGTAGTAGCGGCAGTGGTAGTATTGGTGGTGGTGGTGGTGTTAGTGGTATCATTAGTGGTGGTGGTGGTGGTGGTATTAGTGGTAGCATTACTGGTAGTAGCGGTAGTGGTAGTATTGGTGGTAGTGGTAGTAGTTGTAGCATTAGTGGTAGTGGTGGTAGTGGTAGTAGTGGTAGCGGTAGTAGGGGTGGTAGTGGTGGTAGTGGTGGTAGTAGTGGAAGTAGTGGAAATAGTGGAAGTAGTGGTGGTAGTAGTAGTAGTGGTGGTGGTAGTAGTAGTGGTGGTGGTAGTAGTAGTGATAGTAGTGGTAGTAGTAGTAATGGAAGTAGTAGTGGTAGTGGTAGTAGTACGGGGTTTTATCATACATCCTCTACAGGTAACTGTATTTGTTGTAGTAGTCGTAGGATTGTGTTATAGATCCACTAGACGGAGCTGTAGTAGTCGTAGTAGTAGTAAGCGTTGTGTTATACTTCCACTAGAGATGGAGCTTTGCTAAAGGGAATTTAGTTCAACGGTTAACCAATATTTATCAAAATATAAGACCTATTACATTATTTTATACATTTATAGCCTGTTGAGGAAAATCTTTTATTTCCACCCTATAGTCCGCAAAATAAGGTATATTTTCACGTGTAGTTTACAAGGCAGTAAATTAAGGGAACCATTCCACCGTCCATCGGTAGGTGTATAAATAGTATTTTTACCAGATATGCTCATTGCGACCAATCGGCAATGTTAAGAGAACCGATCGAAGGTCTCCATCACCAAAGTTGCAAAAGTGAGCAAAGTTGTCGGCCTCATCCCCGAGTTTCTCCACTCAGTCAGGGGGGTAAGACTTCTCAGAAGTGCGGCGTTATCTTTTCCCATTTAAATGCTAATGAGCGAGCTGCCACCACAGTCAAAGCGCCACGGAAAGCGTGTGAATATTTCATATCTTATCACGGCGAAAAAGGTAACAGCTGAGGTGGAAGGAGGGAAGGAGCAGTGCGTTGCGTGTTCCCCTCATTAATTTCCAGACGGCGACAGCAGCAAAAGGCCATCTTGTAACGTCACACCACCTGCGTCGTTGACATGTGTGGATGCACTTCACTTCCACCCGAGGCTAATTACTTCCCCACTTTACCCTGAAGAATGCTATTTTCTTTACATTAGCACCCAAGTGCATCCTGGGATTATTATTGAATCGCAGCCCACTGGGAAGCGTTTACAAAGACGCATATGAGCGCTATACATTTAGCACATCCATACAGCAGAGCTTTTTCAAAGTTTATTAGCATATCTTGTTGGAAATGAGACATTAATCGCACTTTGTTGGAATTCTGGGATTAACAGAGAGTTGTCTCATGAATTCCTACGTTCTTATATGAAATTATACAAACGAGTACCGTATTTTCTTGCATATAAGCCGCCTGCGCGTATAAGCCGCACCCTTAAAATGGCCTTAAAATCATTGAATTTTACAATTTCTCGCGTATAAGCCGCCCCCTGATTCACCATTTTTACATCCATATTCATGGTTTTAATAGGCAGTACAAATGTGTTACTTTGAAGGGAAAATCTATTATGGGAAGGCGGTCTAAGACACGCCCTCTTTCTCATAAACTGTGGTAGCTGTCAACCCTATTGAAGGCTAAAATAAATAATAGACATATGTATATAATAGAAGAAATGAGTTAATTCTGGTTCACTTGTTCATTTTAATGTATTTGTATGTCACTTCCTCTACATTTTGAGTTTTATTTATTTAATAAGGGACAACACATATTAATGAACATATTTATATCCATCTTAATTAACATGTATATGTAAATATGTATGATTGTAGCCAAGGGCTATTTTCCATCTTTAGTCCCTTGTGTAGGTTGAAGATAAACGATGATATATACTAGACACACACAGTTTTAGACAGCGTTGTGATCGCAATTTTGTTCGTTTAGCCAGGCTGTAAGATGATTGGCTAAGAGGGTCACCTATGTTAATTGGTATTGAGTTCCAGGTATGAAGAGAGAAGGTGCTTTGGCTAATTTAGTCCTTTTTTTTGAACACAGTCACCTCTAGAGCCAGCCCTTGTTGATGTATTGGATTTTTTTTACTGGATCATTCTGATCTTTCAAGGGAATTTGTTGGTCACTTCCTATTCATGATTCACTTTTGTTGTTGATTTTGGAATATTTACGAGTCACGGCATTGTTTTGGGTCACATACGGGTCGTTATTGAATTGTTTTTGTGCATTCTCTGGCGATTTTGGTTTCATTCAGACCACTTTCTGATATAATCAGGTCATTTTTCCCCATTGAAAATGAACTCTATATTGGAAATTAATAGTTTTTGTCCAGGTTTGGTGGAAGCGTACAATTTTTTTAATGTATATTAACTCTTGTGTGATTTTATTTCCAGATTTTTTTAACGTGGACATTACATCTTGAATCATTGGCATATTTCAAAATAGGAAGGGTGAAAATGTGTGACATGAACCGAAAAAAGGGAATAAAAATCTGAATATTAAATGTAGGGAGCTTTCCTTTGAAAAACATGCACAAAAATATAACCCCAATACTGAGATTATAGTTATAAAGACCGTTTAAAAAACAAAAATAAAAAAGACGGCATTACAAATTAATCCTAGTGGCATTCCAACAAAAAAATATGGACGAGCGCAATCCATATTCCAATATTCCCTCTGTCGTGTTTACATTATCTTATCAAATCTGCCTCCCATATGAAAAAAAAGAGCAAAACTGGAAGGAGATGCTTAGGAAAAAGCACCAGGGACTTTTAAGAAGGAGATGCAATAATTGCTTTCCACTTGTCTCACGCAAGTGACAGATGGCGAGGCCACGGGAGGACGCAAAGCGGGAATAATATTGTTGATTAAAAAAAGGAATACAGCGAGAAGAAACATGCAGCTGTTGGAAGGGAGAGATGAAAACCGCCACAGATTCCGTAGCGGCGGCGACGCCGTTTCAAACTTGGCTAGTCTTCGATCGGAACTGTGAAGTTTTGGGAACAAGATCGAGCCTGTGATTTATTCCCACTCGAATCTGGAAGGGAAGTGGAGTGGAATTGGAGATGTATGTGAGAGAGTCGCTATTTGTTGGGGCGAAGGGACCACCCTTCAAAACGCAGAACGCCCACCTGCATGTGTTCTGCGCTTTGCGTGTTGGCGTGCGACCCGGCGTGATGACTTTTCAAGATCGGATGTTGATTCCGAGATTCCGAGAAAGGAAAGAACGTATCTTTTGCGTGAGTGTGTGAAAGCGGAGTGTGTGATGGAAGGATTGTTTCACACGACTCTTTGCTGGTAGCAAGGGAAATTTAACACGTTTAATGGCATTATTTATTTTTTTAATAGCATTCTCAAAGAGTGGAGGAACATATTAATCGTTGTGTTTGCTAGATGTTTTTCAAGGATGTTTAAAAATGTATATGTGCTGTCCCTGGTTAAGTAAATCAGACTCAAACTCAATTGAGCATGCAAAATTCGAGTGAGGAAAGTTTATACTGTAGATTTAATTGAAATGGGAACACTGGGGGAGGGGCTAGAATGGACCTAAAATGGAGACCAGGTGTTAAATAGTTACGTTTCTGGCCAATTGCAGGAAAGTGATGTAAAATGTTATGGTTATGATAAAAAATTGGTTTAAGTACACATATATGCACACATTTATCTATATGAGAGGTATAAACATACATATATATTGCAAATTTTTTACGCCATTGAATTATTTTGTTGCTTTTGACTGTTATAGATAACAAATTCAACTATTTTAACTCTTAAGACCTATAACTCTTGATAGGATGACTGTATTTGGTCATTTATGAGTAGTATCACTCTTATATTTGACATTATTTTTATAATAGTAGCATATTCTTGAATTAATGCAATTAAAACCTACATCATTGAAATTTAAAAGATTTAAAACTGATATATGCAGTGTATAGGTTAATTAAAAAAAATGTATTTAACTTATTTAATGCCATTTTTTAATAATAGACAATCAACTTGTACAAAATGGGACATTTGGCGTTTTTCAGTTGTCATTGACAACGGTAGACCTTCAACCCCTTCATCTCATCTCATTTTCTGAACCGCTTTACCCTCATTAGGATCGCGGGGAGTGCTGGAGCCAATCCCAGCTGTCTCCGGACCAGAGGCGGGGACACCCTGGCTCGGTGGCCAGCCAATCGCAGGGCACAATGAGACAAACAACCAATCACTTGTAACGAGGGCCAATTTAAAGTGTCCAATGCATGTTTTTGGAATGTGGGAGGAAACCGGAGTACCCGGAGGAAACCCACGGAGAACATGCAAACGCCACAAAGATGGACGTGACCTGGATTTGAACCCAGAACCCCAAAACGGCGAGGCGAACGCGCTAACCACTTGCCCTTCAACCCCTTTATAAAAAAAATAGATTTTTATTTTTTTTTAAACCGTCTCCGTCAATGTGGACATGTCCTCCGACCGCCCTTTCCCCGAAAGCTGGATGAAATCCAATCTCTGTGTGTTTATATCAAGTAATTATGATGTGGGCTCCAAAAGGTGGCAGAGTGTTGAAACAAAATGCCGTGACCAAACCAGAGGCTAAAAGTCATTTGTTTCAATTTCCTCCCGCGTTTTGTCTCCGTCATCGGCCATTAGACGGGCCAAACGCAAGATGGATGGCGTTCAAGGTACACGGGACACTTCGGCATTCCAAACAACGCAACGTGAGTCCAATTCAAATATTCCCAAAATGACTTCATCGCAGTATAAACACACATTTAACGCGACACTCGTTGGTGTTCCGACAACGCTTTACATCGCAGTATTCTCACATTTAACGCGGGTCATGTGCCTTGAATTATGAAGTGACACCACGCCGTTCCATAAAAGCCGCCAACAATGGCCAGATGCCGATTTGCTCCATTTCCTCCCAACACCTTGACAACCTCTCATTGGTTCTTGCATCAGATATTCATGAACAAATGGAGTCTTAAATCTTTTAATCTCACTCCATCCCTCGCCCAATCGCACTGGCTTATTTTGTTTCCCAGTCAGCCAGTGCACGAAGCAGATGACGGGTAGTACGCATGCTAATTATTTCACAAATGTGGACTGCAGTAGGTTTCTAGCAATTGTCATTGTTCTAAATTGGACAATTTCTTTGTTTGGTAAACAATGGTAATGTCGAAAAATTTAAATGATTTAATTGAATAAGTAGAAAATTAATTTGACACGAATCTGACAGTTTTTTTAATCATTTCATTGTTATTCCAACAAGAATACATTTGGGAATGCTCACTTTTTGCCAGCAATTCTGGTTATGATGTCACAAATGATCATCAATTCTGGTTGTGATGTCACAACCAGAATTGATGATCATTTGTGACATCACAAATGGAAATGACTGCACCGATTTAATTGAATAAGTAGAAATTGAATATGACACACAAATCTGGCTGTTTTTAAAAAAAATCATTTTATTGTTATTCCAACAAAAATACATCTGGGAACGCCCACTTTTTTCCCAGCAATGCTGGTTGTGATGTCACAAATGATCATCAATTCTGGTTGTGATGTCACAAATGATCATCAATTCTGGTTGTGATGTCACAACCAGAATTGTTGATTATTTCCAGCTTTCTCGTGCTGCGCATAATAGCTATTACGAATGGTCACAGGGCAACGAGAGAATAGCACGCCACTAGATAGCATGCTAGCAGAATGAAGTTATTTGCAGCTCATTCTGGCTGGGAAAATAATCTAATCCCATTATTAAGTTGTTTTTTTTGAAGGTATGTGTCCAAAACATGCTCTGCTATCATTTTAAAGATACTTATTGTGGTATTTTATATGACCTTTCATTGTATAAATTGGGAATTCCTTATAGCTCCGATAATAGAGCTGCTGCTGATTAGGTGATAGGACAGTTTAGGAGGATCTAGGCAAGGAAGATGATCTTTAAAACCTCCAGACTACTGAGGGACTGTGCAGTAACCTTAGTCTGGAGAAGGTCCCCCACCTTGTGGACTTCCTGTATGTGGCTCCAGTTTTTTTACCTAGGTCTACAATGTCTTCTGTGTCTGTGCTTGTTAATGTCTTGCTACTGCAAACAAGCAATTTCCCGAATATGGGATGAAATAAAGTTCTAATCTAAAATAATCTAATGTTAAAACAAACATTACTCCTCTTGTAAGGTCATTTATACCCACGCACATTTAAATGTGATTGTGGGTATTAATGATGTAACAAGGAAGAGTGCAATTTGTGATATTCACATTTGATTGGCTGAAATATTAACAACATTTGTAAAGTGGTGGTGGAAATGCGGGTTATCTATTTACACTACTTATTTTTTCGACTCAAACCTAAAAAAATCAGTTTGTGTCAGTTGTTTTGGGGGATCTCACAAAAAAAACTAAAAATGCATAACAAGGAGAATTATTTTGCTGCTTTTTTTCTTCCAGCATTATAAAGTCATTTTCCAATAAATGTTAACTAACAGAAAACTCTACATATCTTTTCCCCCTGGAGTACAAGAAAACACACTGCACCCTTATTATATTTCCATTTTGGGGGCGTCTCCCAGGCGAAGGTAGGTGCCCACCCCCATGGGTGTGTCCACATGGGTGAGGGTGGTGGGGGTCTCCTCTATCCACCTGCACACGCCGCTTTCGGAGCCACTTGAGCGGCAGAAGCTCGCCCGTTTTAGACCCCCTCATCCCTGGATCAACTCTTTTGTATTTTACCCCCGGAAAGTACACAACTATTCACAGAGGGCACTTCAACTTAAAACCGTCCAATTCAATTGAATCCATCCGAGATTTGTTGAGCTACGATCCGGATAACCGAGCGGGATCTGCGGAGGAGTCAAGCCGGCTCACGGCTGCCTGTGCCCGGCCACGGACACGAGGAGCCCCGGGGGCTGGATGGTTGTTCATTATTTTTTGTTTAGGGCTGTTTTATCGCTTCCACTTTCTTTGGAAATAACTACACGCGAGGTAAGAGGACTAAAAGAGTGTTTTTCTTTTTTTTGCATGTTTATGTGTCATGAATTATGTAGCTTTGAGGCAGATGCGCGTTTAAATCAACGTTTGACGTTTGCCCATGCGGAGAAAATGCTTGCACGCCACGCCATAAATCATATTTATATTACAAGTTAAGTCATTTATTCGGTCCCCGGGGGATACTTTTGGCGTTTATTCCAAGCAACAGGCTGTGTTTTTTTTATTGGCACAAATGTTTGCACCTGTATAATAAAACAACACCAGACCTAATTACTGAGGTCCTCGCTTTACGACGTTTAAGCAGCAAAGTCATAATTTCAATAAATTCTGGTGTGTAAAAATAGCTATTGACTTCAAATGTCATCTTATTCAAAAATGTTTGTTCATAACTTGTGATGTTGAATTGTCATAAATATAGGAATGTCATGGAATTGATTTATAATCTACACCAGGGTTAATTAATGAGGTCCTCGCGTTACGATGGTGAAACGGGGGAATGCAGTGGGAAAATCATAATATCAATAAATAATGGTGTGGAAAAATAGCTCTTGATTTCAAATTTAATGTTACTCAAAAATGTTTGTTCATAATTTGGAATGCTTGGAATTTTTTTTAATTGCATTATAAGAACTGGATCAAAAGCCCTAAATATTCAGTTTTTTATAGATATAAAACTGTTTATTTGAACTTTTTTTCTTAGTAAGGGAAAACATCTAATAATTTGTTTTTCATTTCAAATGGAAACAATTTTTTAAAAAATTATATTGAATATTAAAGTGGAAAACCGAAAATATTTTTATATATATTTATTTTTACATTTTACAAAATGCTTTTTGACCTAAAACACCAAAAGAAAAAAATGGATAAAAATTTCAATTATTGATTTAAAAAGAGGAAAATCAGGAAATATAATATACATCTGTAATCTTCATTTGAATTTGATCCTAAAACAGAAAATTGGCACTCACGATTTACTTACTCGGGCCGCACAAAATGATGCGGTGGGCCAGATTTGGCCCCCGGGCCGCCACTTTGACACCTGTGGTCTAACGCAAGGGTGTCAAACTCGGGTTGGTTCGTGGGCCGCAATAACATCAACTCGATTTCATGTGGGCCGGACCATTTTAGATATAATATTTAGATATTTTTTGTAAAAATTGGAGCACATATTAATTTATACATATAATGATTAATACACACATATAAAATAGCATCCAGAATAACCCCAACAGTTGGCACTCATGATTTACTTACTCGGGCCACACAAAAATGACGCGACGGGCCAGATTTGGCCCCCGGGCCGCCACTTTGACACCTGTGGTATAGAATCTCAAAATATCACAAATTCCTATTTAAAGGATGTTCTGTTGGAATTTTCTTCCTTCGAGGGACTTTTCACTGCTCCCGCAGGGTTGATTTGGTTTCCTCCTGTTGTGAATTGGCGTTGTATAAACAAAACTGACTTGACTTCCATCATCAACTCCCAAAAAGTACCAAGTAGCCTCAGTTGATGACATGTGGTCGGCGTACTTAACTCGTAGCTTGGTCGCTTTGTAAAAAAAATCTTAGTTAAAGGTCCGATTTGGAGTCTTGCCTAGCAACCCTCGGCATGCAACTTGATCTTAAACCCTGACTGACAGTTTGACCTCAGGCTCGAGACCTGCCTTGGTGTCGCTCTGTCTCGATGTTGCGCCAGCGTAAATTACAGTTCCCGACACCGAGGTACGCTTGTTTTATTGTCTCCACGTCCTCCCAGACGACTGGCCATGCTGCCTTTGGACGCCGTCCACCGTCTCGGTGTTCTGTTGCCCTCACTGCGGTGGTTTTGGCCACGGAACCCTTCGTCACATTCAGCTTGTCGGCCTCAAAACGAGCCACTGCTGTAAAAAAAAAATGCTTAACATTGTAGACGAAAATTGCCCTTGCTTGATTTGTAGTCAAGCTTCATCCCAGCAGGTTTGTTTCCGTATGCGTGCCGGGGTGTCGTGCAGAGAGCAGCGGGATCCACCGTGGGTGGTTGGAGAGGAAAGAAGCTCTTTGCGAACGAGAGGTTCATCCCAGAATGGAACCACAGGCATTGAAAGCCCAGACGTTGGCAAAGCTCCACCTGAAGTTTTGAAAAAGACATAGACTGGTCTTCGAAAACAAACATGGAGTCCTTTTAAAATTGGATTGGAGTGGATTGGATAACTTTATTCATCCCGTATTCGGGAAATTTCATTGTGACAGTAGCAAGAGAAGGCAAAATTATAAGTTAGACGGTACAGTCGCAAAGACTGCAGAACAACAAAGCAAAAGCACAAAGTACAAAGCAAATCAAAGTCAATGGGATCATTAAAAATCACCAAATCAAATCATTAAGACAGAAAAGCAGCAAAAACACAAAACGAGTAAGATTTTTGAACTCAAAACACAGAAAAAATGGATTAAAAAATGCCGATTATTAATTTAAAAGGGGGAAAATCAGGAAATTTTATATACATCTATACTCTTCATTTTAATTTGATCCTAAAACAGAAAGTCGGCACTCATGATTTACTTTCTCGGGCCGCACAAAATGATGCGGCGGGCCAGATTTGGCCCCCGGGCCGCCACTTTGACACCTGTGGCGTACACAATTTGAAATGATCAAAACAATGTATAAAATACTCATAAGTTGACAGGTATGATACTGTACCACCTCTTCTTAGGGGACAAACCAAAAGTCATTTTCATCATGTATTACCATTTCATGTTTTCTTTTATTGTGAAAACCCTATTCACCAAAATGCCGTATATTCGCAAAAACCCATTTTCCTAAAAGCTTCTAGCAACAACCTTACAACTTTTTCAATGTTATTTTTATAGGCGTTTGAAAACCCCAGCCTATTCCCCAAATGCAATCAAAATCTCGCTGATTTGACCGCCGTCTTATAATTACAGCTTCCCTCAAGTTGAATTCCCCCGACCAATCGCAATGCTCGATCCGCTTCACTTGCAAATGAGTCGCAAAATTCCAGCTCATTGTCTGATATCCATCCATCTCTGTCCCCCCCTAGCTCCGGATTCTCCTCCCCCTTGCTTAGAGAGGACAATGTTGTTGGACAGCGTCTGCTGTCTCCTGGCCCTGCTGGCCTCGTCGTCCGCGGGGTTGCTCGGGGCGCAGGATCCGCTGTCCGCCCCCAGGATCTTCTTGTCCTTCAAAGGTGAGTCTTCCAACGTTGTGCACCCTAGAGACATCACCAGGAATAAATCGCCAAGCTTTTGTTATTCCCGGTCATCCAATCCGACCTTGCATAACAAACGGTGCATTCGCCACCAAGGACGAATTACGTTAGTCTATGAATCGATGTTATTGACACCAGTAGCGTTTATGGTTTGACAAGTATCCGTGCAGGGTTTAATGACCAATGAGATGTCACTGATGGTCCTTTTGAAACCGAAGCAATATGGTATAGCACCACCTTCCCCCCTTTTCTTTAAATGGACTGGCTGCTATTAGTTGTCCAAACAGGCCTTTGTGTGGCCTCGGCTCCCTTCTGAAATCAAGTCCGATTTCACACTTGGCTGGGCCCTCACTCAGGCCGACATCCAGCATGTTATGAATGTTTGCCAGTTGCCACATGAGACCCTCACAGTGTGTATGTGTGTGGAAGTCTACCGTTGAAATAGGTTTCAGCGGTGTAGTGAGGCGTGGGTTTGAGGATGGGTAGTTTGACGGCTATTCTTTGAAGGGCTGTGACGTTGGAAAACAAAATGGATTCCTTGTTGAAATAAAATATTGTAGTTTCGCGCATTTATGGTGTATTTGTCGCTAAAACAAATGATGACTGAATGCAGGGTACGGCTTATATGCGCACAAATTAGACTTGACATGTACGAAACTGCAAGGTGACAAAGAGGAAACGCCATAACGCAAGACAATGCGGCCGATACGGTCATTTATTTTAAAATAGAGAAAAGATAAACAGATAAAACGGTAAACAAACTTTATTTTGACCTCTATGAATGAAATTCCAGGAAAAAAACAAACGTATTTTGCATAAAACGTGAAAAAACTCAGTTCCTTGTGCCTACCATTGGTCGCTCAGGACGCCGCCATCTTAAACGTTCTCTGATTGGCCAGCCACGTGTAGCCTTGATACATGTGTTCGTAGTGTTTACCATGTCAGCACATCCAAATAGTTGTTAAAGCTGATTGAAGGTCATTAAAATATCAGCCTTGATACCTGCGTAATGTGTATCTCATGCTATTATTGCACCCAGAGACTTGGTGAAAACTAGACCGCTACGGACACACTTCCTGGTTGTACTACTCACGTGACTTCCTTTTTGAATTTGTCTACGTGCAGGCAACACCCTTTTAGGAATGTGCAATCCAGAAATTCATTTATACAGCATCTCAGAAATACAACATGCGATGATTTTTCTTAAGATTTTCCCTTCAAAGTAACACATTTGTCCTCCCTAGTCAAACTATGAATATAGAGGTGAAAATTGTGAATCAGGGGGCGGCTTATACGAGAGAAATTGTAAAATTTTAAGGCAACTTTAAGGGTGTGGCTTAGACGCGGAGGCGGCTAATATGCGAGAAAATACAGTGTGTAATTTTTGTTATACTGTAAACCACCAGCATTGACACATCATGTATGTATCACCACACTTTTTCATTCTAATTAGTTCATTTATGCTTCACATAGCCATTTTAAAAGCCCGTTAATGAAAAGCCTTTGTCAATTGAGATCCACTCGCTTATTTTTTTTGCTTACTTTGTATATTTTTGCCCTCTTTATCCCTCGCATCCTATTGTGTTTCACCCATCGAGGCGGCTCTGGCACGAAACCACACATTTACATGCCTGAGAAGAGATCATTTATTGTCCCCTTTGGTCTAATCAACTGCCGTTTTGTTTTTTAATTAGTTTTCGACATTTCTTTATGCATCGCGGCGCAAGCTCTTAGATTGAAATGCCCATAAGCTGTGCGCTGACTAATTGTATTGGTTTTTCTCGCCACACTGCTGGGAATAGCTCTTAAAGCGCTTTTATTCATTTTTAATGAGCTAGCATACTGAACTAAATAATGCGCATGAGGTTCCGCAATAGCTTTTAGTTGCTGGTTTCCGTACCGATAAATAACATAACAGAATAGGCTCGTTATGAGATTGATTAATGTTTGAATAATGAAATTTTTGTTCAGGATCTTTTAAATAAGTCATGTAAAGGTTAAGCAATGGTGATACTTTCCATTTGCCGCCGTTCAGATACGTTTTCAAACATTGTTCTATCAAAATGTTGCTGCTTTTGGCAGGAAACCCAAAATAACTCCACGTTTTGTCATTTCCTTTCAAATCTTAGCACTCGCCGAAAAAGCCACAAAGGATTTGGAAGTCAAAATAGGTCATATATGTCTTGTAGTTTCGCTCATTTGCATCCTGATTCGTTTATTTTTGTGGTTTTGTATAAGATGAACATTTTCCAGAAACCCTGCATGTTCGAGAAGGTTCAAAATTCCAGTCATTAACGTTCGATTGCTATGCGTCAGGGCTGCGAAATGAGGGGGATAGAGCATGAAATCAAATATCGACAACTTGACATAAAGCACTTCCAAATGCAATATGTATCAAATATCTGCAAAAAAAAGCAGTATCATTGCGCAATTCACTCTATTTGACATAACTATCCCGTTTCCCAAAAGAATTCATCCTAGCTGTTAAAATATGGATTGTCGTGTTTGTGAAATCATACCAAAACACATTTATTTCCGAACTATGGCCATGATGGACAACAAAACAAAGGAAAGATGTATTTTTGTGGATTTTGCACTCAACTCCAAATGTTTTTATTCTGTCATTTGGAGAATGTCAATCTGTATGATAATCTGCTCCGACACCAAAAAATACAGATCACTGGACCGAGCTATTATGTCAATTTACTCGTATCTCAAATCAAAATTTCCCATTGAAAATACCTAAATACAAATTAATTTGTTCCCACCCTCTGAAAAAACACCAAAAACAGGATATTACAATGCAAAAACATCTTTTTATTGGTTCTAATTCACCACCTACTCACAAAGTAACAAATATCTATCTAGTGGTTATGATCTTCAATACTACAATGTGACATTACTCGGTACAGACAGACGGCGTTAAAATTTCACTTAAATGAATTTAGATTACTATACACACACTTAAAAATAAGTTTTAATCTTACGTTACACCAAATTTAAACCTTCTTGTGCAATAACCGAGGCAAATATGTTAATGTGTTCCACCGCGGCTTTCGAGTCGGAAATTGCAGACTCGCATATTCGGAAACCATCTCGTATGCTCGTATCTCAAATTTGTCTCTTATCTCAAGGCAAAAATTAGCTTGGGATTTTCCTCGTTTCTCAAATCTCTCACGTGTTGGGACCCTCGTATGTCAAGGTATTACGGTACGCTGATATAAATGAGAAAATCGGACTTGTGTTGCCGTTCAATCACAATTGGCCAATTAGACTTATATTGTAAGCCCAATAAAGAAAACCCTTGCCTAAGTAGGAAGGACATTTGTATACGTTCTTGTTCAAAGTCAAAACATAGTACTCAAACCGTGGTCACATTTTATGAGAAGGCTTTTAAAAACCCAAAGGCCTTGTTTTAAACTAGCAATGATCGTTTAGAACCAAAACGTAGGCTGTTATTAAGTAGAGCCAAAAAGGCCACACAAAGGGCTGAAGGAATGTCCATTCAACACATAAAGGGATAAATCATCTACCCGAAATCCTCTCTCACAAAAGACTAATGCATCCGGGATTCTGGTTTGAGGCTACGTTGACAAACCTTCTGAGATGCCGTGACGTAATCGCAAAATTAAAGAACCGAAGTGACAGGACTGATGTGCAGTTCTTTGCAGTTCTGTGCCTAGGTATGCATTACAAAGCAAAGAGTCTATCTTCAGTCAACTCCTGAGAAGTCCTATATTTACCTTGAAAGCAGCTCTCTATAATCACACGCTATTTTCGAGCGTCGAACCCGGCCGAGGTTGTGACCTCGCCGACAGAAGCCCGTCACAGGCCAGGTTAACTGCCCTCAAACTATGGGAGAGTGGCAACATATTAACAAGTAATAGCTTGTTACTCTAATCCTCGGGCCACATTTGAAAGTGTTTAGCCTTGTTTTTCCCTCGGCGAGCGGAACACCTGCGTACAAGGTTAGCCTCGGTGAGAAAAACGCGGATAATTGGGTGTGGTATTTGGGAGGTCCATTATGGACATGCTTCAGGCTTTCTTTGAGGTATTTTCTCGCATATAAGCCGTATTTGTAACTCAATAAAATGATGGCTGAATTGAGAGTACGGCTTATATGCGGACAAATTACACAAAACAGCAAAGACGAAACGCCATAACGCAAGACAATGCGGTCGATTGTTTCCAAATAGAGAAAATATCAACAGATAAAATATAGGATCTCATAAACACCACATGCAGTGATTTTTGTTAAGATTTTCCCTTCAAAGTAACACATTTGTACTCCCTATTAAAACCATACATTTGGGGTTGAAAATTCTTAATCAGGGGGCGTATTATACAAGAGAAATTGTCAAATTCAACGATTTTAAGGCCATTTTAAGGGTGCGGCTTATACGCGGAGGCGGCTAATATGCGAGAAAATACGTTAGTTTGTAGAAAATTCAGACTGAATGCACTGCTTTCAAAATTGAGCCATTTCACATTAGAAAATTACCAACTTTTTAATAAATGAAAGATTAGCATCGTAATGTGGAGGTGAAAATTGTGAATCAGGGCGGCTTATACGAGAGAAATTGTCAAATTCAACAATTTTAAGACACTTTTAAGGGTGCGACTTATATGTGCGAAAATATGGTAATTCAGGGTTCTTTGAGTTACAATAATATGATGTTTTGAGAAAATTTAGGCCTCGGAATACAATGTCAACCGACACAAATTCCTGCTGTACTTTGTGCTTTTTAAGTGTTTTTTTTTCCTAAAAAAAAAATAATGTTTACTGTATTCGTGACAAATGGAGGTTGCAATGGGGCTTAAAAGTAATGATAAAGATGTCCCACAGGTTCAGAAAAAGATCGGATTTTGAATTTCATGCACTTTTAGTTTCAAGTTTTTTTGGGGTCTATCGCGTTGGGCTGATTTTGTTATCAATACAATCTTGTTGCGAAAATATGTGGCATTTGTTGCGCACGGAAGCCACGACTAGGGCAGTTGACAAAATGCTAAATGCGGGTATCCCGTCAGTACATTGTTACCCTAATCCATAAATCCTCGTGTCACTCAGTAATGCCAAGTCATGTAATTGATTGCCCGTGTCATCACACAACATGGCTTGTTAAAGTATACATTCTAAAATGAGGCTGGCTAATGCGTGACGTCCCTGATTGCAACAACAATCGATATTAAGTGTGTCATTTTCAATCTATTCCCAAATACTAAAAACAGGAAGGACTTCACTCTGTAAAAAATGCTTCTTGACTTAAAGCGTTTTGCTCTAATTTATCGAGATGCATACATTATACTCAATACCACGTGTCAAAGTGGCGGCCCGGGGGCCAAATCTGGCCCGCCGCATCATTTTGTGCGGCCCGGGAAAGTAAATCATGAGTGCCGACTTTCTGTTTTAGGATCAAATTAAAATGGAGAGTATAGCTGTATATTAAATTTCCTGATTTCCCCCTTTTAAATCAATAATTGTCATTTTTTAAAACATTTTTTCTGTGTTTTTAGTTCAAAAATCATTTTGTAAAATATAAAAATATATTTTAAAAAAAAGCTAAAATAAAAATTGTTTTAGATCTATAAAAAAACGGGATATTCAGGGCTTTTAATCCAGTTCTTTAAATCCATTTATATTAAAAAAAATCTAAATATATCTAAAATGGTCCGGCCCAACCCGAGTCTAACACCCTTGCTCTAAATGTTACAGATTTACAATAGGAAAATATGCAGTACATTTATTTTTTTCTATTTTCCTCATCCCTATTGCGCCATTTACATGACTCACTCTTCACATTATCTCGTTCACATCCTCTTTGGCCTTTTACCTACCAGCTCCATTTCTCCCCCGTCTCCCCCGTCCCCCCGTCTCCCCCCAAATGTCATCCTTTCACCATCCCTACCCTCAATTCATTCAAATTCAATGCTACTTCAAAAGGGCTCCAAAACAAAAAAATAAAACGAAACGCTCTCAGAAAACAACTTCCCCCTGTTTTTCTTGTATTTATTTTGTATTTTTTCATCCATAAAGTTTCCCTTGCTGCCAATCTACCTATCGGCATCAACAAAAACTGCCCCTGCTTTGCCTTTTTAATAAATGTCAGGGTCCCGAAAAAACGCTTCCACACAACAACACGGGCGACTGCGGCACTTCAGCCTGAAGCAGTTTTTGCAAGACTTTGTTACTTTGTCTCTGGAGAAGGTAGAGGAGGATGAGGAGGAGGAGGAGGAGGAAGAGGAGTGTTAACGGCGCATCCTCAACAACCTCTCCTCTTCTGGATGCACACTGTCAAACTATGATTATTCCGAAGACAGAAAAAGGAGGCGACAGTGCTAAATATAGTGTCCTTTTCTGTCTGCTACTTTCTGTTTTTTTTCCCTGCCTCGTCGCCGGCGCTCACCCACGCTGGCGAGCCCCGCCCACGGCACGGGTGCGCTGTTTTTTGCCAAGCTGTGTTGCGGCAGAAGGAGAAAATGCTCTCTGAAGTGCCCTTAGTTTGGTAAAAAATGCTAACGAGGGGCAACAATCTTGTCCATACGACTACTATGTTTGACTTACATCGAGGGTGTCAGACTCGGGTTGGTTCGCGGGCCGCATTAACGTCAACTCGATTTTACGTGGGCCGGACCGTTTTAGATATAATATTTAGATTTTTTTTTAATGAATGAAATAAAAGCCCCGAATATTCAGTTTTTTATAGATCAAAAACAATGTTTCTTTAAGCTTTTTTTTATTATTATTTTTTAGATTTTACAAAATCATTTTTGAACTAAAAACACAGAAAAAATGGATTAAAAAATGACAATTATTCATTTAAAAGGAGGAAAATCCGGAAATTTAATATACATCTATACTCTTCATTTTAATTTGATCCTAAAACAGAAAGTCGGCACTCATGATTTACTTTCCCGGGCCACACAAAATGATGCGGCGGGCCAGTTTTGGCCCCCGGGCCGCCGCTTTGACACATGTGACTTAGATGGTCACAACTGTTAATTTTTTTCTTCAGATTTTGGGTTAATTCCAGGGTTGTCCTGACTCCATTTTATATACTACATTTTTATATTATATTTTTTAAGGCTTTGAATGGTTAGCACACGTGTCAAAGTGGCGGCTCGGAGGCCAAAATCTGGCCCGCCGCATCATTTTGTGCGGCCCGGGAAAGTAAATCATAAGACTTTCTGTTTTAGGATCAAATTAAAATGAAGAGTATAGATGTATATTATATTTCCTTATTTTCCCCTTTTTAAATCAATAATTGCAATTTTTATCCATTTTTTTTCTTTTGGTGTTTTTAGTTCAAAAAGCATTTTGTAAAATCTAAAAATATATAAATAAAGCTAAAATAGGCTGATTGGATGCTAAATTGCCCTTAGAAATGAGCGTGAGAGTGAATGGTTATCTGTCTCCTCGCCTCTGGCTTGAAGTCAGTTGGGATAGGCTCCAGCACCCCCCGTGACCCTAGTGAGGATAAAGCAGTTCAATAAATGAATGAATGAATGAATAATCTGAGGTCTGAATTGGATTTCAGTCAAGCACAAGGAACACAATAGATAATATTTCTCAGTTTTGGATTTCTTTGATAATTTTAGGTCACATTGACATTGTACAAACATTTAAAATAATACTTCTTGGGTTTCTTTAAATTCCAAAAACGTTACATTTGAAGAGAGAGGTGCAGACTTTTTTTTTAACTCGTTATTTGTTTATCCTGGCATGAATTATCCTACCACTTGTCTGTTTTGTAAAAGGGGGCAACGCACAGCAGGGGTGCAAAAGATGCTTTGTGAATCCTAGCCGTGTGATTGGCAGGTACGTGTCTGCTCGCTAATGCCCTTATTGGTAGATCATGGTGCGACAGACGAGATAAAAATAGATTTCGGCTTCCTGATGCTCCCTCGAACTCGATCGCGGCGACTCCTGACCCCTTAAAAATGCTCGATTGTTTTCTGAGCAGTGTGGCGGTGTTTCTCTTTACTTTATGCGGATTGTTACGTAGCCCGCGATTAACGTCAAACGCCCACAGACGGGTCGTTCCGGTCGTGAATGTGTGGTTAATGGCTTTTACAAAAGAGGGTTGTCTTGCAAGTCGAAGTGACAGATGAGCATAACAGACGTGTTTTTAATATTCATGTCTGGAAATTGTGGCTTTGCCTGCGTGTTTGTATAAAGTACTTTCTATATATACTGTAAGAGATGAGAAGTTAGCTCGGTTGCCATGACAGCCTCTTCCTGTGCAATTTTGTTTCAATAGTCATCTTTGTCAATATGTTGTGGTTATTGCAAATTTTGTATCGATTCTTTGGGGCAGATTTACCGTATTTTCTAACATATACGCGGTATTTGTCGCTAAATAATAATGATGACTGAATTGAGAGTGAGGCTTATATGCGAACAAATTAGACTCGACAAGCACGGACAAGGACGAAACGCTATAGCGCAAGAAAATGTGGCCGATACGGTCATTTATTTCAAAATAGAGAAAAGATAAACAGATAAAACACTAAACTAAATTTATTTTGACGTCTATAAAGGAAATTCAAGAAAAAAATAGACCGTATTTTGCATATAACCTGAAAAAACTCACTTGTGCCTGCCATTGCTCGCTCAGAGCGCCGCCATTTTACCTAAGGATGACAAACTAGACCACTAGGGGACACACTTCCTGGTTGTACTGCTCACATGACTTCCTTTTTTGAATTTGTCTACGTGCAGGCAACACCCTTTCGGAATGTGCTAACCAGAAATCAATTTATACAGTATCTCATAAATACCACGTGCGATGATTTTTCTTAAGATTTTCCCTTCAAAGTAACACATTTGTACTCCCTATTAAAACCATGAATATGGAGGTGAAAATTTTGAATCGGGGGGCTTCTTTTACGAGAGAAATTGTGAAATTCAATGATTTTTAAGGCAATTTTAAGTGTACGGCTTATATGTGAGAAAATATGGCACCTAAGAATACCACGTGCGATTATTTTTCTTCAGATTATACCTTAAAAGTAACACATCTGTACTCCCTATTAAAACCAGCAATATGAAAATTGTTAATGAGGGGTGCCTTATGCGAGAGAAATTGTAAAATTCAACGATTTCAACACAATTTTAAGGGTGCGGCTTATACACGGAAGCGGCTAATACGCGAGAAAATACATTAGTTTGTAGAAAATTCAGACTGAATGAACTGCTTTCAAAATTGAGCCATTTCACATTGGAAAATTACTACCTTTGTAATAAATGAAAGATTAGCATCGCTCCAAATCTAGAGGCGGAGCCCAAGTGTTAAAGCGACACTGGTTGTAAGCAACGTAGGGTTCCAGCCCAAGTGTTTCGAAAAGGTCAACGGCACGGCAGAAACAAGATCCCGACACTGACAGACAAATGATAATGAATGATCGCTGTCTGAGTCAACAAGTAGAGAGGTGCCCTTGACCTCCTGTCCACTTAATTTCAGCCCAAAGCAGCGACTCCCCTCCAAACCCCCCCCAAACAAAACATCTGGCCAACACGTCCACTCGGAGATTACCGAGAAGCTAATGTCCCGCTTTTCTCGCTCGGGGAAAACAAAGTCCAAACTTTCGCAAATCACGGCTGTCTAATAAAGACGATAGTAGTTTCTCCAATCGTCACCGGGGGGGCGGCGAGACGGGACGGACCCCGGGGGAAATAAGCGTGCAGTGATTACAACCCACATCTTCTGATTTCCGTGGTGGAAAGTGACAGCTCCGTGTAAGAATAGAAAATAAATTCTCAAATTGCTTTCTATAAGGCAGTTTTAGCTTCATGCTATCATAGCCGCTGGGATCGAACCCTCGAACCCAGAACGCCGAGGCCTACGCGCTAACCACTCGATTGCCGGTCCAACGAAAAAAGTTCTTAATCTTAAAAATCGGAAATAAAAACTGTGGTATTTCTCTTCGTGCTTGACGTATTTTGCACACTGGAACTGCTATAAAATATTTTTTTAAAATATATGAATAAATCATGCCCGAGTTAACACTTTCGGAAAAGTGTAAAATTTCCGCTAAAACAAGAGTGGAGGATTTGCCCTGCGGCGTTAAGTCAAACATCTGGTCGATGAATCAAATGCATTTTACGTCAGTATGATTCAGATAAATTGTGGTTTTCCCGACACTCAGTAAAGCAATAAAAGCAGTTTGAAAGATCATCGTAAGCTTGTGTAACCGTTCTGCAGTGGATAAAATAACAAAAGAGAACGTCTTGTGTTGACTGAATCGAGAAGTTCTAGCCAGCGATTAAGTGCTAAGAACACAGTGTGTTTTGGATAGCCCTCATAGCAACGGCAAAATTACCTTGGTATCCTGATAGACCAGAATTAAAAGCTACTGTACGTTAGCCAATGATATAAACACGTGTTTCTTCCCTGAATCATCTCCACGCTTTGGCGTAGTTGTTGCGTGAAGTAGGTCACGGACTTGGACTCGAATTCAAATGCGTTGCACTGGAAGTTCAGCGGAGAGGAACAAGTTGGTCATGTTGCAAGAACAGGTGCTGCTGAAGAACGAAAGCAATGCTGCCTCAGCGTACGATAAGAGTTGAGTGTGCTGCTATTGTTGGCATCTGTCTAAGGAGATTTAATGTTGCCACCGTCCGAACAAAAACTTGCTCATAAACCATGAGGCCTTCTATTTATGAGCGCTAAAGTGCAACGTCCAAGCTCAAGTGCTTCTACCGTTAAACACCTCAGTCGCATTGCTCAAAACTTATGTATAGTTGGGTAGGAATTCTTTAAGGGCTATGGTGCTTTGGCATCATATGCTCATTTACCTTATTTTCTCGTATATACGCTGTATTTGTCGCTCAAAAAAATGATGACTGAATTGAGGGTATGGCTTATATGCGCATAAATTTGACTTGACGGGCACAAAACTGCAAGGACGAAATGACATAACGTGAGACAAATTTATTTTGACGTCTATGAATGAAATTTAAGAAAAAGATAAACGTATCTTGCATAAAACGTAAAAAAACTCACTCGCTCAGGGCAGTGTCATCTTACCTAGGGATGACAAACCAGACTGCTACAGACACACTTCCTGTTTGTACTGGTCACGTGATTTCCTTTTTGAATTTGTCTACATACAGGCAACACCTTTCGGAATGTACAATCCAGCAATCGATTTTTAAACTGTGTTTACCATGTCAGCACATCCCAATAGTTGCGTAATGTGTATCTCATGCTATTATTGCACCCAGAGACTTGGTGAAAACGGACACACCTCCTGGTTACACTACTCTCGTGACTTCCTTTTTGAATTAGTCTACATACAGGCAAAACCCTTTTAGGAATGTGCAATCCAGAAATCGATTTATACAGTATCTTAAAAATACCACGTGCAATATTTTTTCTTAAGATTTTCCCTTCAAAGTAACATATTTGTACTCCCTATTAAAACCATGAATATGGAGGTGAAAATTGTGAATCAGGGGGCGACTTATATGAGAAAAAATATAAAATTGAACGATTTTTAAAGAAATTTTAAGGGTACAGCTTATACGCGGAGTTGGCTAATATGCGAGAAAATACGGCAAAACAGTATCTTTTTCAAGGATACTTAGACAAGGTCACCAGGCCGTGTGCTCAAACCCACAACCTCGGGAACAGACTACTCTACCACTGATTCCACTCGCCATAACAACAACAAATTTAACAAGAATTGTTGAATCGTGACCAAGATGATCATGTGTCGATGGTCAGTTTCTGCTGTTGATGTAAGGACAATGAAAACCGCGATCTGGCTTACGGTGGTGTGGTAAATAGCTCAAATGCAGAAGAGGTTAAGGCGGTCAGAGGAGGGCTGAAGGAAAATGCAAAGGGGGAGTCGCCGTGGGGGGGGGGGGCTTCGCCAGCGCTAATGGACTGCAGGGCACCCGTGTCACTTTTGCTATCTTGGCCAGCGAGAGTGAATAGATGGAGGGATTTGAGAAAGAGTGTGGGTGTACGTGGGAATGTCCAGGACGGATTATGCGTCTGTTTCCTATTAGATTCGGATACGTTTCGGTCAGGATGGTTCACCTCAGCATTTGACGACTTGGACTCAGTACCTCGTCAATAGCCTTGACGAGATATTGACACTTGTTCTCAGCGTGGAAGGTGTTATGAGCAATTTAGCTGGAGAAACAGTGGCAGATTTTATGGTTAAAAGCAGCATTAAATATTGATTTTCAAGCAGTAAACGGCCCTTGGATTTTTTTCTGACATGTTTATGGGACGTGATGTGTTTTAGAGAGTATTTCTGGAAGTCCCCGGACACACCCCTTCGCATTGAGATCCTAAAATGTAATCCTGAGGTCAGGATTTGCACAAAATACATTGTGGAGTTTTGTATTTTAAGAGCTGAGCATAATCGTCAACGGTGAAGTCGGTTTGAAAAGACTCAGTCTCTCCTGTTCTTTTATGGGAAACATCTCCATTCCTAAATGAGATGTCAGTTATTTGAAATGTTTTGTCAGGGGCTGGCTAACCTCAAACGCTGCCTAAAATGTGTCTCAGGTGAGAGATGTCCAGGGTGTACAAAGTCTTGGCTGAAGACCAGGATGTTGTCTTTGCGTATGTGGGAGAAACGAGGCCTGACCGTGATCCCGAGGGAGCTTGAACAAATGGTCTCGGCACTATTGGATTATGAAAGAGCCGGAGCTGGAACGTTCCTCCTCCTGTCAGAACAGTATTTCATCGTATAGCCTAGTCTTAGCTCCCCCTTATTACACACAGGATGCTTTAACCGGTGAAAACCGAGCTGCAGTCAGATGCTAACACCATTACCGCCGTCAAGGTTTGAGGTGTAGCAAAGACTGTATCTTCGGTAAGACCTACAGTTGGAATGATATCCGTTTGCGGCCGCGGTTTCTGGCAAGCGGCGCCCACATGGGAAGGTCACACCTCAGGGGCGAGAACCCCCTGAACCCTGGTCGGCAGGAAGGGCAAAAGACCATGGAACGTGAGCTCTGCCGGCCTCGTTTTTCTGGTTCCGTGCCTGATAATGTTCCGAGTGCTGAGATGGCCTCTCATGCCTGGTTATTGTGGCAACCCGCATAGACTGGATGCCAAGATTTTCTCCATGCCTGCCCCCTTCACGCCCCCTTGTGCCTCGGAGCTTTGTTCGCCCGTCCTGTTCTCAGGAAGCCTCTCTAGGTGTTCCCAATGGCGTGTTGGCAACACAGGTCCACGGCATCTGTGCCGTATGTGTGTGTGAAGGCATGCATATGGATGAATGAAAAGCCAGAGGAAGGAGGGCCTCCTGTGTTGCTGTTGTCATTGTTGTTGTTTGTGTTGACGCCTCACTCATCGCCGTGAATGGACCACGGAGGCTCAATAGACGAGGAGCGTTTGTGGAGGCTGACACCGTCATTAATTTACTTCATTCACGCCGCCTGGGAAGCTGAAGGGGAGTGGCTTACAACACTGCTGTTGGCAGTCGTGGAATTTCAAATCGGGTTAACCACGTCAATTTGGAGTGTTTTCCCTCGTAAACAGTAATCCCTCGAATATCGCGGTTATCGTAGACCAGACATGGCCGCGATGAACGAAAAACCGCAAAGTAGGATCACCCCCATTTTTACTACCATAATACATGTTCTGCGCCTATACACCAGTACAATGATCAAAAAGTGTATACTTATTAAATATTACAGCTCTAAGCATGTCAAAAGACTGTAATGAATTAATATCTAAATGTAATGTATATATTTAAATAAATTAATATTGTATATATTTATATAATTTGTTTTTTATTTTTTGGGGTTTTTGTTTTCATATTTTTATTCATTGTTTTTATTTATATATTATTATTGTTATATATTAAATTAAATATACTAAACTAAAAAAATAACATAAATAACATACAATAACATACATTAAATACATTAAATAATTTAAATCACATAAATTACATTAAATTACATTAAATTACATAAAATTACATAAAATTACATAAAATGAAGTTATCCAATCCAATACAAAAATATAACTACTTTAAATATCGACCTCACAGTGAAAATAGTTCCTCTCTGCTTGATATAAATCCGAAAAAAACAGGTAAATGGGATTTTAGTCCAAGTCCTTTGTCTCCTTGTGGCCATGGGTCCATTGACCGCGATATTTGAGGGATTACTGTAATGACCGCACAAATCTGATATTTTACATAAACGATGTCGAGATGAGGCTATTGCTAATCTGTAACAGTATGCTAACCTTCATCACCTGTTTTGCCGAGAGCAATATTTTGATGCACTACGGATTTCCTCTTGCTCTTCCTAAAGAAACCTTTAAATATATTTCTTTCCTTTGCTTATTTTTACAAACCTGTGGGTGTCCTCTTCTCCTAAATACCATGAATTTGAGCCAAGCAGTTTGAATCGTAAACAAAGGCCCAGGCGAATGGACTTTATTTGTCAGAACTAAGCTTTTATGAGACACTGATGATTAATAAAATATTTATGGGGAACGCTTTGTTGTGGCTCCATCCCAAACGGCCCGCCGACAGCACCGGCCATGTGCGTTGCGTGTTCACCCCCGTTTTAGCGAATCCTCCCTAGCGCTTGTTCTCTGTCTCTCATCTCCCACATCCTCCCCAGAAAGCTTCAAAAGACTTGAATAAACTTGCCGATGAGACCGCTCCGCTGCTCCCGCGTGATGGACGACGAGCCCTTAGATCTGATAGGACTACTTTAAAAAGAAATGTTTGACATGCGGGCTTTTAAATGTCGAGAAATGCTGTAAATTTATTAGACAAACGCCTTTGACATGACGGGACAATGGTCCTTTTGTTGACGCGTAATCCCATTTAGCGAGCGTTTACACGCTGGGAATTCATTCGGTCTTTGGGCTTTTGATTGTGCCGGCATCGGTCCCATACATGATTGGTGCAGAGCATGAAATGTGGCTTTTCAACAGCGTATCTGGATTACACTGTCCTATTAAAGCATCTGTGCGTGATTAATTAGTCACAAAGCTTTGAAATGCGTTCTGGGTAATTAGGCGGTGAACCCAAGGGCAATTTAATTGTTGACGTTTTTGCTCAATATCAATTTATTGGTATAAAATGGGATTTTTAAGATGAATTTAAGCCGTAATCCTGCCTGAGTGACGGGCAATTGAGCTTTTAATTGGTTTGCATCTTTGCTAATTAGATGGATGAATCTGAAAGACAAGTTTATTCCATTTTTTTATGCTATTTGGACTATTTTTAGCCCTCTAATCCAATTTTGCAGTGTGTCCTTTGTCTTATGTTAATGTTACAAATGTTTGTATGTTGAGGCACAGGCCTGCGTGGGTTTTCTCATGGCATTGTGGTTTCCTCTCACATTCCTAAAAACATCCACGCTAGGCGGGCCGAACCAGGCGGGATTCCCTGCAGCACCCCACGCGGCCCTCGTGAGGATAGGCGGAACGGAAAATGAATGAATCCATGTTGCAAATGACTCACCCACATGCTGTAGATTGTTGTAATGTGGCTGCCTGACTGAAAATGACAGACTCCAAACAAACTAGCCATCAGTGAGGAAAGGCATCATTGCTGTTTGCATCTGATTAGTTTAAAATAAAAACACACACACACACACATGCTAGCAAACAGAGAAAGAAAATAGATAAATACAAATATAAATATTTTTTTATCATTTAATATATATAAATATTAAATTAAATAAATTAAATGAATTAAATGAAATAAATGACATTACATGACATTACATGACATTACATGACATTACATGACATTACATGACATTACATGACATTACATTACATTGAATGACATTAAATACATTAAATACATAAAATACATTAAATACATTAAATAAATAAATTTAATAGATAAATTAAATAAATAAATCCATTGAATAAATCCATTGAATAAATCCATTGAATAAATCCATTGAATAAATACATTGAATAAATACATTGAATAAATACATTGAATAAATACATTGAATATATACATTGAATAAATACATTGAATAAATACATTGAATAAATACATTGAATAAATACATTGAATAAATACATTGAATAAATACATTGAATAAATACATTGAATAAATAAAATAAATAAATTGAATAAATTAAAATTTAAAATTAAACTTTGTAATCAACCTTTGTCTGCCTATTTAAACCCTGTGTGTTTGTGAGGTCGTCTGCTCTGTTTTCTTCATACCAAGTTGTTCTGCCATGTTCCTCGTTTCCCCACATCTTCTGTCAGGTTTGGTTTTGTGATTTGATTTCTAAGTCCTTGTTATTTTCTAAAGATTCCTTCCTTATTTATCAAAATTTTGGTTTGAGCACTCCACGCACTTGTCCATTGCCTTGCTTCCCTACATTTGTGTACAACTACGTTCCACAACCAATCTAGTCGTGACACATTCTTTCTTTTAACGACGCATTTTTACGTCTTCTCCCCGAACCAGATTGTTCGTAACCTCTTGTCGTAAACCAAGAACCACCTCCGATTGTTTTATGGTCAGAACCGGTGAGAAGCAATCGTGTGAACCACATGTTTGGACACGGCTCCTTCAACACAGACGTTCCATTTTGGATCTTCGCAATGTGACAGAAAATCACTCGATTGTTATTCAGCAGACATACTCCGTATTATAATTGGATTGTCCTCCAAACTAAGGCCTTTTGCTAGACCCTTTCCCCCTCAACTGGTCTGAAACAGACTGACCCTTGTGGTCACGGGTGAGACAAAGGCCACGGGGTCGCAGAGTAGGATGTCCCAGCTGTCCGTCAAATGTGAAAGCCAGCAAATCAACAGGCGTTGGGCTTCGGGGAATGGGAGGGGTGAGAATGTCAGTCGGCAACGGGGAGTAAAAAAGAACGTGGATTACACAGACGGGGCCGTAATCTAAAGGTCTGTCAGTCAGGCTGACCTTGGATCTGGCTTTGCTTTAATCACTCGCCAGGATGAGAACGCCGAGACCTGCGATGAGCAGACAATTCCAATTATCCATTAAAGATGGAACGGCTGCCAGCACACGTCATCTTGAGTGACACTTACTTTCCAGCGTTAAGTGTTTGATCGAAACCATGTGTGTCAAAGTGGCGGCCCGGGGGCCAAATCTGGCCCGCCGCATCATTTTGTGTGGCTTGGGAAAGTAAATCACGAGTGCTGACTTTCTGTTTTAGGATCAAATTAAAATGGAGTATAGATGTATATTAAATTTTCTGATTTTCCCCGTTTTTAAATAAATAATTGTTAATCCATTTTTTATGTGTTTTTAGTTCAAAAATTATTTTGTAAAATCTAAAAATATATATAAAAAAGCTAAAATAAACATTGTTTTAGATCTATAAAAAACTGAATATTCATGGCCTTTAATCCAGTTCATTTAATGCATTTATAAAAAAATCTAAATATTATATTACAAAGTAGCAGCGGTGACCATCTAAATCACAGGTGTCAAAGCGACGGCCCGGGGGCCAAATCTGGCCCGCCGCATCATTTTGTGCGGCCCGAGAAAGTAAATCATGAGTGCCGACTTTCTGTTTTAGGATCAAATTAAAATGAAGAGTATAGATGAATATTAAATTTCCTGATCTTCCCCGTTTTTAAATCAATAATTGTAATTTTTTAATCATTTTTTTCTGTTTTTAGTTCAAAAATCATTTTGTAAAATCTAAAAATATATATAAAAAAGCTAAAAAACATTGTTTTACATCTATAAAAAACTGAATATTCAGGGCTTTTAATCCAGTTCTTGTATCCATTTATTTAAAAAAATCTAAATATTATATCTAAAATAGTCCGGCCCACGTGAAATCGAGTTGACGTTAAAGCGGCCTGCGAACCAACCCGAATCTGACACCCTTGCTCTAAACCAAATACAGACCCTCTTATTTTTTCTCTTCAACTTAATCGGAGCACTGTCTTGGTCGACCTTAAAGCTGACCTCACAATTCACCTTTATCACTTTGACGACAATTGTACAAATCAAAACCTGGTGTCTACTCAGCACAGCATGTTTCTCATGAGATGATGGCGGATTCCATTCATTTCTTCTAAACATCCTTCAACGAGAATACGATTTTTCAAACAAGACTTTAAACACGACACGCTATGTTTCCTTCTTACAACTGCAATCAGTCTTCATAGATTCGTTTTTCCATTTTTGCTTGAATTGCTTCAAGATGCACTTCTTCAACAATCGTGTCACGGCCATACTTAGTAGCATTTTCCGACCAAATTTTGGCACATCTAAAACTACCGCCCAACAAATACATAATAGCATTCCAATACTATCGCCCTTCCCCCTGGCTATATCCCCCCACCCCCCACTTCACCTCCCACTATTCCCACTATAATCAACTCCATCGTCAGCTGTTCTCCCGTTAAGAAATGATGGATGCCTTTGCCACCCCCCACCTTGACAGATGTATTAAATGCACCATAGCACGATTCTCTGGTTTTCCCCAACCAATGTTGAGCCTTCACATTGTGTTCCATTGGAATAGTTCAAACCTCCATGGGTGTGTATGTTTTGTTTTCTAGTATTATAGTATTTTGAAGCTGTTTTAAGGTATTAGAACGAATGGAATTGCAGTCAAAGTAGGATTATGATGGGAATTCTTTTAGTCTTCGATTCTAGTGAAAATGTCAGTTTCCAAAATGTCCTGAGAACAACTGCGGAAAGATAAATTAATGATCCGACACTGTTTTGTTTTGGCTAAGTTTCCTATGGAAATCAGCCCGGACGCTTACTGTATTTTCTCGCATATACGCCGTGTTTGTCGCTAAAAAAAATGCTAACTGAATCGAGGATACGGCGTATATGCGCACAAATTAGACTTGTTATGCATGAAACGAAACTGCAAGGGGACAAGGACCAAAAAAATATTTTGACGTCTTTGAGTGAAATTCAAGAAAAATAAACCGTATTTTGCATGAAACGAAAAAAAAACTCAGTTGTGCCTGCCATTGCTCGCTCAGGGCGCCGCCATCTTACCTAGGGATGACAAACTAGGCTACTACGGACACACTTCCTGGTTGTACTGCTCACCTGACTTCCTTTTTGAATTTGTCTACGTGCAGGCAACATCCTTTAGGAATATACAATCCAGCAATCGATTTTTACAGTACCTCAGAAATACCACGTGCGATAATTTTTCTTAAGATTTGCCCTTCAAAGTAACACATTTGTACTCCCTATTAAAACCATGAATATGGAGGTGAAATTTATGAATCAGGGGGCGGCTTATACGAGAGAAATTGTAAAATTCAACAATTTGAAGGCAATTTTAAGGGTACGGCTTATACACAGAGGTGGCTAATAAGCGAGAAAACACGTTATTTTAATCAAGCCGGTCATTACAAAGACTACAATTACATTATTACTTTTCTCTTTCAAAAACGTCGTATTGAGGAAAACACATGAGCATATGCTTTCATAAATATTCAACAGTTTTACGATTCTTGGCAATCACCCATTTTTGAGCTGCTCATGAATCCCTTAACATGCACCACACTGTATAATTATTGTCAAAGAAAAAGCAACTTTTGTGATTTTGATTGCTAGGGAAGAAATTCTAAGACCTGATCTGATTGCTGGTGTGTACAGAACACACACACACACACACATACACACGCGTACCAGTGTTCTCACCGCGCCCTTTAACTGAAAAGATAATATTGTTCCTGGGCTGCACCCGGCGAGTTAAGATCTGTGTGTTTTTGTTTGAGCAGACGCTCCTGAGTTGATCGAAAATTTTGCTGCTTAATTTATTTGTTCTGTCCCGGCTTGTGCTCGCTGAGTTTATAATGTCGTGTAAAGGCTGGGGTTGCCCAGGGAACCGTCCCGAGCCACCTTGATTTGCGATTTCAATAATCCCCAGTTGGCTAGTAATGGAATGGAGACGGAGAGAGTTTTTGTTTTTGATCGGATTCTATCGTAGGGGCCACATTTTGACCATTTTCAAAACGTTTTCCGATTCTTAATGGTGCTGTATTTTGGTAATAAAATGGAATCGTCCTAATACAGCAATATACCTTGAGATACAAGCTTAATGCGGTCCAGGACTGAGCTCGTATGTCAAGTTACTCGTATCTCAAATCATTTTTTTCCCATAGAAATGAACTAAATACAAATTAATCCGTTCCCACCCCCTGAAAATACACCAAAAACAAGATATTACAATGAAGAAACATCTTTATATTTGTTCTAATTCACTATCTACTCACAAAGTAACAAATAGCTATCTAGTGGTTATGATCTTTAATACTAAAATGTGACATTATTCAGTACAGACGCTATCGTCTTAAGATAAACTATATCATAACATAAACTTTAAATTGAACTGAAGATTACAATACACACACTTAAAATAATTTTCCTCGTATCTCAAATTTCTTGTATGTTGGAACACTCGTATCTCAATGCATTACTGTATTTGGAGTCTTGATTTCGGTACATTTTCTTACACAAAAAAAGAGTTTCAGATTCAAAAGCTAAGAAAAGCGGGCCGCGTTAACGTCGATTTCATGTGGGCCGGACCATTTTAGATATAATATTTAGATTTATTTTTTTATATAAATGGATTAAAAGAACTGGATTAAAAGCCCTGAATATTCAGTTTTTTATAGATCTAAAACAATATTTATTTTAGCTTTTTTAAAATATATTTTTAGATTTTACAAAATGATTTTTTAAACTAAAAACACAGAAAAAATGATTAAAAAATTACAATTATTGATTTAAAAGGGGGAAAATCAGGAAATTTAATATACATCTATACTCTTCATTTGAATTTGATCCTAAAACAGAAAGTCGGCACTCATGATTTACTTTCCCGGGCCACACAAAATGATACGGCGGGCCAGATTTGGCCCCCGGGCCGCCACTTTGACACTTGTGCTTTAAACAATCCTGCATTTAAGTCCATCGGGAATGTGTAAGAATAATCGAGTCTATTTGTTTTTCAAACGCATTAGCAACTCCTATTAATTCTAAGTGGAATTTTCAACTGCTATTTGACTGCTGACGACACCCGCTAAGCTCTCAAAGGATGTTCTGCTTTCTGTTTTTTTTTGTTGCTAAGCGTCCACGCCGCAGGAAATCGAAGCAAAAAAAGCCAACAATTTAAAAAAGCTCTCCGCCAATCCCTACTGGGACGCCCCATGCTGCGCTTTCCGACACCCAGCCGCCTAATTGTTGCGCCTTATGCAGTTGTCAAATAGCATTAAAGTGCATACCTGGTTGGTCGGTGAGGGTTGACCCTTCTTTTGTCCGCCTCCGTCACGGGGTCAAATGGGTGTTCTCAGCTATGGACCGTGCGGTATTATGTTGACCGCGTGGGGCAGATGGGCTTCTGCCAGTGACCCATTAGTGGTCCGTGGTGGGATAACTTCACAGATGCCGGAGACCTCCGCCCTCTATTAGCTGGCCATTGGGGACCAAGAGTGCTCTTATATGCACAGTAAAAACCTCAGGGTGACCTTTGGGCTTGACACCCAATACAGAGCCGAGCTTATTAAAGGATACAGGCTGAGCTGAGCTGAGTGCCGCATTCAACAATAGCCACTAACTGAATTCATCTAATGCGTCAAAGTGGCGGCCCGGGGGCCAAATCTGGCCCGCCGCATCATTTTGTGTGGCCCGGGAAAGTAAATCATGAGTGCCAACTTTCTGTTTTGAGTTGCTAATATGTTCGTATTTTTGCGGGACAATATTTCCTTTAAATCGTTGGGCACATTGTCCAACAAGATATTTTTAGCGGTTCGCCATTTACTACGTTAGTCTGGACAGTGGAAGATATTGCAAATACTGTATCGTATTTTTCTCTGCAGTATATTAGAAAAAAAATGCAATTTGTCATTTCAAAGTGGTTTCTAGTTGCTAACCAATCAAAGACATAGTGCACATGTGTCAAAGTGGTGGCCCGGGGGCCAAATCTGGCCCGTCACATCATTTTGTGTGGCCCGGGAAAGTAAATCATGAGTGCCGACTTTCTGTTTTAGGATCAAATTAAAATGATAGATATAGATGTATATTACATTTCCTGATTTTTCCCCTTTTAAATCAATAATTGTCATTTTTTAATCAGTTTTTCTGTGTTTTTAGTTCAAAAATCATTTTGTAAAATCTAAAAATATATTTAAAAAAGCTAAAATAAATATTGTTTTAAAAACTGAATATTCAGGGCTTTTAATCCATTTATTAAAAAAATCTAAATATTATATCTAAAATGGTCTGGCCCACATAAACTCAAGTTGTATATTTTCACATGTATTGTTCATTAAGAATCTTTCAGTGTTTTCATACATTTTTTAGAATGCGGAAGGAAACTGGAACATATAAAGAAAATAGAATAGATTTGAACACTGAAAAAAAAATCTAAATTCTACTATGAAAGTGTGTGCACTTTTTTACTTGACATGCAGAAATTATTAATAATTAATGCCATTTGTTTCATAAGTTTCTTGCATTTTCATCATAAACGGGAAGTAGAAATGAGAGTATGTATCATCGTTGCAGGAAAATATCACAATGTAGTATTTTGCCACGTATATGAATCATAACTGTACCCATTTACGTCACATGGTGTTAAGTATTGCTTAAAATGAAATATGACGGTACAATAATGGAGTTTTGATGGGGTTTTTCTTCAAATTCTTCCAAACCAAACTCATCCAAGCATACTTCAATTTGTCAAGTTGGAATAGAAAAGGGTCTTCCCCAAACTCTTCCCACACATTTGGGATTCATGAAGAATTAATATTCAGAGGGGGAACTAATGATTTTCCTCAACCACTCATTGATTTATTTCTATTATTTATGTATTTTTGATTTCTTTGCTAGGCCTTGTCTTTTGGCTTTTTGACCAAGATTTAACTCATGACTCAGTTTACGTCAATGAAGATTTTATCCAAAGTTTTTAGCCCCAACAAATTGTGAAAAAATAGTCACGTTGCTTGCGTTACATCGAGAAAAATAAAGCATTGGTATGTTCCAATGGATTTTTTTTGCCATTTTCTAATTGTCCTTTTGACACCGTGGATGAAACGACGAGTTGGAGGACAATTAGAGTACCCATTACCGTTTTTTTCTCGCATATAAGCCGCATTTGTGACTAAAAAAATGATGACTGAAACGAGGGTACGGCTTATATGCGCACAAATTAGACTTGACATGCACGAAACAGCAAGGTGACAAAGACCAAATGCCATAACGCAAGACAATGCGGCTGATACGGTCATTTATTTCAAGAAAAGCTAAACAGATAAAACGCTAAACAAAATTTATTTTGATGTCTATGAATGAAATTCATGAAAAAAACATTTTGCATAAAACGGGAAAAAACTCACTTACTTGCCATTGCTCGCTCAGGGCGCCGCCATCTTACCTAGGGATGACAAACTAGACCGTTACGGAAACACTTCCTAGTTGTACTGCTCACATGACTTCCTTTTTGAATTTGTCTACGTGCAGGCAACACCCTTTCGCAATGTGCAATCCAGAAATTGATTTATACAGTATCTCAGAAATACCACGTGCAATGATTTTTCAAAAAAAAATCCCTTCAAAGTAACACATTTGTAATCCCTATTAAAACCATGAATATGTAGGCTAAAATTGTGAATCAGGGGGCGTCTTATACGAGAGAAATTGACAAATTCAACGATTTTAAGGCTATTTGTCAGGGACCAATACCACCCAGGTCACAACCTGTTCCAGCTGCTCCCCTCTGGCAGATGCTACAGGTCTCACAAAGTATGGACAAATAGACTTAAGGACAGTTTTTTTCCCACAGCCATCAGGACTCTGAACTTGAGCTAGCACGACACACAATCCATTCTGTGCAATAACTTCCGGGGTGCAATAACAATGTGCAATATCTTAGAAATGTGTGCAATATTTCAGATTCTGTGCAATATTTTAGAATTCTGTGCAATATTTTAGAATTCACCTAGCCGGGATGTGACTTTTTATACTTTTATACTACTATTTATGTTTTTTTTTAACTGGGAAAACACACTTTGAAAAGCTTGGAGTAGCACCACCAATTTCGTTATACGCAGCTGTGCTGTGTATGATGACACTAAAGGCTTTTGATTGATTGATTGATTTAAGGGTACGGCTTATACACGGAGTAGGCTTATATGCGAGAAAATACGGTAAGCATTGCCATACTTCAATGAACTTGTTTGGTATTTTTTAGAAACTGTCCTTTTGACAACGTGGATGAAAAGACGGGTTGAAGGACAATTAGTGTATTTACCGCTTCATCACCGCGTACATTCCACGTCACCCCCCGTTTCTCCCATCTGCAGGATTCCGGGCGCTAAAAAAAATAGAATGAAAGAAAGAGGAAATAAAAGGTGCGTTATCTCACCCTGCTGGTATGCAGACGGGCTGTAAATGATAAAATCAGGCAAGCCGAAGTGGAGAGGAAGCCCAAAGTCGTAAATCAAAACATGAACTGAGTCAAGAAAGATGGCGATTTTGGAATTTGTTTTTTTGGCAAAAGTTTTGCCACAACATTCTTAAAGATCTTATACTAGCCCAAGGATTTTTTTCCCCAACGAAATCCGACCCAGGACTGATGATTGATGTTCAAATACGTCTTTACCGCATTCGTCACTCATCGGCAATAGATACAGAAATGATATTTTGTAAATAAGGGAGGAATTTCACATCTGTTTCTGTGAGAATCTTTACAGAAAATTGCTTCCTCGAACCGTGTAATGGTTCGTTTTGACCTGGTGTAGATTTTTTGGTGGTTTACCACATCATTACGGTAAATATTTGTATCAAAAACACCATCAATATCAAAGAACTAAATGAAAAAATAGGTTTCAAACGGTCAAAACTCTTATTTTACGTGAGCCAAACGGTCAACTGTGATCGCAATCAGCGTTTTTGTGCATCTAGGCACACAGCATTGTTATTTTTCCACCTGTCATGTCATGGCTAAAACCGTAAAGTCTGTAGTCTCTAAACCACAGGTGTCAAAGTGGCGGCCCGGGGGCCAAATCTGGCCCACCGCATCATTTTGTGAGGCCCGAGTAAGTAAATCATGAGTGCCAACTTTCTGTTTTAGGATCAAATTCAGATGAAGATCATAGATGTATATTATATTTCCTGATTTTCCCCTTTTTAAATCAATAATTGCAATTTTTATCCATTTTTTTCTTTTGGTGTTTTTAGGTCAAAAAGCATTTTGTAAAATCGAAAAATAAATATATAGAAATATTTTCGGTTTTCCACTTTAATATTGAACATATTTTTTTAAAAAAAATCCATTTGAAATGAAAAACAAATGGTTATTAGATGTTTTCCCTTATTAAGAAAAAAAAGTTCAAATAAACAGTTTTATATCTATAAAAAAACTGAATATTTAGGGCTTTTCATCCAGTTCTTATAATCCAATAAAAAATAATATCTAAAAATTATATCTAAAATGGTCCGGCCCACATGAAATCGAGTTGATGTTATTGCGGCCCGCGAACAAACCCGAGTTTGACACCCTTTCTCAAAACCATTTGTGAAGTTGTGATTGAAAAACGACCGCTGGGACTTTTGTCAACGCCGAGTGGCTGTTTTTCGTCCCTGGCGGTTCTTGCGTCAACACTCGGGGTCTAATGGTCTAGCTAAATTTACCTCCTAATCGCCCACCATTTCATTTGCCGCTAGCTAGCAACACACTTGACGGACGGGAGGAACCAAAATAAATGAGAAATGGATTTATTGACGTCTTTGTTCTGCTCGAGAAAGACTTCATCAGTTTCTGAGGACTGGAATCTAGGAATACCAAATCAGAGGGCGTGTCGCGCTAGTGTGTGCGTTAGCGCTCGCTAGGGAGTTTGCGTCTTGAGTGCAAGGTCAGGGGTTCACCGGGATTTTCACTCTTTCAAAACCATTTCGCTTTTATTATGCAGACTTCTCCGTAATCCGCTTCATTGTGATTCGTCTACGTTCCCGAATCTAAGACGACACGCGGATGCAAAATGGTTAGATGCAGCGAAAACCCGTGTTTTCTCCTTTAAATTGAAAATAGAACTATTTATGACCTTTGAAGCGCTAGCTCATCAAAGGTATCATCATGACCACCCTGCTTTTTCTCCTGACCCGCAGATAATCCAGATTATGTGCGAGGGAGAGTGAGGATGAGCTTTCAGAACGGTGCACTTTAACCTTTGACGGACGGGCAGCTGTCCTTTGGCCGCGGGTGTTGAGGGAAGGGTGTAAAGTCTTTGGTCGTGGCGCGTTGGTATTCTGCACGACGCTATGGTGCGATTAAGGTTGGCGGTGTACGACGATCCGGACATGACATTTCTCAGTTAGCAACGTAGCGGAAGAATGGAATACACTTAGCTAACAGTTACGTTTGTAGCCGTGAGCAATTGACCAATCGGTAATGATTGGAAGAACAATCAACTGTTATTGTGATTTTTTTTTAATAATGTTAGGGAAATTGTTGACCTGTTGCCTGTCCAGATTGTCTTACATTTAGATATATTTTAAATAAGAAACGTGTAAATATTCTTTTTTTCAAGCTTGTATTAAGGTTAAAATTGTTCAAATCCAAAAAGGGTCGGATAAATCATTTTTTTTCGCAATAATGTTTTAAATAAGGACAAATCAACAATATTTTCATTTTTTTAATGGTGTGTATTTAAAACATTTTCATTCTAAAAAAAAAGGAAACCCAGAATTATTACAAAATACAAAATTGATGCAAACCAATAAGTCGTCAATGGTATTTTGAGTTTTTTTTTTCTTCTTTTATTCATTTGAAAAATATTATAAATTTAAAAAGCGGGTTAAAAAACTGATACTTTCTTCATTCAAAACAACCTGCCAAAAAGTTTCATTGGCATGAAACATAATCCCTTCACACATCTTATGCAACATTTTGACCATTTCAAACTTTTTCCTTATGTCCTCATCGTGTTTCTGAGTCATGCTTCCTGCAAAACAGCCCAACGACATGAACGCTTACATAACAAATTTCCTTAAACAACGACATTTGTGCCTACCAAGTCATCAAAAAGACACTTTCTAATCATGCTCTCCAAGATTACACACTCTCCAGTCACTTCCCCTCTACACCGAATCCCCATTCCACCCTTTCTGTCTCCCTTTACCCACAAAAATAACGAATTTCGTAGTTTCACATCCAACACCAAAGAAACCCGACGACCTCCCCTCTACCTGAAGTGCGCGTAATCTCCTGCCGCATTCCCTTGAGCTTTTAATGAGCCTTTTCTGTCATCTGAAACAGCAGATCCAGAATTATTGTCATCTCTACTTGACCGCTCTGGAAGTCACTTTGCTTCCTGAATCAGAAAAGTCTATTTCTTGACACACACACACACACACACACATTCGCACAGATCGGTAGAGGAGCGTGAAGAGCATCTGTGCGACAGCATCCGGAAGCCAAGAGATAAGGCCTAATCTGCTAGCAATTATTTCTGCCCGACAGGCGCAGGTACGAACGCAAGCACGCACGCGAGTCAATAGTCTCGACCCCGACCGGGGTGGCAAGCGGGGGTGGGGATTACGAGTCGGACGCCAAGCCGTCTCCGATAGCCAAAGTCAACTCCCAAAACGATAGGTCGACAATGCAAAGGTCAACCGTCCGTCCGTCTGTTTTCCATAGGGTTTGTTTTCTTAGGACAAAGGACACGGACAATGGACAGTGGAATTTAGCCCGTGAGTGGGGAAACTTAAAAATAATAGATCAACCTTATTTATTTGTGTCCATTTAGTCATGTTGACTACTTATCTATGTTCACTACTACTAATTTATCTTGACTACTTATCTATGTTCACTACTACTTATTTATCTTGACTACTTATCTATGTTCACTACTACTTATTTATCTTGACTACTTATTTATTGAATTTTTTTATTTATGATTATTATTTTGGGATTATTTATTTATGATTATTTTTGTAGTATTCATTTATGATTATTATATTTTATCTTATTTAATTATAATTATTATTTCTGGATTATTTATTTAGGATTATTATTTGGGGATTATTGATTTAGGATTATTATTTGGGGATTATTGATTTAGGATTATTATTTGGGGATTATTGATTTAGGATTATTATTTGGGGATTATTGATTTAGGATTATTATTTGGGGATTATTGATTTAGGATTATTATTTGGGGATTATTGATTTAGGATTATTATTTGGGGATTATTGATTTAGGATTATTATTTGGGGATTATTGATTTAGGATTATTATTTGGGGATTATTGATTTAGGATTATTATTTGGGGATTATTGATTTAGGATTATTATTTGGGGATTATTGATTTAGGATTATTATTTGGGGATTATTTGTTTATGATTAGATTACCTTGTGGACTTTCTGTGTGTGGCTCCAGTTTTTTAGCTAGGTCTACAATGTCTTGTCTGTCATGCTACTGCAACCAAGAAATTTCCCAAATACGGGATGAAATAAAATTCTAATCTAATCTAATAATCTAAAAATTCTTTTTTTTTCTTTTTTTCATGTATTGCTTGTTTAAAAAGCTATACCAGTATAACATACCAAACGTGAGCCATTCTCAGCTCATTTGCGTGCACGCTCGGCTGCAAACAAGCCAAAGCACGGTGTGGCCACGCCCCTACATCAAGCAACATGCCGCAGATGCCTGGACAAGTATGTCAGATTATTTATTTTTTTTCCCCCCAAAATCCCTTTTCATCTTTCAGCAAAGACTTGATTTGCGAGGCTGTTAGCGTCGTGACAAGAAGCACTCGGAATGTCAACGTGCTGCAACTTTCCTCCGGCCACTAATACGTCTTTTAGCCAAAAAAATACAATAAAATAATCTTAACCAGAGGGAAAAAACTTGACAGACATCCAGCAGGTGGACCACACCGCAGAAAAATCCCGTTGCGGTTCTATCGAACACAAATTATAACCACCAAGGGCCCTAAAACTGCAGACAAACATGACCAAAAAAAGAAAAATGCATTTGGCTTCAATTTGTCTGGTAATAATGACCAAGTCCTCCCTTTCTTTGGAAACATGGTAATCCGCAACAGACGTTGTGGTTTTCATAGACACACACTGTCATTGTTGAATTTAGCAGCGGGTTTTCGATTGAGCCTTCTAACACAATATCAAAGCCGCATTGTGATTTTGCTAACGTTTTCCAGGCGTTTTCCAATGCCGGCATTGATGGATGAGCGACGAAAGAATACACGGATAAAGGCGGGGAGCTGTTGTCATACCGCCGCTGTTATCTGACGACGCTACATGCGCTATTTCTGTTAAGGCACGTCTGCGCTTTGCAAAGGCGTTTCGTGTCTCGGGTCCACCGATTCCAACGGCGACGTTAATGTCCTTTTATTGAGTCATTAGATTGCACTTCGGTGTGCCAAGAATCTTGAGTTTGAGTGTGATTTATTTAATCAAGGACAGCACATGTTAATCAACATATTTATATTCATGGTAATGGACATTTGTATTTAAATGCGTTAGATTGTAGCCGAGGGATAATTTCCATCTTTAGTCCCTTGTGTAGGTTGAAGATAAACAATGACACATACTAGACACACACACAGTTTTAGACAGCGTTGTGATGGCAATGTTGTTGGTCTAACAGCCAGGCTTTAAAATGATTGGCCAAGAGGTTTACATATGTTAATTGGTTATTGAGTTCCAGGTATGAAGAGAGAAGGTGCTTTGGGTAATTAGCACTCTTTTTGAAGGGAACTACACAGTCACCTCTAGAGCCAGCCCTTGTTGATGTGTTGGATTTTTTTTTTTTACTGGATCATTCCGTTCTTTTAAGGGAATTTGTTGGTCACTTCCTATAAATGGTTGTCTTTTCCTGTTGATTTTGGAATATTTATGGGTCACAGCGTTGATTTTGGGTCACATACAGGTCTTTATTGAATGGTTTTTGTGCACTTTCTGGCGATTTTGGTTTTATTCAGGCCACTTTCTGATAGTATCAGTAATTAAGGATTTTTTTTATACAGTGGTACCTCCACATGCAAGTGTCCTGACATGCGAGTAAAATTTCGGGCAGATATTTAGCTTGAGATACGAGACAAATTTTGATATATGAGCATACAGCGGATGCAAGAGGCTGCTCATAAGAACATCATGGCCACTGTCTTTCCCGTCGCAACTCCCTCGTGTAATGTCTCTACGAGCACTGGGCGGAGCTTTGCATTTTTTCAGTGTTTTTTTTCCCGTTAGTCAGTGCGAATGGCGGAGCGATCGCTAATACGAGCGGAGTATATACTACTTTTTGTTGGCAAGTGGTCATGCGTTATCCTATTGGGAGGACATTTGTGTGCATCATTTTGGGAATATTTTGAAGGGAATACAAAAGCAAACAACCCTCAATAGATTGCATCAGAAAGTCAGGGTGGAGGCGGGGCAAATAGAGCCAACCCGGGAGAAGAAAGGTATCAAAATGTCAAACAAAATTAGAATTAAGTTTAGTGTAAGGTTAGATTAAATTTATTTTTAATGTGTCTGCATCGTAATCCAAGTTCATTTAAATTTATTTATGTTATGTTACGAGCGCGTTGCCGTGCAAAAAGTACGGGATGGAGATTTCTCCTGAGTAGCATTATTAGGTGCCTTCCATTTACGCCAGCGTCCCCAGACAATATAAGCATTTTGCGGTTTATATAGTTGAGTACAAATGAAGACGGGTGGTGAAATGTGGCTTGTGAACATGTGCAAACACGAGTTTTTTTTTGTTTTCTTCGAACCCCAGGCAGTCCTGCTTCTGTACCAAACATGAAGCTATCAGAAATATGCAGACCTCCATGAGCATCAGATGTCCATTATTGCTTTTCGTGTGATTACCCATCAAACACAACCGGCAAAAACATCATTAGCGCAACACGCCAGATGGGCTTTTGGTCGGGATAACCGAAACAGTGCTGTCCAAACTGTATATGATTTGCAGATTGCAATTGGATGCTGAAATTTGGATTGATTTATTTGGAGAAATGATGTCATTGTTTGAATGGAGATTCAACAATGTTTTATGGCTTGAGTCTTTAATGAAAAAAATCCAGTCGATTTCAGAATGTTTCCTTCTTGTGGCATTGGTTATTTTAGTCATTCATTCAATTGTCAGGGGTGCTGGAGCGTATCCCAACCAACTATAGCTCAGCAGGCGGGGGACACCCTGAATTTGTTGCTAGCCGAATCGCAGGGGCGTCCATTCTTGAACATAGTAAATTAATGTTTTGGAAACGTGTCAGATTGCAATAGTGTATGAAAAGCAGATTGTATTAATGGCACATCCACCAATGGGAGTTTGGCAATAGTCCACATCTTTTCTGTTTTTGTGCTCTGATTCCCAGGAACGATGTTAAAGTGAGTGCTTAGCCAAAGCCAAAGCTTTGCGTAATAGAAAAGTAATGCTTTGGAACCATCTCGTAAGAATCGTCAGCAATTATAAACCTTTAGGGGAGGTCTATTAAGTTGGAATTGGACCAGAGAACCTCCAGTGTAAATCTAGTCTATTGTATTGCTCCTATCGGTCAGGTTTTGAAACCAATAACTGAACTTGTGTGCAGACCAAAGACAAGACCATCTCGATGGAAACTCTGTCTTTGTGAGAAACCGAACCAACCGCGACTTTAGGTCCTGAACAGATGTTGGTGAAGCACCCACAGGTTCAGAGACGGTTGAGTTAGTCACCATAAACATCTTTCGCGGGATCGTTTAGCACCAATCCGTTCCCCCTTCGCACCCCTTGCTGTGTGCAGATGTGATCAGTTCAAGGTGTCATGGCATGTGAGAGATTGGTTCATTTTTAGCTAGCATCCAGTTGCGCAGAAGAACGTTCTCCCAGCAGAAGCCCAGAAGTCTTCTGGCACCGGATTCGCTATTTGAACAAATCCCGTTGCAAGTGGAAACTAACAAGTCCGATTTTTTTTTTTTACTCCAAGTAAATCAGGCAGATGTTCTGGCGTCTCCCAGGCAAGGAGACTTGTATTTAAATCTTGGGGATCTTATTCCTCGTGAGCGAGCCAGGGAACAGCAGGGGTGTTTGCCTGCTCCCACAGAACAGGAACAGGAGAAAGTCCTCTGGTTTTCTCTGCAAATATACGCTGGGCTTTGTCGAGCTTTACTTTCCTAAGAAGCCTTAAATGAAAGCAAGAGATCGGGCTGTGTTCCTTCAACCACGCAATCATTCCCTGAAAGCCTCCCACCTGCCAAGGAGGGCCGGCCGGATGTTGCAACGTTATATGTGATGTGATTAGAGACGTTAGGGAGTGAGAAGGTCTCTACGGCGAGAGAATTTGCAAGCTGAAGATTGCGATCAGCCGTTCCCGTCATTCGGCGATAGAGGTGAAACGCCACGGAGAAAAGCCAGGATCACGTGTCCGATCTGGCTTTTGTAAAGTTAACTAGTCCAAGACTCCCGTCAAGGGTGGCCAAGACTGGATGTAGTGTGAAAAGTCCGGAGAGGACTTAATGAGTTGTGTTGAGTTGATTAGACGCCATCTCCACTGATTATTGTCGGGTTTTAGTCTTGAAATGTACCCTTTTATTGACCCATGTCCAATCCAGGGTGTAGCCTGAAGTCATTTGGGCTAAAGTCAGCTCCCCGCGACCTAGAACGGGATAAGCGACATACGGTAGAAAGCCCCTTTAAGACATGTACTGAAGTCCTATAATCTTCTGGTATTTACCCGGGTCAGACTAGTGTGCGAACTCAATGTGCTAGCTCAGTTCTCTTGGACATTACCCGGAAATTTGCCGCCTTGCACTAGGCGTAGATCCGTAACATTCCCAGGAGTGCTTTTGAGTGTAATGGCGCGGAAGGATGTACGATTGCTTGTAGAATGTGTCGTCTGGTTTCTTAGAAATGAATGTGTCGGATCGGTAAAATGAGTTAATTTTTAATCAACGTGATATTAAAACTGTACAGTTATGTCGTCATGTTGCAATGGCACGCTATCTGTCTATACAGCGGTACCTCAAGTTACGAGCTTAATTCGTTCCGGGACTTAGCTCGTATGTCGATTTTCTCGTAACTCAAACGAACGTTTCCCATTGAAAATGAACTAAAAACAAATTAATTCTTTACAACTCTCAGAAAAAACACCAAAAACAGAATATTGGATTGGAAAAAATGTTTTATTTGTTCTAATTCGCCATCTATTAACAAAGTAACACATAACTAGTGCTTTAATATTACTAAAATTAGACGGATTTTGAAGGGGGAGAGAGAGATGTACAGAGACGGGGGGGGTGCTTTTTGCACGGCAACGCTTTCGTAACATAACATATACAAATTTAAATGAATTTAGATTACGATGCAGACACACTCAAAAATAAGTTTCATCAAACCTAACACTAAACTTATTACTAATTTTGTTTGACATTTTGATACTTTTCTTCTCCCGGGTTGGGTCTATTTGCCCCGCCTTCACCCTAACTTTCAGATGCAACCTATCGAGGGTTGTTTGCTTTTGTCTTCCCTTCAAAATATTCCCAAAATGATGCACACAAATGTCTTCACAATAGTATAACGCACGACCACTTGCCAACGAGAAGTAGTATATACTCCTCTCGTATTAGCGATCGCTCCGCCATTCGCACTGTCTAACGGGAAAAAGAACACTGAAAAAATTAAACGCTCTGCCCAGTGCTTGCAGAGACATTACAAAGAGGGAGTTGCGACCAGAGCGACATTACACGAGGGAGTTGCGACCAGAAAGAGAGTGGCCATGATGTTCTTATGAGCAGCCTCTCGCATCCGCTGTCTGCTCGTATATCATAATTTATCTCGTATCTCAAGATAAATATCTGTCCGAAATTTTACTCGTATCTCGAATTGCTCGTATGTCGGGCCACTCGTATGTCGAGGTACCACTGTATTTGAAAGCGACTGAAGTGTAATCAATATCCACCATCTTAGAATGATTTGAGTTAAAATAAGCAGTTTATTTACGTATTTTTAACAACCGTTTCAAAAGGACTGTATTGTGTAAAAAAAAAACTTCGGTTTTTGTGTGGGTTCTCTGCCTCGTTACTATTGTATTGTACTGTATATGGCTATGTGGCATTATTATATGCGTTTGTTTCTGTGTGGGTGGTTCGGAGTGGTAAAGACGAGAGGACAAATTTGGGAATTTGGCGCCACAACGGACGGCCGACACACCATCCCATGCGACCGCGTCTGTGATTTGTGTTTGCCAATTTTACGCTATGTTTTTCTACCACCGCAGTCTCGGACAAAAGCATTTATTTTCCTTCTCTCTTTTTTTGACAGAGTTAAAGTCGACCGGCACCGCTCACCACTTCTCCTTCTTGCTAAACTCCAGCGACTATCGAATTCTTCGCATGGACGAAGACCACGACCGCATGTATGTGGGCAGCAAAGATTACATCCTGTCTCTGGATCTGCACGACATCAACAAGGAGCCACTCATTGTAAGGATTGTCATGCCACGGCTAAAGAATTTTGGAGGGATTGGTTGGATTCTGTAAATCAGCCGGTTGATTTGTCTTTCTTTTCTTTTTAAAGATCCATTGGCCCGTCGTCCCTCAGAGGAAGTCTGAATGTGTCCTGTCGGGAAAAGACACCAATGTGAGTTGTATAAATCTAGTAATATGCACTTTTCACGACATACCGTAGACCACATGTCAGACTCGGGTTGGTTCGTGGGCCGCGTTAACGTCAACTTGATTTCACGTGGGCCGGACCATTTTAGATATAATATTTAGATTTTTTTATGAATGGATTAAAAGCCCTGAATATTCAGTTTTTATAGATCTAAAACAATGTTTATTTTAGCTTTATTTCTATATTTTTAGATTTGACAAAATAATTTTAGAACTAAAAACACAGAAAAAATGATTAAAAAATTACAATTATTGATTTAAAAGGGGGGAAAAACCAGGAAATTTGATACACATCTATACTCTTCATTTTAATTTGATCCTAAAACAGAAAGTCGGCACTCATGATTTACTTTCCCGGGCCGCACAAAATGATGCGTCGGGCCAGATTTTCAGTGTCAATGACGATGATTGACATCCAATCCTGCGCGTCCAATCATTCTTTTGCTGTGAATTTGAATGAGTTTATCCTAAATAGATTAGATAACTTTATTCATCCCGTATTCGGGAAATTACGTTGTCACAGTAGCAAGAGGGTGAGAATACAGACACAGCAAAAGACATTTTAGACATAAATAAATAAGTAATAAATAAGTTAATAAATAAATAACAAGGGTGTTGCTGTCTTTAGTTTGATTCATTTTAAAACCCTTCATCAAAGGCAACTTTTTATTCACATTTTCCACAGGTATGTTGTAATAATTGCCTTTTTGGGCGACCACTTGTGTTCACATCTAATCCAAATTTCACTCGTAAACACAGAAAATCCTATTTTAACATGTTTAAATGACAACTAGTCCCCATTAAATCTTATTAGATCAGGTTACAATTTATTTTTGCTGCAGGTTCTTTGGATAAAATCCCGCTGCAACCTAACTCAGTCCTGCGCAGGAAGCCAATACACGATCTTGTAATCATTTCACATTTTCCGGCCCAAGTAACAAGCCAAAAAATAAAAAAAAAATAAAAAATAGGAAGAGAGTCTCGCCTCTAGTCGCTTCCAGACTTCTCTCAAGTGTTAAAATAATCCACACATGCAAACACGCCGGCAGTAATCCCACCCCCGTGTCTCCAGTATGGCTTGCAAGCTAATCATCGAAAGGCATACAAAAAGCAGACCCATTCGCTTTTGAGGTACACCCACACATTTCAAGGGAAGGACGACGGGGGTGCCGAGGTAGAGAGCGCAAGCTGCTGTTTATCCAACTGGAATGTTCATTTGTGCATGTTCGCTGACCCGTCGCGTCTCTCTCCGCCTCCGGCCTGGCGGCTCGGTATCGGCCTCGTACGAGTAGTCGGCGTACGCCAGTTTGAAATTTCATGGGTAAACAAAAGAAATGACGTCGAGCCGTGGGTGATAACGCTTGCCTTCAATCTTCACCTGCTCTTTGGAGGGCAGACAGATGATGACAATTCAGAAGCAATTCGCAGGGGATGTTAGTGCAGGCAGGAGGTCAAAGGCAATCATCCCTTTTCTATTTTCGCGGCTGGGGGGCGGGGGTCCACAACTGGACATACACACACACACATACACAAGCTTTACCACACACACAGGCAGTCTGTTTTGTTGCTAAGGACTGCCAAAAATAGCTCATGCCTCTGTCCTGTCCCCTCTGTCGTCCCTGCAAACAGAAATCTGTTGTTTTGCGTCTTAAATTGTTTTTTGTTTTTCGTTGTTTTTGGGAGGTTGGCTCGGTGGGAGAGTGGTTAGTGTGTCGGCCTCGCAGTTTTGGGGTCGTGGGTTTGATCCTAGGAGGTCCACACTGTGTGGAATTTGAATATTCTGCCCGGGCTGGCATGGGTTTTCTCCAGGGAGTCAGGTTTCCTCACATATTCCCAAAACATACAAGGTTGAACACTCAAATTGATTGATTAGCTTGATTGGTTGTCCGCTCCAGCACCCCTGTGACCCTTGTGATTCATATCACAATACACTAGGACAGGGGTGTCAGACTCTGGTTGGTTGGCGGGCAGCGTTAACGTCAACTCGATTTCATGTGGGCCGGACCATTTTAGATATAATATTTAGATTTTTTAATATAAATGGATTAAAGAACTGGAATTAAAAGCCCTGAATATTCAGTTTTTTATAGATCTAAAACAATGTTTATTTTAGCTTTTTTTAAATATATTTTTAGATTTTACAACATGATTTTTGAACTAAAAACACAGTAAAAATGGATTAAAAAATTACAATTATTGATTTAAAAGGGGGAAAACATCAGGAAATTTAATATACATTTATACTCTTTATTTTAATTTGATCCTAAAACAGAAAGTCGGCACTCATGATTTACTTTCCCGGGCCACACAAAATGATGCGACAGGCCAGATTTCGCCCCCGGGCCACCACTTTGACACATGTGCACTAGGAATTAAATATTTACTACAACTGAACAGAACCGTATTTTCACGACTATAAGGCGCACTGCATTATAAGGCGCACCCTCAATGAATGACACATTTTAATTTTTTTTCCATATATAAAGCACACTGGATTATAAGGCGCCCTGTCTATTTTGGAGGAAATTTAAGACTTAAGTGCGCCTTATAGTCGTTAAAATGTATTGCACCGTACTTGATTTTATAGACAAATTAAAGCCATTTTAATCCAAACTTGATTGAACATCCAATAACGCCGACTCTCCCGCTCCAAATGGATTGGCCGCCAACCCCGAAATTAAGGAATAAAATGTTCGTACATGAACCCAAAAATTGCAAACGTATCCCTGAAACAAACTCCGACACCAAACCGTCATCAGCGCCATTTTCTTTGCAGGTGGAAATACATTTAAGAATGTTATGGTGACCATCATTAGAACTGAAGTCATAATTACTCCCATTTCGGAGTGCCAGTGCGTAGAAGTAGCAGAATCATTTCTCTCCGCACTGCCGCTCGCTGTGGCCAAAATTGTTTCAGGACAATGAATCGGGTTTCCCCTCGGTCCCGCCCCTCGACGCTACTCGCACGCTGCGCCATTCTGCTCTTTGGATTTCCTCTGACAGCAGCGAGTGTTCTGGGCCCGAGCCCCGAACAGAGCTGCCAAACAAGCCAAGAGCGGAAATTATGGATGTCATGGCACGAGCCTTATTAACCATCAGTGGGGTGCAATGTATGATGCCAACGTTTTTTTACTTCATTCAAGATCTTTTAATATACCGTATTGTCTTGCAGATATGCCATATTTGTCGCTAAAAAATGATGGCTGAATCGAGGGTATGGCTTATATGCGCATAAATTACACTTTAAATGCACGAAACTGCAAGGTGACAAAAACAAAACGCCATAACGCAAGACAATGTGGCCGATATGGTCATTTATTTCAAAACAGATAAAACGCAAAAAAATCTATTTGACGTCAATTTATACAATATCTCAGAAATACCACGTGCAATGATTTTCCCCTTTTTTTTTTAACCGAAAATAATTACAGGCAACCCAACCAACCACAGCTATCCCAATTTTACCATAAATTTCCCGTATTGTTTGAGATTTGCTCCATTTGATGACGATTCTGTCCTCCTTTAGGGTGAATGCGGGAACTTCATCCGTCTGATCGAGCCGTGGAACCGCACTCACCTTTACGTCTGCGGAACGGGGGCGTACAACCCCATCTGCACGTACGTGGACCGTGGACGCAGGTCGCAGGTAACCGAGGACTCCTCGGAGACTTCACCTTTACCCTACTCCCCCTTTTTTAAGAGCCGCATCTGTCAATCTCAGGTCGCCGAGGCCGCCCTTCTCTTCCACTGTCACGCTTTGGTTTCATCTGTTCTACATTTTTCCGTCATTTTTTCTTGCTCACTTGCATCACAACCAAAATTCCACCGTCCTTTTCGGTGGTCAGCAAGTGTCCATTTTAATATGTTTAAAGGGACATTGTTTTTAATGGGTTGTATACAATAAGTTGCATTCAATTATATATTTTTGGATTTTTTTGGGCCTGTTTCTGAGCCTTATTTATTACAGGGAAACTGTCAAAATATATTCTATATGTCAAAGTAGTGTCTTGAAATACAAGGTCCTTATTTATTTTGAGATACAAGCAGAAGAAGCACCTGCTTTGGCGAGGCTTTATTGCGCGTGTTTTGGTCATCTATTTGTGTAAGGAGAAATTCTTACGAAAATGACATTTGTAAATGATGTCGAAAGGCGACCAATTAGCCACGCGTTTAGGGACATCATGTAAAAACGATGATTCATATATCAACTCTGCTTTCAGCTTTAGTAAATAAACGATTGAATTTACACACTTGGAGAAGGTGGAGAAATTCAATCACTCGTCATTAGGAGCCGACACCCGTTTCTGGCCACCTTAAAAAATGTCATTTCTCTACGATGCACGGTTTGGACAAACGTAGCGTGAGAATCTTAACATAACTACATGCTTTACAGGTATTATAGCAAAACTGTCGATTTTTGCCTTCATTTACAAGCGTTTGACTCTAAGTCACATTAATTTGACGATCTATCAATATAACTCGCAAATAAATGAATAAATCTTAAACAATGCTATCTAATTGTTAGCATCCCATGACAGCTAGCATAAAATTGTACTACCGACGGTGTCTACATCCTCTGCCTATGTTTCTCTGAACTCTTGTGACCAAAATGGTTCCTTTGCATTGAAATTTTTTTCAAAACGTGACATATTTTCCCCCAAAATGTATCACCTGACTCTTCATTCTCCATACGAAGTGTCAATTTCACTCGTCACATCGCTTTGACAGAACGCACAGCAAATGTCTTCCCCGTAATCCCCTCATCCACCTGTTTATACAGAAAAGACCGGGTAGGTCCGTCTTTCTGTCTGGCCAAGAGCCCCCCGAAAAGCCATCACTACCGATGGAGCCTCTCATCCATCATCGCCATTCGTGGCTCCGCCCCCTCCTGGGGCGCCGTGACCGACAGCGAGCTGGACGCAGCTGCCGGGCTCGCGCCTGCCTGTTTAGTGTCACCCTTCCAATCGGGCGGAGGGGTTCACGTTTCAACGTAAAGGTCACTCGGCCTGCTTTCATTCAGCATTTTACTTCTTAACGAAGACAGATGAGTCCTTTTTTTTAACTGTATAGTAATCACCAATACGCCGATACCGTAATACCACGCCACTTCGCGGATCGACTATTGCGGATTCCCCAAATATCGATGAAAAGTTTATAGTGAAGGAAGAATAATTCAGACATGATAAGGGAAAGAAGGCAAGTCACAATTGGAAAGTTTTTCCCTGGCCACTAGGGGGCGGGTGTCTAACTTCAATGGTTAAATAAAAACAATAATATTAAATGAACACAATAAAAACAATGTTCCCACATTGCCGTTATCCACCAGGACTTGGAACCTATTAACCGCGATAAATGAAGTATTATAGTATATCGGGATAATATATATCGTATTTTCTCGCATATACGCCGTATTTGTTGCAAAATAAATGATGACTAAATCAAGGGTATAGCTTATATGCGCATAAATTAGACTTAACATGCACAAAACTGCAAGGTGACAAAGACCAAACGCCATAATGCAAGACAATGCGGCCGATACGGTGATTTATTTCAAAATAGGGAAAAGATAAACAGATAAAACGCTTAACAAAATTCATTTGGACATCTATGAATGAAATTCAGGAAAAAAATTAACTATCTTGCATAAAACGATCGATCATTAAAATATCAGCTTTGATACCTGTGTAATGTGTATCTCATGCTATTATTGCACCCAGAGACTTGGTGAAAACTAGACTGCTATTGACACACTTCCTGGTTGTACTGCTCACATGACTTCCTTTTTGAATTTGTCTACGTGCAGGCAACACTCTTTCGGAATGTGCAATCCACCAATCGATTTACACGGTATCTCAGAAATACCACATCCGATAATTTGTCTTAAGATTTTCCCTTCAAAGTAACATATTTGTCCTCCCTATTAAAACCATGAATACGTAGATGAAAATTGTGAATCAGGGAGCGTCTTACACGAGAGAAATTGTCAAATTCAACGATTTTAAGGCAATTTTAAGGGTGCGGCTTATACGTGGATGCGGCTTATATGCGAGAAAATACGGTAACTTTAGTTTATAACTAAACTCCTACCAAGAATAGACATATTAGCACTTTGGCCTGCTGACTCTCTTTTCCTTTTTCCAAAGTCTGACTTTTTTTCCCCCCCTCCGTTCCCACGTTTTGTCCGTCTTCCCTCACCGCTCTTCTGTTTGTGTCATTATCGTCCAGCGGACAAATCCGGCTTTGTTCCAGCCTGTCACGTGTCAGTAACGAGGCGGCCAAATGTGCCATGTCTGTGTTTTAGGGCTCCTACTACCTCCAGGCCCCCAAATCTGGAGGGAGAACCAATCGGGCAGCAGACCAGAGTGCCGCGTCAGAGCTTTTGGAGGCCAAGGTGGGCTTTGAGATGGGGGGTTAGAGGGGGGTCCGGGTTAGGGTGCAGCCCTTTGGAAAGAAGCAAATTGGGAATCTGGTGCCCAGCTGCAGAGCTCGGGGCTCGGGATGACATTTTTCTTAGGGTGCAAACCAGAAAAAAATTAAATGACAGAAGGATGCGCTTTCCAAAATAAATGCTACAGGATATTTGTCATAAAAAAATAAACAAGTATCTAATATACCTCTAAATTGAATGGGTTTAACTTGTAGAATTTTGCGTCGTACTAGCAAACAGTCCAAATATTATGGCTATAAATGTGTATTATATGTTATTTTTATATGATATATAATACACATATATTATATATAATACACTTATATGATAATGTGTATTATAGGATATTTTTGGTCGTGATAAAAATAATCATGACTTCAAACTGCTATTGTATTGATTTTACAGGCATTTCAAATGGATGGACATTTGTTGATTGACATTTATGAATTGTATTTTCTAAAAAATATATATATATCTTGTAATATGACTAAAAATAATGCTAATGGTGCAAAAAAATTAAAATCTGATTTTGTGAAAATTATTTTAAATGCAATATTGTAAGCAAACGATAGCAAATAATAAGAGAAAATTCATAATACGATATATTAAATAATCATTTCATATGCAATGAGCTAATCTTAACAAGTCAATGATTAAAATTGAAATTCCCGCATTTCCTGATTTTTATTTTTTTATTTTTTTTGGCAGTTCATTTTAACATTGATCAAATCGCCATAGCAACGCTGCATCACATAATGCTGACAAACCTGCTAAAAATGCTCCAATTGCATTTCATGGCTCCTTTTTAGTCAAAATGAGGGTTTTTTTCCACTTTTATTAACCTCCCTTTTTTGTTCGCTTGGGCCACAGGTCACAAACCCGCATTTTTCCCACCCGTTGTTGACACAGATGTTAAAAAATATGCTTTTCTCCCTGTCAAAATAACAAGTTCTCTTTTGAGCCGCTAACATCACAGGCCGATTTTTTTTTTTTTGGAAGGCTCTCCCAATTTCTCGTCTCGGCCGCCGCCTTCATCTCGCCGATTAAAAACCGCCTTTGTGTGCTTTTTGTTGCCCTCGGCAAATCCAGTCGGGGGTCGCGCCGAAGCATTCTTAAGTCCACGTTGTTTGCTTAGATATGAACGTTGTTTTTGAAAAGTCGCGGCCTTTTAAAAGCAACTTCAAGGTGGAACAATTCGAGATGCGTTCTCCAAACAGCGTCAATCTGTTGGCGAGAAATGAGGAGATAATGAATGATTTTTTTTTCTTATTCCCTCGACAGGAATATATTTTCCGCCTGGAGCCGGGCAAAGTGGATTCTGGGAAGGGAAAGTGTCCTTTTGACCCCAAATTGAACAGCGTCTCTGCTTTGATCAGTAAGTGAATGTTTTGGCTGCATTTTTAAAAAAAAAATATTTTTATGGGAGCCATTCTACTGAAGATGAAGGGATTTTTTTTTCGAGAATGTCAGTTCATGTATTTTCTATAATTTAACATAACTCGTCCTTGAAAAATATATTATTGTTTAATTAACATGGTCAACCGTCATACCTGTTTTTTTTCATATTTTACTGTGTCAATATTAGATTTTTTTTCTATATTTGGAGTATGTTTCACCAAAAATGACAAATTACAAACGTTCAAAAGCTCCTACTTTAAATGGATTAGATGTTTTCTAGTGATAAATGTATTTAAATTCACAGCAAAAGGGTGATTGGATGATTATCATCCTATTGGCTAAGGAAACGTGCTCTTTTTTAGAGTGGTGTGCAAAAATGGCGGCCATCTTGGTCGAAAAGTATATTTTGAATAGCGTTAGCATGTTAAATCTCACTACTCGCCAATACCATAGATATCATTTTTTAGCTGTATCGGTAGCCGTACCGATAATTTTACGTAAATACTGGATTTTTTTTTCATTTTTTTTTTTGAAAAAATACACATTTTTTTAGCTAGAAAACTTGACATCGTAAAAATATATGTTTTTTCACCCATAAATGCGTTTAAAAAGATCGACTGACTTTTTTTCCAATTTTTTTTAGAAAAACACATTTTTTCTAGAAGACATGACATCGTAAAAATAATTTTAAAATAATGTTTCACCCATGAATACGTTTAAAAAGATCGGCAGTGCTAGATGTCCAATCCAATTGACATCACTACTATCGCATTAAATACATTGAAACACCTTCACAATCTAATAAGATGAAAAGATAAATGTGTTTTGATTGGCTTGGAAGCCTCAAATGCAAACAGATGGCGAAATATCTAGTCGCTAACATGAGCTCCAATTGTGTCAATCTTTTGTCAGTGTGATGTGTGCTCGGTGGGTGGTCTGCTCGTTGGCCTACAGGTGGTCAGACGTGACCTTTTGCCCTCTGTGTGTTCTCACTTGTAAATGATGCGAGCTAAACTGGAGAAAACATTGGAATTCCCATGTTCTTTTCACAAGGGAAAAAACATGGCAGCGGCAAATAAAATTTGTACAGTAATCCCTCGATTATCGCGGCTTCACTACCTCGCGGTTTTATTTTTTGGTCGAATTTTTTTTGTTAATTATATATATATATTTGTAAGTTCGTAAAAATGTGAAAATCCACGCTGAAACTCGCAAGTGGAAGCCACTCCCCTGTCCGCCGCTTGCTACTAGAACTCAGCACTGAATACGAAAAATATTTATATAGGTGTATATATATATATATATATTTTAATTTATACTTGTTATTGTTTTTTTTAAGTTAATAAAAATGTGAAAATCCACGCTGAAATTCGCAAGCGGCAGCCACTCCCCTGTGCACTGAAGTAAATAAAAAATGTTTTTTAAAGTTCTTAAGAATGTAAAAATCCATGCTAAAGTCATTTTATTTATTTTTTTATTCATTTATTTTTTATTTATTAAAAAAAAAAAGTAAATCTATTTTGTATTTATTTTTCATTTATATTTTATTTTAATTATATTTATTTTTATTTGATTTTAATTGTATTTATTTTTTATGTATATTTTATTTTTATTTTATTTATTTTTTATTTATTTTTTAAATAGGGGTGAGCCTACTTTGCGGTTTTTCGTTTATTGCGGCCATGTCTGGTCTACAATAACCGCGATAATCGAGGGATTTCTGTATATTCTTTCAACAACAAAAAACAAAAAAAATACCAAACTTTGTCTTATACTTACTTAAAAAAGGGTCAATTCCACGCACACCCTGATAGGCTGCTTAAAGCCGTCCATCAAATTTTATTACCCACCCCCTCCTTCTAAACCCAGCTGATTGCAATTGATTCTCTGCATGTTCCAAATTCCAATGATTACCCTCATGGGGGTGATAGAGTCATACCTTATACGCAATGTGTCGCCAGGTCGACGAGGTTGACCCGAAACAGCTCATCATATAATTTGGCTCAAGCCTCAAGTTTTTTTTTAAGGGAAATCAGCACCATCACGCACGGCGGAGATTTTGGAACGCCATTACGGGGATGATTTAAACAGACTGTGACACGACTTTTGAGCGATTAGGCTTTGCGCAGCATGATGAGTTATTCTGTTTTCTGCGTCCGTTATGACCTCACCTTGGCGACGCCCTCCATTCTCAACGTTCTCAACGTTCTCGACGCCTGTCTTGACAGATGGAGAGCTGTACGCGGGAGTTTACATCGATTTCATGGGAACCGACTCGGCCATCTTCCGTACGCTGGGGAAGCAGACCGCCATGAGAACCGATCAGTACAACTCCAGATGGTTGAACGGTAAATGTCTCCACGCCACGTTTGTTCTGCCGCCAGGGCTAATTTCACAAATTGTTTCCCTCTGGTCATCACGGTGGAGCAGCGGTTATCAGCTAGGGCTCGCTGTCGGGAGGTTCTGGGTTCGAATCTGGGCTCAGGAACACCTTCAGATCATTTATAATACAGTGGACAGTGACCAGACTTAAGAGCTTGTCAAGCTTTTTTTTTTTTAATTTGTGGCCTGCAGGTAATTTAAGTCAAAATTACAATTGCGTGCGGAGAATTTAAAACACCCGCATAGTTTTTTTTCTAGCTTTCCGTACAACAGAAAACACCCGCGAGGGCACATTTAAGATTAGCCTAAATACTAACAGTAATTCAAACCATAACGCATAAAAAACCTTGCAGGCATGTATTCTTTATCTTCTACAAAGAACAACTGATATTACTATCTGCTATCTTAAGATAAAATGAGAAACCCCACAGTTGCAAAACTTAACAATTAGCATTGATGAGGCAGTTTTGTTTACCTAATTTAGCATTTCTGAACACTACCTGGGCTGAAATCCATAAAGACCGATCATATTGAAATTCAGACATTATTATTCTTGATTGCATGCAAAGAAAAAAAGAAAAAAAATGAAATATTAATCTATATTTCATGCAACACACTTATTTATTTATTTAATTGTTGTGTTTGTATTCTCACCCTCTTGCTACTGTGACAGTGAAATTTCCCAAATACGGGATGAATAAAGTTATCTAATCTAATCTAAACTAACCTGATGTAATCTAACTTGATGTAATCTAATCTGATGTAATTTAATTTGATGTAATCTAACCTGATGTAATCTAATTTGATGTAATCTAACTTGATGTAATCTAACCTGATGTAATCTAACTTGATGTAATCTAATTTGACCTAATGTAATTTGACCTAATCTAACTTGACGTAATCTAACCTGACGTAATCTAACCTGACGTAATCTAACCTGACGTAATCTAACTTGACGTAATCTAACCTGACGTAATCTAACCCGACGTAACCTAACCTAATGTAATCTATTACTTATTAACTGTCTAATATCTTAACATACAACAGGAAAAACATATTTGCATGTTCAACAGACATTTTAATTACCCTATAAGTAATATCTGAACACTAAAAGTTCATAAAACCTGTAGACACGCCAAAAATACTCACTCGCATACTTTCTTTATCCTCTGCAAAAAGCAGCTAGGACCTCAATTTTTGTGACAATTCAAGTTCATTTCATGAAAATAAGTCAAATGAGATCCCAATTTAAATGTTTTTTTCTTGTGTTCCCCCGAAATAGTTTCCTAAAACCAAAACAAAATTCAATTCCTGCACTTCAAAATCGTGAGTCAGACATCCGAACCGCGTAACTCAATACTCATCCTTGTTGTCCAATCAAAACAACATATCGCCAAATATTGCTTCCCAAAATAACCGTTTTTGTTTCAAAAATTGGCAAACAATCCCACAATATTTAGACTTGTTTTTGCAGACAACAATGACATGTCATTACCTCGAGTTATCCAGAGGTAAGTTCGAAAATAGCTCGCTTTTTACATTCGGGTTGGTGGGCGGGGCAACTTCTCCTGGGTGTCCAAGTAAGTGGATCAGTGTAAATGTATACCCTAAAGCCATTTTTTGCCACTGCTGGGTTGGGATGGATTGCTTTTTTAAGGTGCAGCAGAAGGAATTTTTTTTTTTTTAGCCCTAAGTCATCACACGAAGACTTATTGCGGCCAGATCGCGTGTTTTAACGGCAACCCAAACCTCAACACTCCCACCTTTGGACCAATAAATTCTTTTTCTGGGCTCCGCTTTTGGGTTTGGTCAGTTTCTTGCCAGCTGTCTCCTGGTTACCATCATCTCATTATTATTGTAAGTCAAAGCAAAGCGACCGATTGGCTTTCACCTCCAGTTCGAAACGCTTGCGGTATCAGATGTCCTATCGAATCCAGCCATTTTCCTTCACACGTTTTTTTTCCATAACTTCCTTTTTAATAACTCGATACTCTATCATGGAAAGGTTATGAACTCTATATACCTGTCAATTTATACGGTTTTCCCGTATTTTATACGTTTTTTGATCATTTCAAATTGTGTACAGGTGTCAAAGTGGCGGCCCGGGGGCCAAATCTGGCCCGCCACATCATGAGTGCCGAATTTCTGTTTTCGGATCAAATTCAAAATAAAGAATATAGATGTGTATTATATTTCCTGATTTTCCACTTTTTTAAATCAATAATTGCATTTTTTAATACAAGTTCAAAAAGCATTTCATCTAAAAATATCTAAAAATATTTTCTGTTTTCCACTTTAATATTGAACATAACTTTAAAAAGATGTGGCGGGCCAGATTTGGCCCCCGGGCCGCCACTTTGGCACATGTGTTCTAGAGCTATGAAAAAAAATTATTCAGGGTTTTGATCTAGTTCTTTTAATCCAATGTTTTTTTTTAATCGCTTAATAAGGGGAATTGCAATAATTAATAAGGGGAGCAATTGGCCAAAGTTATCTTCCTTTGCGTGAGGTCATTATTACTGTTGTTTTGGTCTTGATCAAGGCGATTCATGTTTCTTTTTGTTTTGTTTTCCTAGACCCTACTTTCATCCATGCACACCTCATCCCCGACAGTGCCGAGAAGAATGACGACAAACTTTACTTCTTCTTCCGTGAGAAGGCCACGGAGATGGGCCAGAGTCCAATGACGCAGTCCAGAATCGGGAGGATATGCTTGGTGAGTTCAGTGTCAGTCAAAGTACACGCATAGCCATTTCTAACCAATCAGGGAGTCACTTGGCGTCTAAATCAGACTTGAGCTTTCTGTTGTATGGTTTATTTGAAGCCAAAAATAGAAAATAGTAGAGTCGGGGGCTGTTTGCCATAGTTGTGAGACCTGTAGAGGACGGTGTACCCTATCGACTAATTTATTTTATCGTGATAACAATTTTAGTATTGTTCCACATATAAGGCGCACTGGATTATAAGGCGCCCTGTCTATTTTGGAGAAAATTTAAGACTTAAGTGCGCCTTATAGTTGTGAAAATATGGTGGTTACTAGCCATAATGGAAACCCAGGTATTCAGGACTTTGCCTACTTCATTAAAATAAGCCCATAGTTTGTAGTGAGTTTCCCACTTTGGTAAATCAAATTCACATTAGTCTGTTGTCTGTTTCTTCGTTTCTCTGAGGGAAAATTCCATTTGATCATCAATAACGACCAGTCTGTTTTGAACTGTCGGTATAGAAAAGCAAAGTGTGCTGTTAGCTTTCACACTTTACTTTGGAAAGCGTTTTGTTGTTTCAGTTCCGCTTGAACCAGATGGAAATTTACTTTCGCGCACATCTTGCATCCAGAAGCGATAACCGAGTGACGTTACGCTCGTATCTGTCCAAAAATGGTCGATTAGCGATGTTGTTGGCGGCACGTTCAAAAGGCTCTTCGTGGACAGCCGTCAACTTACGCTACGCACTGAACGCCGCTTTGATTAAACACTCGTGAGAAGCCGTTTCGTTTCCCTTTAAAGGCAACGAGATCATAAAACTAAGTCCTCCTTTTGTGCAAATCATCCCGACAACGCGAAAGGCGTGAACAGGGTTCATCGTTTCCAGCTCGTGAATCATTTCCATTCCCTACCTCAGTAGTAAAAGTTGGCCGACCTCCCTCGCGCACTCGGGGTTGAAACGCCGAGCCGGGACGGCTTCCACGCAGCTGCGAGTTATCCGCGGAAACGCTACGTTCCGATGGCTAACACGCACGTCTTTCGTCCCATACAGAACGACGACGGTGGACACTGCTGCCTGGTGAACAAGTGGAGCACGTTTCTGAAGGCCCGTCTCATCTGTTCGGTGGCCGGAGCCGACGGCGTCGAGACGCACTTTGACGAGCTCAGTGAGTCCACGCGCCATGTGCCATTGGTGTCAATCGGGGTCGGCAAACTCGGTTTGGTTCTCGTGTGGCTCGGAATACTTTATTTTTGGCCCAAAAAGTTCTTATCTCATCTCATTTACTGAACCGCTTTATCCTCACTTGGGTCGTGGGGGGGTGCTGGAGCCTATCCCAGCTGAGTCCGGGCCAGAGGCGGGTGACACCCTGAATTGGTGGTGAGCCAATCGCAGGGCACAAGGAGACAAACAATCATTCACACACATTTTTTTTTTTACACTTTAAATTTAGAGTGCTGACAAGTCATTACGGTAAATTTTGGATCAATTTTTGTTGATTTTGAGGGACTTTTGGGGATGCTTCTTGTTTGTTTGTCAGTTCTTGCTAATTTGGGGACGTTCCCAGATTACATTGTGTTGATTTGGGGTATTTTAAGGTTTTCTATAAACTGGGATTGTGGGTAGAAAATAATGAAAAATGCAGTACCGTATTTTGCTGTTTAATATACCCCCCATTTAATATACCTGGGTATATTAAACAGCAGGGGTATATTAAATGGCGCACAAACGGGAAGGTACGATCCACTACGCACTCTTTATGCGTGACGGGGTGCATCAACATTTTGCAGACTAAAACTACTTAGTGTTCAGGTTAAGACAACTTACTGCTGAACAAAGTCTGACTTGGAATTTTAATGAACTTAAGTATCTATAATTATGCCCCCATGAACACCATACGGATCTTGCCAAAAAAGCTGAGTTGCCGTTTAATATACCCGGGTATATTAAACGGCGGGGGTATATTAAATGGGAGGCTCAAAAAAGCAAAAATCATTTAATATACCCGGGTATATTAAACAGCAAAATACGGTAGTGCACAAAACTCACAAACTTCCAGTTTTGCGCTCTTGTCCAAAAAAATGAAAACACATAAATCTGTACGTACAGTAGGAATGAGCTACAAACAACCCCCCTAGCAGGCCGGATTGGACACACTAGTGGGCCACTTCCGGCCCACGAGCCGCATGTTTGATATTAAGTGAAAATGTGTCAAAAACCAAAAAAAAGCTCCGCCCACATCAAAACACGAGTCCCGAATCATACGCTAAGAGTATATTGATTCGTCCCCTTGACTCAATAGAAAAACTGTCCACAAAAAGTTCGAACTCGTAACCACAACAGTGCGAAAACAAAGACCACCAATCTTCGCACATCTTCACAAATATGCCGTCGTCTTCGTTTTTTTGAGCGATCACATGTTAAACCTCGCCCGGAAAGACAAGACGCAAATTCGAATACAAGTACTATAGCGAGTCATCAAGATAATGAGCAGCTGGGATCTGAGCGGCACCCCCGTGGATCATCTCGGCCTGTCCGTTATTCACATGACTGACGGGATTAGAGAGGGATTTGTGCTATCCTTGAAGTCGTACCCGCTGGTGATGTGAATCCTTCACGTGTACTTAGACTAGGGGGCTAAATTTACCAGAAAATACGTCCTGACATGCAGCCGCCGTAAGTAAGGTCATGCAAGGTCATACATTACTCTGTATACTCAATATATTTATGTATTTTTTCAGTTGAAATACATTCACAATATTCATTCGTTTTCAACACCGCTTATCCCGGTCTGTACGGCGGGGCGCTGGAGCTCAGCCCAGCTAACTTGGGGACAAATTAACTATTGGAAAAACTGAATTTTTTTGAAAAGCATTAAAAATGAGATCATTTAGAGCTTTATTTTTGGGGAATGCCACTCGGAAAAAAAGGTCACAAAATGTCAAAATTCTCTTTACCTACGATTAAATCAGATTTTTTATTTTTTTTGTCTTGTGTCTTACACAACATATTCCTATTTTTCAACTTATACTAGTTTTTCCCGTTTTTTTATGTTTTTTGATCATTTCAAATTGCACACGCCGTATTTCAACTTTTGTATGGGATTTTTTTAAGTACGTTTTTTTGTAAAAACCCATCTCAATATAGCGTATCAGCAAGCAATGTAGCCAGACAGTCAATTCAGTGTTATTAAACAAGTACATCTGATCCAAAACATTGTAGCCCGTCAGATTGACATCTGATACGTCGAGGAAGATCACACAGGTCAGAGACGAGGTTTATTTTTCTTTGCGCTTTGCTAAAGGCAATTACTGTCCTTCACAGGTCAAGGCCAGTGAAACAAAACAAGTGGAATACCCCTCGTTTTACCTTCTATTGTTGAAGCCCGTTAACGAGACATTTACATTCCGCTCCACCTGTCAAACTTTATGGATTTCACGTTTTTTCTGGCCGTTTTGGGGGGGTTTTGCCTTGCATTTACTCTCATTAAATCCATCAGTGGGGGGGGATCGAGGACTCGCGAGTCTGGAGCCTGCAGTCATGTTGGATGCATATGGCTCCTATTAAAGGCGTGTTTCGACAGACCATCTATGTTTTACTTTTATTCCCTGACGACACGCCGGAACTGTAGTTTTAGTGTCCGATGAGTTTGGATTCGGGATCTTATGGTGGTTCTGGTGACCTTTGACTCTTAAATGACGGCGTGTGTCATGACGCGAGAATTGAGGAACCGAAACAAGTGTTGCAGGTCGTATTGGGATGCGTTTTGAAGGGTGGAAATGTATCATTATTTGTCAATGTTTCCCCCAAATGCTTTATTCATGTCTGTTTAAAATTGCTTCCTCACCCCCCCAAAATGGTAGCAGCCAGTGGAAAGTCCGAAAATTCATCTCCCTCGAAGCTGGTTTAAGTTAACAGCGTGAAATTTGTTAGGCAGGCATATCATGAGTAGACCCTTAAAACGTCTCAAGGAGTCGTGGCTGGAAATGAACAGGAAGTGTGCCATTTTGACTCCAAGCGCCGACTTCAACGTCAATTTGTCAGTTTCCAAGAGTCCGCCAAGGACAGATTCATGTAAACACACTACTTAACAACTTAAAATTATGAATTTTAATAGCTTAACATTTTAGGGGCCTATGATGTAAAATAAAGAAATACATTTCTTTAAACTCATGAAACAGCGCGTTAGAATTCAAGGGGTACTATAATATTATACTATAATATAAGAATATAATATAATATACTCTAATATAATATACTCTAATATAATATAATGTAATGTATAGTATAGTATAAAAACTATAATATAGTGTAAAACAGTACAGTACTATAGTATAAAAACTATAGTATGGTATAGTATAGTATAAAAACTATAATATTACAGTACAGTATAATATAATATAGTATAAAAACTATAATATTACAGTATAGTATAATATAGTATAGTATAAAAACTATAATATTATAGTATAGTATAATATAATATAGTATAGTATAGTAGAAAAACTATTATAGTATAGTAGTATAATATAATATAGTATAGTATAAAAACTATAATATTATAGTATAGTATAAAAACTTTAATATTATAGTATAGTATAAAAACTATAATATTATAGTATAGTATAAAAACTATAATATTATAGTATAGTATAAAAAATATAATATTATAGTATAGTATAAAAACTATAATATTATAGTATAGTATAAAAACTAATATAGTATAGTATAAAAAATATCATATAGTATAGTATAAAAAATATCATATTATAGTATAGTATAAAAAATGTAATATTATACTATAATACAAGAGGTACCGTTGTATTTACTTAAACTGAAGTCCGTTTTAAGTTAAATATTTACTTTAAATGACTTAACTGGAGTCCGCTATATATACTTAAGCATCAAATATTGAGTTAAAACCGTCAATTTATCTTTACTGGGGTTTTTGGTAGGCTCGTCAATTGTACGTAGACCTTCAAAAAAAGTCTTTTAATGCCCCAAAATGCTCAGAAAAACATGATTCTTTTCTGTTTCAACTTCCCATTTCACTACCTAATCATTTCCTACGACTTTATTTGCTTTTCCAGGGGATGTTTACATCCAGCCGACACAAGACACCAAAAATCCCGTCATCTACGGAGTCTTTTCAGTTTCTGGGTGAGTCTCCCCACTTCTTTGGCAGAATTGTAAAATGTCAACCCGCCGCCGGACGGCGCTTTGGTCTCGGCGTCCGTTTGTAGCTTTCCCCCCGTCGTGTGCGGTGCCCTCTGTCATTAACTCGCCACTCAATGGTTTGACCCCCCCACCCCCGGACCCCTCCTCCATCCAGATCTGTGTTCAAAGGCTCGGCGGTGTGCGTCTACTCAATGGCAGACATCCGTATGGTCTTCAATGGTCCTTTTGCCCACAAGGAAGGACCCAATTACCAGTGGGTGGCCTACACGGGCAAGATCCCCTACCCCAGACCTGGCACTGTGAGTGATGAATACATGAATATTAAAAGCACGGTGTATGAACGTATGAATATGATCAGGGAAGAGAGTATGACTTAGAACACGTAAGCTTTAAAATGTATCAAATTAGATTTTTACTAGGCAATTTTTCACCTTTTATTTACTCACAAATGGACGTCTATTGCCGTCAATGTTACTGAAACATAATCAGCTGGGATTGGCTTACATTCCTCCCTGAAAAAAACTGGTTGAATTTTTTTGTATGTCCCAGTTCAGTTATAAAAAAGATGTTTTCTGGCTCTGAGGCTCCCCCTTGAGTTCTAAATGAGTAAATACATTGTTTTCTAAAGGTTGGAAGGCTATTTCTTATTTTAAAAAAAATAAAATAATTTCACTCATGCATAAACAGGAACAAAATATGTTTGCATTTTCAAAAATTAATGGAAAAATGTTTGAATTTATTTATTATTATTTTTGCCTGGTATGTGTGCAATTATATTCCATATTTTGTTACTCATTGTAAAATTTTAACAAACACAAACGGCACTTTATAGAAATATTCCCGAAAAGACATTTTTGTGCATTGTGCGATCATATTCCATATTTTGTTACTCATTGTAAAATTTTAACAAACACGAACGGCACTTTATAGAAATATTCCCGAAAAGACATTTTTGTGCATTTTCATTCATAATTTTTCATAGATTTGAATCCGCATGTTAAAAAAAGATGTCATTTGTGATCACAGTGTCCCGGCGGAACCTTCACCCCCAACATGAAATCCACCAAGGATTACCCCGACGAGGTCATCAACTTCATGAGGAACCACCCCACCATGCACAACGCCGTGTACCCGGTACACAAGCGTCCCCTGGTGGTCCGCACCAACGTGGACTACGAATTCACCACCATCGCCGTCGACCAAGTGACGGCCGCCGACGGAAGTTACGAAGTCCTCTTCTTGGGAACGGGTCAGTAAAAACCAAAAAAATCAATGTCAAAATCTGATGCGCGCTTCCAAAACTGAATCGTCATCACCTGCTGTTAGATCGCGGATCGGTGCAGAAGGTGATCGTCTTGCCTCGCGACGACCTTCAGACCGAAGAGCTGGTTTTGGAAGAAGTGGAGGTCTTTAAGGTTTGTCGGCCCAAATTGGGCTTTTGATTGGTCATTCGAGACAGGAAGATCAATTTTAATCAATGTTAAGACCAACCGTATGTACATGTATGTATATGTATATTTATATACCTATATATGTATGTGTATGTATATGTATGTGTATGTATATATAGGTATATATATGTATGTGTATGTATGTGTATGTTTATGTATATGTATATCTATATTTGCATGTATATGTACATTTATATATATGCATGTATATGTACATTTATATATATGCATGTATATGTACATTTATATATATATATGCATGTATATGTACATTTATATATATGCATGTATATGTACATTTATATATATGCATGTATATGTACATTTATATATATGCATCATGCATATATATAAATGTACATATACATGCATATATATAAATGTACATATACATGCATAATGCATGTATATGTACATTTATATATATGCATGTATATGTACATTTATATATATGCATGTATATGTACATCTATATATATGCATGTATATGTACATTTATATATATGCATGTATATGTACATTTATATATATGCATGTATATGTACATTTATATATATGCATGTATATGTACATTTATATATATGCATGTATATGTACATTTATATATATGCATGTATATGTACATTTATATATATGCATCATGCATATATATAAATGTACATATACATGCATATATATAAATGTACATATACATGCATAATGCATGTATATGTACATTTATATATATGCATGTATATGTACATTTATATATATGCATGTATATGTACATTTATATATATGCATGTATATGTACATTTATATATATGCATGTATATGTACATTTATATATATGCATGTATATGTACATTTATATATATGCATGTATATGTACATTTATATATATGCATGTATATGTACATTTATATATATGCATGTATATGTACATTTATATATATGCATGTATATGTACATTTATATATATGCATGTATATGTACATTTATATATATGCATGTATATGTACATTTATATATATGCATGTATATGTACATTTATATATATGCATGTATATGTACATTTATATATATGCATGTATATGTACATTTATATATATGCATGTATATGTACATTTATATATATGCATGTATATGTACATTTATATATATGCATGTATATGTACATTTATATATATGCATGTATATGTACATTTATATATATGCATGTATATGTACATTTATATATATGCATGTATATGTACATTTATATATATGCATGTATATGTACATTTATATATATGCATGTATATGTACATTTATATATATGCATGTATATGTACATTTATATATATGCATGTATATGTACATTTATATATATGCATGTATATGTACATTTATATATATGCATGTATATGTACATTTATATATATGCATGTATATGTACATTTATATATATGCATGTATATGTACATTATATATATGCATGTATATGTACATTTATATATATGCATGTATATTTATATATTTATTTACTTAACCATGCAAACATAATAAACCTTGCAGGCATATATTCTTTATCTTCTACAAAGAACAACTAATATTACTATCTGCTATCTTCAGATAAAATGAGAAACCCCACAGTTGCTATAGCTAACAATTAGCATCGATGAGGCAGTTTTGTTTCCCTAATTTATCATTTCTGAACACTACCTGTGCTGAAATCCACAAAGATATATATATATATATATATATATATATATATATATATATATATATATATATATATATACACGTATATATAAGTATATATACGTATATATATACACTTATATCTATATCTGTGTGTGTATGTATGTATATATATATGTATATGTATATATATATATATATATATATATATAAATAATCTTTCATGCAACGCGCTTATTTATTTATTTAATTATTTATCACCTATTAATTTATGTCTAAAATGTGTTTTTCTGTGTCTGTATTCTCACCCTCTTGCCACTGTGACAATGAAATTTCCCGAATACGGGATGAATAAAGTAATCTAATCTAATCTAATTTGGATTGGGCAGGTTCCCACGTCGATCACGACCATGAAGATCTCATCCAAGCGAGTAAGTTGGGGAAACATCTCGTGAGGGTTGAGCGCTTTGCGAGCCGTGGGACTGAATTAGTGTTTTTCTGCTTCAACAGCAACAACTGTACGTGGCCTCGGTCCTCGGCGTGACCCATTTGGCTCTTCACCGCTGTGACGTTTACGGCGAGGTGTGTGCCGACTGCTGCCTGGCCCGAGACCCGTACTGTGCTTGGGATGGAAAGTCTTGCTCTCGATATTCGGCGTCGCAGAAGAGGTAGGTGCTTTGTTGTCATATAAGATGAAGAAAATGTATGTTTTCTTTTTGGTTTTAATGTGCCACGAAATGGAAACCATGACCCAAAAAAATAAAATCTCTGCTCTAATGTCATTCAAACAAATTTGGACCTCAAATATAGGCATTAGGGAACGCCCACTTTCTTCAGTCATTCTGGTTGTGACATCACACCCAACATCATTTTAGACTGAAGTTGCATTTGTCCGGTTTACTATCACTTAATAAGGGGAATTGCAATCATTAATTAGGGGAGAGATTGGCCGAGGTTGACAAAATTAATTTATGAAATTAATTGGTTCCAAGACTTTTTGAACATTTCGTAAGTAGAAGTGTACTTTATATGTAAATTCTCTAATTCGTTCCACGGTCCTCACACAACTACCAACTAAACCCTTTAAAATTGGTAAAAGTTTAAGTCAATTTTTATGAAAGACCTGAGGAAACACAAAAATGAGAGAAAATTATAAGCAAATTATTTATTAATGTCTTAAAATAAATAAAGCATATGAAAATGTGCCCTGCGCCGCTGAAATATCTCCCTCCACGGCCATTATAGATATAATACCCGTGTTTCTAATACCCAAGACCCCGTTCTACTAGGGCCGAAAGCCGTCCACTTTGTAGTACATTTTAGACTTTTACGTGTGCCCTATGTGTGTGTGAAAATATGTGCCACGTTGCTTTTGTAGTTTTTAATCCCTTAATAAGGGGAATTCAAAATGAATAACAGATAAGGAAATGCATTTACTTTTTGGGGGGTTTCGTAACTTGGATTTTTTCGTATCTAGTCATTCATTTGCATATAAAAAATGTCATAACCTGAAACTTTCGTAGGTAGAGGTTTGACTGTATGTGAAATTGACAATAGAAATTGAGTTACGTGCTTCGTCATGCAACAAATTGAACTCATAAGTCAATGTTAAAAGGATTCTTTGACGCTTACAGACGCAGCCGTCGTCAGGACGTCAAGTACGGCAACCCCATCCGCCAATGCAGAGGTTATAATTCCAACGGTGAGTGGAAACTTGACTTTTCGCTTGCCTAACTCATCACAAATGACCCACTTGTTTACATTGTGTGAAATCGGGGCCTGTTTACTTGTGTACACCAGCCCAGGGTGTCTTTTTAAACAAGTGTACGTAGACCCAAAAAAGCTGAGCGACCTCAATTCACTCATGCGTTCATTCAAAATGGCAAGCTCACCAAATAAGACAGATTATTGTGGACAGGAAATGAATCCAAACATAGCCGCGGTGTGCCCGTTTATGCGTTTCGAAAGGAATGATTTATTGACATGTTGGAAACATTTGACCAGTGGGAAGCCAGAAATATCGCCAGCAGTTTCGAGAAATAATTTCTAGTTGTTCATATTTTGTTGGTTTGTTTTACAGCCAATAAGAATACTCTGGAGACCGTTCAGTACGGTGTGGAAGGCAGTACGACGTTTTTGGAGTGCCAGGCTAGGTCTCCCCATGTTTCTCTCAAGTGGCATCTTCAGAAAGAAAACAGCGACAGGAGGAAAGAGGTGATTTTAAAAAAGAATATTTATTATTGGTTCGTGTGGCAGGATTTATATTTCTGGAATACACAAAGTAAAATTAGCATTTGAAAATTCTATGATTCAGTGACAACGCAAAAAAAGTGATTTAAGATATTAAATACCAGTTTGAATATTACATGAAATTCTCTACTTCCCTTCAAAATGGTTTATATTTATCTAATTGGAAATATGAATAACTGGCCATTGTTTGATATATATATATATATATAAATACATAAAGTAGGAGTTTCAATCAGTGAAATGTATAATTTGTTCTGTAAGATTTTCTTTTGACTTTCCTTGTTGACCATCATATTTTTTTTAACAATTTTGATTCCTTTAAGGCACATGTGTCAAAGTGGCGGCTCGGGGGCCAAATCTGGCCCACCGCATCATTTTGTGTGGCCCGGGAAAGTAAATCATGACTGTTTTAGGATCAAATTTAAATGAAGAGTATAGATGTATATTACATTTCCTGATTTTCCCCCTTTTTAAATCAATAATTGTCATTTTTTAAATCCATTTTTCCTGTTTTTAGTTCAAAAATCATTTTGTAAAATCTAAAAATATATTTAAAAAAAAGCTAAAATAAACATTGTTTTAGATCTATAAAAAACTGAATATTCAGGGCTTTTAAACCAGTTCTTTTAATCCATTTATTTAAAAAATCTAAATATTATATCTAAAATGGTCCGGCCCATGTGAAATCAAGTTGACGTTAAAGCGGCCCGTGAACCGATTTAATTTCAATCAATGGGGGCCGGTTGGTTCCCGTGATGAGTGCAACACTTGGATAACAAAGGCAATGATTTCATATCACATTTTAAGAGATTTCAAGGCCATTTCTTGAACAAAACTATACACAAACTCCTCCCACCAAGCATGCGTTTCATATTTTCCACCAAAAACACAAAAATAAACTTTCCCATCAAATTCCATTAAAAAGCCAACACCCTTTAGAATGCTTTTATGGAGAACATTGAGCGTTGAAAAGAATGCTCACCGCTTCTCCTGACCCTGCCCAGATTCGCTCGGAGGGCCGGGTCCTGAAGACGGAGCAGGGCCTCCTGATTCGCTCCTTGCAACCGTCGGACAACGGCATCTACCAGTGCACGTCGACGGAGAAGAACTTCAAGCACACGCTGGTCAAGCTGCAGCTGGTGGTCCTGTCCAGCCGCACCGTCAACAACGTCCTGGTGGAAACGGGGGCGCCTTCCCCGGCCCTCGCCCCGCTGCAGTCCAGCGCCTGGACGCCGAGCGCCGGCCAGTACAAGGACCTGCTGACCATCCTGAGCCAACCGGAGATGGGCCTGATCAACCAATACTGCCAGGATTACTGGCAGCTGGGTGATGGCGGCGGCGGCGGTGGCGCCGCCGGCGGAGGAGGAGGCGGCCTCGGGGATGGCAAAGTCAAGAGTCTGAAAGAACTGAAGGAACAGAAGAAGCCGCGAAACCGTCGGCATCGCGACGATAAAACCAGCCCCGCCCAGACATGAGGGCGCGGGAGCCAGCCGCCCTCGCCGAGAGTCCCCACCACCCTCACCCCCGCACACTTTCCCCTCCAACGTCGAGGAGCGACTCGTAACGGACGCAATACGACAAGAAAAGACAAAAAAAACTCTCGGGTCAAAGGCACCGTATTTATTGTAGGTTGTAAAAAGTCATTCTTTGTACCTATCTAGGGAGAAACGCGTTTTTTTTGTGAATACGTTGCCGTTGTTGTTCTTCTGATGTTCTGGTTAGTGTTAATGAGTACGTGAGGATATTTTCATTTACGTTTCGGTGTGTCGCCAGCTCAGAAGAGGACTGGAAAGTGGAACTCGGACTAGAAAGCTGTTGAGAGACGGCGTAAAAGAGCAGTTTCATGGCCGCCCGCGCAAAAATCCACAGATTTGTCATTGGGTTTGGACGCCTGCTCAAGTTGGTTTGGAATGGTCGCCGTTCACGTTGGCGAAATACATGTAGTAACGCCTTTTTAATTGCCAATTAAGTTGATGTCACTTTGAGTACAGAAGGAGATTCAGACAAAAACATTGCAAATGTTTTCGTTTAAATCTTCTTTGAAATGCAAATAATCAGTTTTTTGTCATTTTTCAACGTCTATGAGACTACAATTAGCATCATTCAAAAACAGTCGTCCAATCGGCCATTTTACACTTTGAACATTTTAATATTGGAGTAAAAAGGGAACATTATTCAATGATCCTATTAGATATGTATGAATTTATAGATTTGTGTAATAGACTGAAAACTTCACCGCGGAGCTAATTGATCGATTTGAAATGCAAATGTATTGTACTAAATCGTTAATGTACTTTAAAAATTTCACTGTAGTTGGACTGTTTTTTATTTTTTGTTAATACCACAAGCGTTAACCCACGTTCTCAAAGTGGTACCTCACTTCTAAGCACTGTCCTATACAATTACCCGTACACCAGCCAATGGCGCCCCCCTACAAATTTCAGGCCAAGGTCAGTTTTGCAGTTTATCCTAATGGCTAAACATAATAAACCAAAGAATACCAGGCATTTTTTTTATTTTTGTGTTTTAATTTTTTTAATTACCCTCCTAGGTCCCTTTTATTTTATTTTTTCTGGAACTGCATATGTGGAGTTTGTGGTTTTGACACTATTTGTCTATTGACACAAGTTCTCTCTTTTCAGGTCAAACTGAAAAATAGTGGGCCAGTCTGTGGCATGGTAGGAAGTGGATGGTAACTTAACTCATATGGTTAAGCGTCCGCTTACCATGCGACAGGTAGTTGGATCGACTTCTGGTTTAAAAGTGAGTGCTAAAGTCAAAATACTGTCTTGATTCTCAGAATTCTCCTTATAAAATCACAATTCTGAATTTATTCTCAGACTTATCATTTTAAAATCAAAATTTTGAATTTATTCATAGACTTCTCATTTTAAAATCAAAATTCAGAATTTATTCTCAGAATTCTCATTTTAAAATCAAAATTCTGACTTGATTCTCAGAATTCTCATTTTAAAATCAAAATTTTGAATTTATTCATAGACTTCTCATTTTAAAATCAAAATTCAGAATTTATATTCAGAATTCTCATTTTAAAATCAAAATTCTGACTTGATTCTCAGAATTCTCATTTTAAAATCAAAATTCTGAATGTATCCTCAGAATTCTCATTTTAAAATCAAAATTCTGAATTTATTCTCAGAATTCTCATTTTAAAATCAAAATTCTGAATTCTCATTTTAAAATCATCATTCTGAAATCTCAGAATTCTCATTTTAAAATTCCGAATTCTCATTTTAAAATCAAAATTCTGAATTCTCAGAATTCTCATTTTAAAATCAAAATTCTGAATTCTCAGAATTCTCATTTTAAAATCAAAATTCTGAATTCTCAGAATTCTCATCTTAAAATCAAAATTCTGAATTCTCAGAATTCTCATTTTAAAATCAAATTCTCAGAATTATCCCTATAAAGTGAGTCAATTTCTCCTCAGAAAATCTGAATTCTGACATTGTCAGAATGTAAGAATTCTCAATTTATCATCAAAAAGTGACAAAGACTTGAGGTATATGAGAATAAAGTGCCAATTCGTACCTTAAAATGAGAATAAAGTCAGACGTTTTACTTAAAAGTGAGTATAAAGTCCGAATTCTGACCAAGGTTTTTTTTCCTTTACTGGCCCTAATTCTCTTCCATAAATGTATGTCGCCACTAAGAAATAATGATGTCGTTGATAAGATTAATTTACAGGAGAAAGCGTTCATAGAGCAGGTCCAATCACAAGCAATTTTTGCAGGACGTCTTTCCGTGGTGCATGGCATGCATGTACAATGTAAGTAAGTATATTAAAGTGTTTGTCTAAAAAATAGAGGCTTTGTTCCTGTGAATGTCGGTGAATGTCCTTCTCATTGTGGGAATATAGAAGTAATATCATTTTTTTTAAGAGGGTGTTGCAGTACTTATATTTGAAATTTGATTTCCTGTTTCCCCCGCCGGGGTCATTGGTGCAAGGTAATGACTTATTCTCGCTTGTTATAATGACTTGTAAAAAGAATAATAATAATAACTTCTTCCATGTCAATGTTGCTGACTAATAAATAAATGCTCTATATTTTATAATAACAGCTGTAACTTTCTTGCGCTTGCTGTATTTGTGGAGGAAGAGAGATTTGGGCTTCAAATTAGGATCTGTGGTAAGCTATTTTTTATTATTAAGGGTTTAAATAAGCGAGGTTTATTGGGAAAGGGAATATTTCACATTAAATAACATTGAATAATTAATATCCTTAGATACAATATCTTAATAAATGTCACTAGAATGTATGTATGTATGTATGTATAAATGTACATTAAGAGTCCCTTCTGTGTACATACATACATACATACATGGATACATACATACATACACACACATACATACATACATACACACACATACATACATACATACACACACAACATACATACATACACACAACATACATGCATACGCACACAACATACATACGCACACAACATACATACACACACAACATACATACATACACACACAACATGCATACACACACACAACATACATACATACACACACACACAACATACATACACACACACAACATACATACATAGACACACACAACATACATACATACACACACACACACAACATACATACATACACACAACATACATACATACACACACAACATACATACGCACACAACATACATACATACACACAACATACATACATACACACAACATACATACATACGCACACAACATACATACGCACACATGCATACGCACACAACATACATATGCACACAACATACATACGCACACAACATACATATGCACACAACATACTTACGCACACAACATAAATACGCACACAACATACATATGCACACAACATACATACACATAGATTAAATATATACACACAATTGCACAGTTGTTGCGCGTCTTAGAGGGAACGACGTTGCTCGTGAATCACTTTCACTGGCACAAACTACATGCAGCCATTTATAATTGAAATTGAGTAGATTAGGATACTTAACCAGACTCAGATTAAGGTCAATGAGATCTGTGGGGTGAGCCCACAAAGCTCTTTAGATGCATCACCCTCCCTACAAACATGCTAATAATACTCATTATTTATAATTGCTCTTTTTAAAAAAAACACCTCCATTTTTGTTGTTGCTGTTAAGTGCTCAGGGTTATACAGACAAACAAAACACAATATGGCCAATTACAAATCATTTTCAACCAGTAGCCAATCGAATACACACTAATCTTAGAACTGATACATTTTTTGAATTATTTAGCAAATATTCACGCATTTTGAAATTGAAAATGAAAGTTTGGCACTTTTTTAAAATGAGTTTGAAACTACTTTCAAACCAGGCTAACGGTTTCAGGGGAAGATTTTCGAAGGTGAAGTCCGTTCACGAACTCAGTGCTAACAACAAATGTACTAAGGGTTTAAACCACCTGTGTCAAAGTGGCGGCCCGGGGGCCAAATCTGGCCCGCCGCATCATTTTGTATGGCCCGGGAAAGTAAATCATGACTGCTGGCTTTCTGTTTTAGGATCAAATCAAAATGAAGAGTATAGATGTATATTAAATTCCCTGATTTTCCCCCTTTTAAATCAATAATTGTAATTTTTAATAATTTTTTTCTGTGTTTTTAGTTGAAAAATCATTTTGTAAAATCTAAAAATATATTTAAAAAAAGCTAAAATAAACATTGTTTTATATCTATAAAAAACTGAATATTCAGGGCTTTTAATCCAGTTCTTTTAATCCATTTATAAATAAAAAAATCTAAATATTATATCTAAAATGGTCCGGCCCACGTGAAATCAAGTTGACGTTAAAGCGGCTCGCGAACCAACAAAATGTTGGGGTTTGAATTTAGGTTTGGAGCAAGGGTTAAGGTCTTAGACTACTTTTCGAAGCGAACATTTGGAGTTTTTAGGACTCGAATGCGAGCGAGTCAATGTGTGAAGCTTGCTAGCAGATAAGCACTTGAGCCGATGTAGATCTTCCGCTGAGCGCAGCAAAGTCCCCCTCAAGGCTCTCCGTCTAGGTACCCTCACCCCGACGTCCTCCAACCCTCCCGCCACTCCTGTCCTTGCACCCCATTGGTCGGCCATCCCCGTCAGGTGGGCGATCCCGCAAACCCCATTGCTAAGACCGAGGGAAAATACTGGCAAAGTTGTCGAGCGGCGCCGCATCTACTTCTCGCTCGTTCTTCAGGGAACTTTTGGATTCGGCGGAGGGGCCCGAGCCGGGACCAGCGACATGGGGGCGGGTGCCAGTGCCGAGGAGAAGCGCTCAAGGGAGCTGGAGAAGAAGCTCAAGGAAGACGCCGACAAAGACGCCAGGACCGTCAAGTTGCTGCTATTAGGTAACGTCATCTATTCGCTAAAAGTTGCCACATTTGCTGCAAGCTTAGATCATCAAACTACTATTTACATTTTTTTTCCAATCAAATCACGGAAATACGACACTGAAATTTTAGTCAAATCGATGTAATCGTGTCATTTATAATATCAAACTAAAGGAAAATAATTATTATGTATTACATTGGGTTACTCTTTCTTTCAGTATAATGTAAAACATGGATGGATGTTGTATTGTGCTATTAATTAAATAATTTCTAAAGTAAAGCAAAGATTTAAAGGAAAAATATAATTTTAATATAATATTATTATATATTATAGTATTATAATATTTTTTTATTTAATATTAGATAGTTTATGTTCTGTTTGGAAAATTGACAAGGGAGGTATTTGATGCATTGTATCGTTAATATTACAGAAAAATACTGAATACAATAACTTATATAAGTTAAAACATTGAATATTGCGAAAAATAAAAGCATTTTGCATTATATTTTGGTTGTCGGGAGAAATTTTGTTTATCTTAAAATCTAATTGCCAAATATTGCTTTAAATATATTTGTTAAACAGTCACTACATTGGCCAAAAGAACATTTATACATATTTTGGTGTTTAAGCAACCCCAAAACATGTTTCCCAATAAACCGATAAAGCTATTTTAGCTAACATTTGTCCGCTAGTTCCGCTTAACGACATTTTGCATTTGATATCATATTTAATGCAAGATTCTTGCAAAAAAAGTTTTTTTTCATAGGATGACAGAGATCGTCATGAAAATTAAAATGTAGGTCATGGACAAAAGGAGAATGTTAGTCCTGACATCAGCTTTGGAGCAGATTATATGATATGCGATAAGAGGCATTAAGAGCCATTGGCCTTCTCCTCATGAACACAATGAGCTCATCATTATTTCCCAAGACCGATTATTAGTATTAAACTTGTCGCAAGCACTTTTTCATTGCCATAAATGACATTTTACGTTATGTTTTGCAGGTGCTGGCGAATCAGGAAAAAGCACAATCGTCAAACAGATGAAGTAAGCACTTGAATTCATTCTTTTTCAGTAGGAATACTTTGGGGGATTAAAATCGAACACCAGTTACTAATAGACAAAAAAATGTTTACAACTAGTTCAAAGTTTACCAAGAAAATCACTTGAAAATGGTCATTCTACGGTAGCTCATTGCATTCAACTTAAAAATTAAAAGAAAGCCCTGGCCGAGTGATCCCACTGTCTAAAATCTCGCGAGACTTCCAAGTACAGTCATACCTCTACTTACGAATGCCTCTAGATACGAAAGTTTCAGGTTACAATTTTTTTCATATGCAAATGAGTGACTCGAGATACGAAAAAGATCCAAGTTACCAAATCCCCCAAAAATAAATGCATTTCTTTGTTATTTTATTTACGTAATGACTGGAGGAAAAACAAAGAAAAAAAATAATTAAAAAAAACAACCCCAAAAATAAAATAATTTTCAAAACCAAGAAAAAAAAATATTTCAAAAAACAACCCAAGAAAAAAAAAAAAAAAAAAAACAAAGGAGAAAAAATCAATTAAAAAAACAACCTGAGTAAAAAAATAAATTTAAAAAACCCAAAAATAAAATAAAATTCGCAAAACTAAGAAGAAAAAAGTTAATTCAAAAACAACCCGAAAAAAATGTAATTTAAAATCAAAGAAAAAAAATCTATTCAAAAAAGGAGAAAAAAAATATTGGAAAACGAAGACAAAAATATTTACAAAACAACCCTAGAACTGACATTACTTTGAAAAACTGAGTTTTCAAAAAGTAATTAATTCAAAAAATTAATTAATTTCGAAAAAAGGCCAGGGCTTTCTTTTATTTTTAAGATGAATGCAATAATCTTCCATACTATTCCTTTCTGTTACTTGCCAGAATTATTCACCAAGATGGCTACTCCCTTGAAGAGTCCATGGAGTTCATCACCATCATCTACAGCAACACCCTGCAGTCTATCATGGCCATCGTGAAAGCCATGACTACGTTCGGCATCAACTACGGCCACTCCGATCAGCAGGTGATAGAAAATTCTGGCGTACCACATTATGGCTGTTCTCCATTGCAATCATCTGATTGGTTTTGGGTTTTACATTTTTTGTAGGATGACGCCAGGAAATTGATGCATCTGGCCGATACTATCGAGGAAGGGACCATGCCCAAAGAGATGTCCGATATTATCCTGCGCCTGTGGAAGGATTCGGGAATCCAGGCTAGTTTTGACCGGGCCTCTGAGTACCAGCTGAATGACTCGGCTGGATAGTAAGTCCACCAAGTTGTGAAAGTTGACATTAAACGATGTGGGGAGGATCGAATAGCCAATGTTGCTCTTCTGTTCTTAGCTACTTGAACGACTTGGAGCGTCTGATCCAACCTGGGTATGTGCCCACTGAGCAAGACGTGCTGCGATCCAGGGTGAAAACCACTGGTATCATCGAGACCCAGTTCGGCTTGAAGGATCTTAATTTCAGGTGAGCTAAAGAGACTTTTCAGATGAAAACTATTTCAGGGATGGAGAACTTTCTCTTGGGACGAGAAGTTTATCTGAAGATGAATACCTTCGCTTAAGAACAGAAGCTTCTCTGGTCACAAGAACTTTATCTCAAGACTAAAATCGCCTAGGACTGAAACCTTAGTTCAGGACTAAAACGTTGTCAGTTGACTAGGATTTTTCAAATTTACAACCTGGAAACTACAACCATAATCCAACACCAGAAAAAAATCTCTACAGTAGAAAGCACTATCTAGACCTGTACCTTCTCTCCCTTACTAAAACCTTAACTGAAGACTAGAACCTTCTCTTCACTCCGGAAGATACTCTTAGGAAAACTCTCACTTAGGACTAGAATTTTGTCCAAGTATAGGAACCTTTTCCTAAAGCATTAACATCTTCTGGGGGCTAAAACTTCCTCACCATACTAGAAACACCTTTCAGTACTTTGACTCTGGACTAAAGACCTTTTTCAAAACTAAGACTGTCACTCAGGATGTGCATTTTTGCTAAGAAAAAGAACATTTTGCAAGCTCTAGTAAAGATGATATCATTTTTTAAGGACATAAACCTCACTAAGGACTAAAACCTAATCAATGTTCTCTGTCAACTATGATCCCGTGAAGGCCCACGTGTAAACCAATCCGACTTGGGCCTACGTTCTAAAGTCGTGTTTTGAAATCTCAGTTTGTGGGCCTCAATGTAGAATGTTCGACGTGGGCGGTCAGAGATCGGAGAGAAAGAAGTGGATCCACTGTTTTGAAGGGGTCACCTGCATCATCTTTATCGCCGCCTTGAGCGCCTACGACATGGTTCTGGTGGAAGATGACGAAGTGGTAAGAGCTCTCGAGCACTTATTGTGAGGGCAAAACCTCTAAGGTGAGCTCTAAGTTCAGCAGTCTACAGGTCTCAGACCTCCTCTATTTTGCACCCAGAACCGGATGCACGAGAGCCTGCATCTGTTCAACAGCATCTGCAACCATCGCTACTTTGCCACCACCTCTATTGTCCTCTTTTTGAACAAGAAGGATGTGTTCCTGGAGAAAATCAAGAAGGCTCACCTCAGCATGTGCTTCCCTGACTACGACGGTGAGGATTTCAAATCAAAAGACAGTAATACCTTGAGATACGAGCTTAATGCGTTCCAGGACCGAACTCGTATGGCAATTTACTTGTATCTAAAAATCAACTTTTCCCATAGAAATGAACTAAATACAAATGAATTTGTTCCCACGGGTTTTGAGTCGGAACTACTCCATGCCTAAGAACCAAGTGTCCAGTTCGTTTTTTAAAATTATTGAACCAGCCACGGCACGCTTTGAAGGGTTAAGCATAAGTTCTCATAAGCAACCCTTCGCATACTTGGCAGAATGTTCCTCGTATCTCAAATTTCTCATGTTGGGACACTCGTATGTCAAGGTATTACTGTACTGTGTGGTAAAGTCGGTTCTCAAAGCATGCTCGTATTCTTTTCTTGAGGTCCCAATACCTACGAGGATGCCGGTAACTACATCAAAATTCAGTTCCTGGATTTGAACCTGCGCCGAGACGTGAAGGAAATCTACTCGCACATGACCTGCGCCACAGACACGGAGAACGTCAAGTTTGTGTTCGACGCGGTCACAGACATCATCATCAAAGAAAACCTGAAGGATTGCGGCCTCTTCTGAAGGACCTTCACGCACGTGAGTCCAACGAATCATGGTTTGATAGCAAGGTTAGTGGTTCACATGAAGGTTTGAAGTCAAAGTCCACCTTTCCAAGTTAAGGTTTCCGATTCGGAATACAAACGGGTTTTAGGATTTCAAGATGGTGGTCCGAAAAAGAAAATTGGGGGTTTTAAATTAGGTTCACAACCCAAAATAAGGTTTCAAATAGATAAATAAAACGATAAAGATAATTATTGTGAAATCATTTTTGTCAACGATATTAAAATCGTTTGATAAAAACTTGATAATTTTAAACTGTAATTACACCATCCGATCACCACAGAAAACGGGGGCGCTGTTGCAAGTTGAACGCTAGTTCCAGATCACCACTCAGGAGAAGAGGATGATGGGGAAACGTGTTTTTGTTAGCAATAGAGGCTAACATGGAGAATGAACGCAAAAGGTCAATAACAGCCAAAATAAGCGAGATGCAGGACTACACCAAAAGTTCGCTTATTTACTTATTCACAGAAGTTTGAAGTTTCAAATTTGAAAAAAAAAGATGTGATAGTTATCGTGATAATTATTGATATAGACTGATCTTTTTTGTCGTTTTATCTAACATCTATCTTTTTTTGCAGGGTGATATAAAAATTCCTCTTGAGGTACTCCAAAATCTACATCTACTGAGGGTAAAAAAAAACAAAAATGCCCCTTCAAAAACACGCATAAGAAGTCGTAGCTTTGACTCCCATGGACAGAAGAGACTAAAACCCAGCAGAATTCCCACCAGTAAGATTTCTTTGTTATAGCGGAGCTAACTTGTCCTGGGAGGCTATGCAACGTGTAGCAAAACATCCAATGAGAAGCCTCTCTCTTTGGGATGCACAAAGGCACTTCAACCTCTGATAGACTAATGGCTTTGTAAGATATCATATGATATATATCATAGATTTTAATTTGTTTGGTTAGAATGATTTCAAAGTGAAGATTTGCAAAACGGATGAATTCCATGCAGACATCGCTGTTTAAAGCATGAATCCATTATTAAAGCTTCTGTAGAGAAGAGATTCTATACTTTATTTCATTTTTAATTCATACTTTAGAAGAAATTAGTTACCGTCTCTTCTATTTCAGAGCAAGAAATGGTCTTTTAAGTCTCAAATTTGGGGTTTGGGTTGAAAATTTGGTTCTCAAAGGTGCGTCTTTAAATCTAGATTACAATAGTTTAAAGTCAGGCTCTGCTTTTAAATAATTCCAATTTAGATCAAATTATTTTAACCCCTACAGAAAAAATTGGCAAACAACTGTGCAGCATGTTTAATCAGAAAATCAACACAAGAAAATAATACCTTATCATATTACAGGCAATAACTAAGACAATAACTTTGAGATTGTTCATTTGTTTTTCCTTAAACCCTGAGACAATTATATCCGGTAGGAAGTAATCACAATATTAATAATAAATCCTGGGATTTGTTTTTTTAAAAGCATCAGAAAACGTGCACATAAAAATAAAAAATAAACTATGGCTTGAATTAGTAAACATGTAAACATCTGTACACACGAATTCCTGCGGAATAACACAAAAAAAGCTAAGGCACTTTTAAAAATAGTTCTCAATGTATGTTAACATTTGTTATGGCACCCAAAACATGGAAAAAAGTCAAGAATTGACTATGTAAGCAGGCACGATTTAAAACGGAGAAAAGCCCTTATGTTGAATTACAAACAGGCACTGAACGTTGAAGAATGTGGGAGGATGTTTTTCATTTTTTTTGCATATCCCAACACACACAAGCATTATCTCTTAACAATCCAAATTGACAGATTTCACCCAGTGAAAAATTAGAATTCGTGTTGCATCCGTTTCGTCCCCATTCGCGTTATAGTCAAAATGTGCCTTAGCAAAGAGGACTCATAGCACCCCGACCATTTGATCGATTTGCCTCATGTAGACACTCTTCAACGGCAACGTGTAGCGCCGCGCCTCGGGGATCCGGGTGCACTACGTGGGAGGGCCGAGACAATCATTTTCAATACTAACGAATCATCAGCGTCCATTTTGAAACTAGATTTGTTGGAAAAACGCCAGCAACCTGACGTGACCCTGTTATCCTTACCTCGCTGGCGTTCCGGGAGGGCTGCTCCATGGTGGTGTCGTCTTCTTGCCGACACGTTCCGCTCCATCGTTTTTCCCGAAAGCGCTTATCAACAGGCATCAAGTGACCCTCAGTGGTGAAGATGTACTTGTACCCCGATTTGTGAAGCGGGTTGTCCTCGTCAAATAGCTGCAATGAGTTGAAAAAAATTAGGGCCCGGAAACTATTAAACATTTCAATCGCAATTAATCACATACACACAATGTAATAATAAATTCAAAAGGAGTATGGTGTACAGTAGTACTGGTCGCAACTCCCTCGTGTAATGTCTCTACGAGCACTGGGCGGAGCGTTGCATTTTTTTCAGTGTTTTTTTTCCCCGTTAGTCAGTGCGAATGGCGGAGCTTGTTCGCTAATACGAGAGGAGTATATACTACTTCTTGGTGAGTGGTCATGCGTTATCCCATTGTGAGGACATTTGTGTGCATCATTTTGGGAATATTTTGAAGGGATGACAAAAGCAAACAACCCTTGATGGGTTGCATCTGAAAGTCAAGGTGAAGGCGGGGCAAATAGAGCCAAGAAAGGTATCAAAATGTCAAACAAAATTAGAATTAAGTTTAGTGTAAGGTTAGATTAAACTTACTTTTGAGTGTGTCTGCATCGTAATCCAAGTTCAATTAAATGTGTTTGTTACGAGTGCGTTGCAAAGCAAATGGCACTAAAAGAGTAAATGTGTCTAACCTTAACAAAAAAAAAATTGAGTACAAAATTTAGATATATTTTTTATGGTCCGGCACATACTAGATAAAGATATTTGCAGGTTTCACTGAGGAAGAAACTCTCCATGCGATCTTCTTTGGATTTGTGCACGACGTGATGGAGGGTAGCATAGCCGCATCTGCAGATCATAAAGAGCGCATCAACAAAAGAACAGGAAAAAAGTAGGTAACAACTGCGAGGTACACACCTGACTTTGGTATTATTTTCAAGGCTCTCAAGGATATCCATGCCCACATGTAAGTAGAAAGGATTTTTGGTCGCCTGCAAAGTACATAATAGTGAATAAAGCTTGTTATTCAATCACAGTAAAAACTGGATTGGTCGTCAAGGGCCACAAATGGAGTTTGAGATTGGTTTATTTAAAAGGGACAGCACATATTAATGAACATATGTAAATATGTATGATTGTAGCTGAGGGCTAATTTCCATCTTTAGTCCCTTGTGTAGGTTGAAGATAAATGATGACACATACGAGACACACAGATGCCTACGTAGCATAGTTTGACAGCATTGTGATCGTAATTTTGTTCGTCTAGCCAGGCTGAAAGATGATTGGCCAAGAGGTTCAGAGATAGGAGTTGACATATGCTAATTGCTATGGAGTTTCAGGTATGAAGAGAGAAGACGCTTTAGCTAATTTAGCACTCCTTTTGAAGGGAAGAACACAGTCACCTCTAGAGCCAGCCTTTGTTGATGTCTTGGAATTTTTTTGTACAAAATTTTGCTTATTTAACAGTATTGTTCCAGTTCAGGATGAATTTAATTACAATTGTTTCAATATAATGAATGTTACCTGATAGAGCAGATACGTGGACTCCACCAGCTCAGGTCTGAGTGGGTAAAAGAGGACATCAGGGGCCTGCCGCTTCCAGTTGTACCTCTCCGGCAAAGCCCCATAGCGCTTCCAGATAGCATAATAGAAGGCGTGGAGGCAAATGGCGTTTTCCACGTCGCCGTTTAGCACCTAGAACCAGAAAAAAGTCCACCCGAAGATGTCTTCTTCATACACGCAAAATCTCAGTGCTTTTTGAGTGGTAAGATAAGATGACAAAGACGCTTGCCAATTGCTTGTTCATATTGTATCAGTTTTTGTAAGTATAGAAACATCGTGATCGTAGAAACTTGACAACGATTCATCAGACTTATCCCAAAGTTTGGTCGTTGTCATGGAGACTTAACACTAATTAATCACTTTGCCCAGTTTGGTCGTTGTCATAGAAACTATACTATACTCTGTTTTCCTATATAAAGACTGACCCACTGTCCAAAGGACACCAGGCTGAGCGGTTCTCCACTGTTAGAGCTCTCTCTCTCCATCCTGCAGTCTGGTAATAAACCTATTTCCTATTAAATTGATCTCACTCTTTCTTAACCTGCTCCTGAAGCTGTTTTTACAGACCTATCAGTATGCAAACCAACCTGCAAACCGGGAAAAAAGGCCTGAAGAGAGTCAATCCAGGTGTTCATGATCTTGCCGCTCATCATGTTGACGTTGACGTAAATGGGAGGGTCACCTTCTCCTTCATTGCACGACTCTCGCCTACGTGAATTGGGAAAAAATCAGTCTTGTAATACATCAATGATAAGAATTTCAAGTTTTTTATTCATAGGAGTCCCTCACCCTCGCCTCATGTGGTTCTGGATGCTATCGTAGGCAGCTTGAAACATGGCATAGTCCTCCTTTTCACCAAACAGGATGTACGACTTGAGTAGATACTCGTAGAAGGAGTCAATGCCGGCCCCGAGGCCGCTCTGCTTGCCCACCCAGTGGCCCGTTTGGATGTTGACGATGTTGCCTAATTGGACAAATGAATGAAAATATGACAAAATGTCTCAAATTTGAAAACTAAACCCCATCGAGCATCTGGACCATTTCATTTTTAAGCCTAATTTGGGTCAAATGCTGTACCTAGCAGACCGGTATCGCTGTTCCTCAGCTTCCAGAGGGCTCTAACAGCTCGTCGAGCCACAGACTCAAACGTGAAATCTCCCGTCAACCGGCTCAGAATTCCAAATTCCACCAGCAGGGATCCGGCCCCCGCAGTACAGGTCTCGTTAATGCTGCCGGACGGGACTCCAGTTTTTAGGTTCACCTGCGTTACCAAAGAAATGACATGAATACGTCAACAAAAAAGGACTGATCTTGAGGGATCAGGGTATGTCAGACGCACCCTTGGATAGGGGATCCCCGTGCTGGTGTTCTCAAAGGCCGGCAGGAGGCGCAAGGCCAGATCGTGAGCCAGGTCCAGCAGCTGGTTTTCATAACCCTCCAAGTTCACTCTCCCAAAAGGATGCTTGGAATCCGTTAGCAAGATGTGAGCAGAGACGAGGCTACCTAGTATCCTTCATCAAACGAGATCAATAAATTAAATGATTAGGGCTGGGCAAAAATTGATTTTAATACATAAAGTATCTCAGAAATACCACGTGCAATGATTTTAATTAAGATTTTCCCTTCAAAGTAACACATTTGTACTCCCTATTAAAAGCATGAATATGGAGGTGAAAATTGGGAATCAGGGGGCGGCTTATACGCGAGAAATTGTGAAATTCAACGATTTTAAGGCATTTTGAATAGTGCGTCTTATACGCGGGGGCAGCTAAAATGGCATTTACCGGTAGATCGCACCACAATAACATTTTGATCCCCCCTCTGTGGCTTTAAACCACAGGTGTCAAAGCAGCGGCCCGGGGGCCAAATCTGGCCCACCACATCATTTTGAGCGGCCCGAGAAAGTAAATCATGAGTGCCGACTTTCTGTTTTCTGCTAAAATTCAAATGAAGATTATAGATGTATAGGGAATATTTCCTGTTTTTCCCAATTTTTAATTCAATAATTGCATTTTTTTTCTCTCATTTTGGTCCAGCGAACGAATTCAATACAAATTCAATACAACATATATATACACGAGGTATTAATGAAACAAAAGGTGTCTTATTAATGATTGTAGTTTTTCCATTGGTACCTGATATTGGCCTCAAAAACCTGGACCGTGGAGTCCTTATCAAAAGACACAGTGTCAATAACCAGCTTGACAGCCCGCCGGAACTCAGTGACATTTCCAAGCACCTAGTAGGACATGTCAAATTATTATTATTATTTTCTGAACAGCGTCATTTCAAAAGAAAAACTGTCTGGACCGTGGAAAGGATGACTAACCAATAGGGTATCCAATGTGTCAATGAGCGTTAGCGAGTAGTTTCCCAGAACGTCATTGATGTTAATATTGGAGCTGAAATTTAAAAACAAAATGATCATAAACAATCTTGGGCAAACAATATATAAATTTAACAATAGGATTTTTTGTTTTCACATAATCAACAAGCCCTTTCACTGTGTAATCTCCAATTGTGAGGTCATTCATTAGTTATTTTCTGCAAATAGTTGTGAAACAAGTCTATAAAACAGTGTAGGTTACCATATTTTCTTCCATATAAGCCGTATTTGTTACTCAAAAAAATGATGACTGAATCAAGGGTACGGCTTATATGCGCACAAGACTTACAGCGTTGCTATACTCTTTTTTTACCAGTAGATGTCAGCAATTTAACGGTTACTATTTATTGTTTATTTTCTGTTTTGCAGTAAGAAAACAAACATTACTGCATGAATGACTAACTTCCTTTAGATATTCACCCTAATAATTATAATATTCATAATTTTCTTAAGATTTTCCCTTTAAAGTAACACATTTGTACTCCCTATTAAAAGCATGAATATGGAGGTGAAAATTGTGAATCAGGGGGCGGCTTATACGCGAGAAATAGTAAAATTCAATGATTTTAAGGCAATTTCAATCGTGCGGCAGTTAATATGCTAACCCGAGGGATTATAATCAGTAAAATAAAAAATAGAATTGAGGATTATATTAGCCTTTACTGTTTAATTTAATTTCGCAACAATGCTATCAATCTTAAATTCTATCTTTATGTTTTACAGGAGAATGACACACTAGCTTGCAAGTAAAATGTATTGGATCATCTGCCAGATCAGTGAGTAAACCATTCTGGAATTTATTTTTTAATATAGACTATTTAAAACCCCGTCTATCATATGATATGCTTTTAGGTGTGACGACTCACGGATTCTGCACGTCCGGGCCCCTGCCTTCGCAGTCAATAGGGTTAAGCTCGTCTTTGGGGAAAGCATATTTCATGTAGTTATCATATCCGAAGTAGAACATTTCCCTGGCCTTCTCCTTCATTGTCGCTTTCAGCGTGTCCGGGAAGGAGCTGTATCTCCGGACATAGTCATCCTTATTGCCGTCGAAGAAGCTCAGGTAAGATCTTACCGGCGACTCTCCCGTCACCTTGGCACACGTCCCGGTGGCTTCCTCATGTTTGTAGCCGCTTATCCGCTGGGACCACGACTCGGTGCTTTCCCTGTCCCCGGTCCGGGGCTCCTCCGCCTCGCCGGGGAAGCCAATGCCCAAGCTAATGTAAGCTGCGAGCCCGAAGGCGAGCCATAAACTGGCAGACAGTCTCAGCAGGATTAGACCGACTACTAGCGACGGCCATTGCATCTTTGCTTCGGTTCGCTGTTTAAAAGCATACTTTAGCACGGAGTAAACGAAAGCGAAGGATTGGGCTTGCCTTTGGAACCCAGAAAGCTGGTGGCCGTGTCGTGAGTCAATCGCTTCCTGTCAACAAACCAGGCCCTCCCAAAATCCAGGCGTCCGATTGGACATTGTATAGTGACGGCAGACAAGGGCGTTCAATGATTTGCTCAAATAACTGTCAATCATTGTAACAGGGCGTTTCCTGACTATGCTGACGTGTAGGGAGTGCTGGCCAATAGGAAACAGCTTTATGGGTGACAGCTGTGGACCACGTTGCATTCAATTGACGTCCGGGATTCAACGCTTTACGTGGTTGGTCCGGTAAGTACAGATTTAAATAATAAGGCATAAAAAATGTATAAATAAGTATGGGGACAAAATGCAACAGACAATAGTTACACGTTGATAAATTGGCTATTGAGGAATTAAAAGGTCTGATTTGGATGGTAAGCGTTTTTCTGCGTGATGTACGTAAATCTAACTTCGATGAATTTTAGCAATAAAAGCTCAATATTTTCTTTTTTTAATCGAGAATATAAAAAATGTACAAGTTAAACAGCAGAACTAAAGCCAAATCACACCCTAACCACCCCTAACGTCACCAATAATATATGAATCCCAGAACTAATGTACTTTATGTTGCAGTTTTATAGTAAAAAGCCAACCCTATTCTCCAAAACCTCCAATATTTTACACTGACATTTTTTTGTGTGAAATAATCAAAATATTTTAAAATGTTTTCTATAGAGCCATGATTTTGTTGTAATACATTTTACTCAAAAAGTATATATATATTTAAATAGACCGCATTTCAAAGAAAAAAAGAAAACACTACAATGCACATATTAAAAAGCAAGCTTTTAATTGAATACATTGAAGTGATTGATATTTTTCCCCCTTCGAGGCCACACAACTTGCGTGCCATGTTTCTTCACGAGACGTTTGCGCAAGGCACTTTAAAGTCCACCACTCTCGCAGCGCAAAAAGGATTGCTAGTAGGCTAACTTTTTTACAAAGCAGAGTACAGCACACGACACAACCCCGCCACAGACGTCATTTTTGATCATTCAGACTTTAAATAAAATCATATATTCATACGCGCGGTCGCTGTTAAAAATCATACAAGCCGTATACTATTTATACAGACCTGCTTGGCTGCATAATTGAAAATAATGTACATGGATGTGAAATGAATCGGCAAAAAAAGAAGCAAAAAGGCTCTTTGACCATTCAAACAAACCCTCACATGATCATCATGAACCACTTCGTACAAGTTCACAAGGACAAATAATGCCAATTACGTGTCATTCATTTGGTATCGAAGATTACATTTTGGGGTAGTGCATTTCCCAAGAGTTTGTGGGTTGTGATGGTACAAATGGAAACAAAAAGAAGCAAAAAGAGTGCATCTGGTGAATTAAGGACACATCCGACGTAACATGGCAAACAGCTGGCGTCAACATCTCTCCCCCCGACATTTTCAGCTCCTCCGGGATTTTGAGTGCTGAATGAGCCACTGGAGGGTGATATCTGGGGAAACACACAGTGATGAAATGATGTCAACATTTTTGAAACGTGAGACTACTTCTCAACTTACCGATGTTGTCTTTTTCTTTGCAGGAAACGGAGTAGCAGCAGATCTCTCTGTCCTGAATGGCTGCCAGATTCCTACGAAAACAGAAAGCGTTGAATAAAGATCGAGCGTAGCTGTGGAGGTACTCGGTCGTTTGGTTGCCTGGAAGGTTATTGATAATTACCATTTAAATCGTTGCTCAAATTCCCTCAATACAAACTGCGAATGACTATTTAGTCATACTTAATGCCCTAGTCATTATTAGGCTAAAGAAAAGCTCAAAATTTCCCAGACTTTTATTGTTTTTTTGTTGGAGAACTTGTTAAGACCCTGACTGACGTAGCTTCTTAAAGGGACAACGCATGTACATACAAACTCTTATACACTCACACATCAGCTCATGGCCATTGTTGGCTTTTATTGATGCGTAGACCGTGTTGTTTTACCTTGTTTTGTCGACGGTCTTTTGGTCGCCGGTTGTTTGGGTCCGGGCGACCAAAAGACCGCGCACGGCTGTGGAGACCCCCTGTAGTGGGTACTTACATTTTCTCAATGAGCTGCTTTTCATCTAAAGCGGTGGGAAGGTCTCTTTTGTTCCCCAGCACCAGAACCTATAGAGAGAGAAAAGTGACACTCACTGGAGCAGGTATTAACAGATTTTTTTTTATCGATATGGTGTTGAATATTTTCGTATTGTGGCAAGAGTAATCTACAAGTATGAATAGCCCTACATTTTGTGGTCCAGTGGGGATTACCGTAATTTCTCGCATATTAGCCGCATGCGCGTATAAGCCGTACCCTTAAAATTCCCATAAAAATCGTTGAATTTTACAGTTTCTCTCATATAAGACGCCCCTGATTCACAAATTTCACCAGCGTACAAATTCAAAAAGGAAGTCAAGTGAGAAGTACAACCAGGAAGTGTGTCCGTAATGGTCTAGTTTGTCATCCTTAGGTAAGATGGCGGCGTCCTGAGCGAGCAATGGCAGGCACAAGTAAGTGAGTTTTTTCACATTTTATGCAAGATACGATTTTTTTTCTTGAATGTCATTCATAGATGTCAAAATTATTTTTGTTAATCGTTTTATCTGTTTATCTTTTCTCTATTTTGAAATAAATGACCGTATCGGCCGCATTGTCTTGCGTTATGGCATTTTGAGCGACAAATACGACATATGCGAGAAAATACGGTATTTGTGATGCATATAGTGCATTACAGTAAATACTCACAGGGATCCCTTGTAACTGAGGCTTGTCTAATAGATTGTGAAGCTCATTCCTCGATGCCTCCACTTTATCTCGGTCCGCTGCGTCCACCATGTATCTAAAAAAAAAATGAGTAGAGTGCGAGAGGAATGTCGACATGCGAGTCAGACAAGTTTAGGTCCACACACAAAAAGATTACGGCTCATTTCATAGTAGTAAACAACATTAAATGTCATTTTTGGCATCCCGGGGTAAGCGCAGTACTTACACAATGGCATTGACACCACGACAATAGCGTTCCCACATGCTCCGAAACCGCGGCTGTCCTCCGATGTCCCAAATCTGAGGAGAAAATTTATCTTCATGATATATAACAAAATAGATGAATTCATAAAAAAAGCAGGAAACACCAACCTTAATAGTGACGTTTCCTTTGGTGACCTTCCTCATATTAAATCCAACAGTGGGAATCATGTCTTCACTGAAATGGCCTGACTGAAAGGAGACAATTTCATAATTGCTTCATTGTAAATTCAAACAACGCGGTCCTTATTAAAAATTATACTTTAACTAGAGTGTATCGTAGGTGAATTTTAATGAAAGAAAGCAGGAATGTCCTGGAATCCCCTTTTTCCTTATGGTTAAGTATCGGGAAGCTACCGGTTTTCTTGCCTCAGATAATTGAGCGAAAGTGCGATATCTAGTGGTCACTTTACGCATTACAACTACAAATAACAGCACATGACGAGAAACAGTCACCTGACAAGGATAAGTGGAAATGATTGCAACGGTCTTATGACTGGAGGAAGTCCTACAACCGCTTGTTTGGTGAAACTGAATCTTTGCCGCACCGCATTTTTATATGCAGCAAAGAGTTCATTTCATTTGCAGGGATGTGAGTATAACGAAGCAAAATACAAGAAACACCAAATAAGATTAGAAATGGGCCACAATTATTACAATTGACTAAAACAAAGAGTGGCAACAATAGGAAGTGGTTCCATTGTTACACTTGTAAATAGTTATCTTCTTACTAATTTATTAGTTGTTTCTTGCAAAAGTTACAAACAAGTTTGAAAACAAAATTACAACTTTCTAGAAAAAATTACATTCTCTTGAACATAGGTGACTTCACAAATCCATTCAACTTTATTTTCGTTATTTATTTTTATTCAACATTGTGTGTTTTCTCTAAATATGAAAACTTTCTTGAGAATAGACAACTTTATTCCCCTTAAACCTATTTCTTTAAAAATAAATTGAAACTAATCAGCTATTCATTTTTAAAAAGCACTGATGACAACATGATCCCAAAATATCACTTTTACCTTTTTTAAAATCTTAAAATACCTGATTTGATTCCCATATTCGAATTATAATATCATTATAACTTTCATCCAAAGGACACTTTAATCCAAATATTAACAACTCAAAAATATTGTTTTGATTCTCATTTTCCAATTTCAAATAAAACCTGCTAAGACTTCAATAATAATTTAATTATTTTGAGGTCACATTAACGGTAGATTCCATTCACACTACCTTTCCATTTATATCAGAATTGTGTGTATTCAAATAAAAATGTGCAGTTTGAACATTATTGATGGAAGCTCAGTACTCGGTCATAAGATCAAAGCTACACACTTTTAGCTTTAGCCTGCTAGCCAGTCTAAGTAATAAACTAGCAAGTAACGAGGCAATTTCTTCTTTACGTTCGGTTTTTTTATGATGGTAGAACTGCAGTAGGTTAATATTCTATGATTTTTTATCTGCAGAAACGCTGGGTAAAGCAGTGTTTTTTTCCTAGTCATCGTTCTCCCATCATTAGCGCTAATGCTTTTAGCATTAGGCTAGTTAGCCATAGCAGGCAGGTAGACTTACGGCGATTACGTTGACGAACGTCGTTTTCCCCGAATACTGGAGGCCGACCAGGGTCAACTCCATCTCCTCCTTCCAAAAAAGGGACTTGAACCAGTCTAAAAGCCGGTTTATTAGTGCCAGCATCTTGGGAAGTTGGTGGTGTTTCGCCTCTTCCCTCCCTGTCAGATGTTTAGTTGGGCTTTTCCAGCTTTGGAGAGGAGGGAGGGAGGGGGTGAAGTCGGAGACAGCCAGCCCGTCATGTGATCTCAAAACTGGGGCAGAGGGGCGAGGCAGCGCCGCTGCAGGCGGAGAGAGCCAACGACAAGACCAATAATAATAATATATATTTTCCAGACACTTTTTTAGATCTCAAATGATAAACTCTTATACCTTAGGAATAATACCATTTATTCTTGTATTTTTTAAAGATAAATTTTATTTAGTATTTATGGAATCAAATTATACAATTTTGAAAAATCACCTGTTTTTTTTTTCGTTCAAAGTTACCAGAAACGAAAACGGGCCTACTGAAACGACCTTGCTTATTCTAGCAATACTGCAATAACAATAATTAATAAAACATGATGATATGTATTCAATGTATTGCTGTCAATAGTTGGTTTAAGATTTGACAATGACAGCAGTGACGAAGCAGTGGAGAAAACATTGATTAACATAATCATTATTCATAAAATATAAAATTTACAATTAAAAAAATATAAATACTATGTAGGCTATAAATACCTTGTTGTTTAACAGTCAACCCAATATTATACGTGGTAACAGCATGTTAGTAGGAAAACAAGACGTCTGTGTTACGCCTTTTACGACGCAAAGCTCCATCATTGATGAATTATTCATAAAATATCACATTTACAATAAAAAAAAATACATACGATGTGGGTTGTGAATGCATTTTGCTTAACTGTCAAATCATTATTACATGGTAACAGCATGAACTAGAAAACAAGATTGCTGTGTTACGGCTTTTACGACACCCAGCTCCATCATACCGCATGTCGTAAAAACATCTGACCGAGGTACGGCATTGCTGGGCGAATACGAGCACAATTCTTGATGTTGGAGTTTTTGAATGATTTATGGTCACGTCATACGCTTACTAGTAAGTCCAAAACACTGAACATCGTTGGTTAAGATCAGGTTTTCCGTTGGACTGCTTAGTAGTGTGAGGCGCGACTAAATAGCGGCTCATATCCAACATGAGCATGCGGCGTTCTCGTGTGTGAATAAAGGAAATACAGTAAGTGCCTTTATGTTGCAGCGGTTTGTCGACCGATTCTGCGTCCGAAATTAAGCAATGCTGGTCACCGTTTACTGCGCGCCGAGGGATCGCCCAGAAACCACATTCGCCCTCGATGTGTCCCCAGAACTGGAACTCAGAGACTTTGTGGCACTTTGCGAACTCGAATCGGGAATCCCGGCGGGGGAAATTCAGGTAAGGACAGCCGGGAGAGCTAACTTAGCTCGTGGCTAATTAGCCTGCTTTTGCTAGCATGAATCATAGTTTTGCTTGCGCTTTTTTTACCCAAACGAGGAGGAAAATTCGTGGGCACAATTAGCAGAACATATACTGTTGTTGTCATTTCTGTGGGTGGAAAAATCACGCTGTTTAGAAGAATAGAATAGGATTTTTGAGCGTAAGCGTGGGTTTGTTTGCGATTGCTAAAGGCTGAACAGCCAACATAATCACGGCACAGTTCGAAGCGGAAGCTGATTGCGAAACAGATGCTTAAATTAGAGCAAAATTAGACTCGGGAGATAATCCTGTCAACAACGTAGTCGTCTAGTGGTGAAGTTCACTTTTTTAAGTGGAATTGAATGCTTTTATTGTTTTTTTCAAGAGTTTTATTTCATGAAAATATTGAAATTATTCACATTCGAGACGATACGTCAAATACAAATTACACTCGCAGCAATTGGTCAATTTTTTTATTGTTATTATACAAGTACAATAGAAGCATTCAATTCAATTTAAAAAGGGAACTTAACCCTGTTGGTGGTGATGTGATGTGTAGTGGTAAACACATCATTATCTCATCTCATTTTCTGAACCATTTTATCCTTACTAGGGTCGCGGGGGGTGCTGGAGCCTATCCCAGCGGACTTCAGGCCAGAGGCAGGGGACACCCTGAATTGGTGGCCAGCCAATCGGAGCTCACACTCATACCTAGGGGCAATTTAGATCATCCAATTGGCCTACCATGCACGTCTTTGGAATGTGGGAGGAAAACGGAGTGCCCGGAGAAAAACCACGCAGGCCCAGGCCCCCCCACTGTGAGGCCGACACGCTAACTATTCAGCCGCTGGGGTGCCCACCACATCATTAAATACTTCTAAATTTAAACAACAACAAAAAAAGCGGTTCCGAAATGGAAAAAAAAAACCTCAATAAATCAGGGGTTGTGTTTTTATTATTCAAGATGTTAATAAAACAATGTTCAAGGGGAGAGTGAAAACTAAAAAGTATGCTGTTGACTAAGTAAATATATATTTAAATTAGTGTTTTTTTTCCTGTTGTTGCTGGTCATTCTTTGGTCCATAACTTTTTTCTTATTTTTTAAAGATCTCCTATGTTGAGCAGCCCCTAAAAGATCCTACACGTGCCTTGGGGACATACGGTGTGAAGGATGGAGACGTGGTGGTCCTCAGGCAAGCCGACAGAAGACCGCCATCCACTCAACCAGGCTTCCCAGGTGGGAATACTCCATATAATCCGTGACGTATTCCTGGTCACAATTCAGATTTTTATTTCTGATCCAATGTTTTTTTCAGGCTATATATCTTACCGATACCCATTTTTAGACCAGTAAAAATAATGCAAAGATAATCCCTTCTCCTTGTGATATTATTCCGCTAATTTTCCCATCTTTCGTGACTCGACAGGTCTTCCCCGTATCGACTTTCGCTCCATCGCAGTCCCAGGCACCTCAACTTCGGCCCCTCCCCGTAGTACCGCCAGGCCGCCGCCGCAACCGGCTGCGCCGCCACCGCAGCAGTCGCTACCACCTCAACAGCCTCAGCCGCAGCGAAACTCGCAACCCCCCACGCCACCGGCCCCTCAAGGCTCCTCGTCTCAGGGGCTTGATGACCCCGCCTTACTCCAGCAGATGCTCCTGTCCAATCCACACGAGCTGTCCCTCCTGAAAGAGCGAAACCCACCGCTCGCCGAAGCGTTGCTGAGCGGAGATCTAGGTAGACACAACAGCTATGCTAACGTATTTAGCAAGGTTTTACAGTATCCCCTTTTCCAGTATATAGTATTATACAGAATTGGGGTTCCCTGACAAATGTTACAAATCCCATACCTGTCAACTTATACGTGTTTCCCGTATTTTATACGTTGTTTGATCATTTCAAATTGTGTACGCCACATGTGTCAAAGTGGCGGCCCGGGGGCCAAATCTGGCCCGCCGCATCATTTTGTGTGGCCCGGGAAAGTAAATCATGAGTGCCGACTTTCTGTTTTAGGATCAAATTAAAATGGAGTATAGATGTATATTAAATTTCCTGATTTCCCCCCTTTTAAATCAATAATCGTAATTTTTTAATCCATTTTTTCAGTGTTATTCAAAAATAATTTTGTAAAATCTAAAAATATATTTAAAAAAACCTAAAATAAACATTGTTTTAGATCTATAAAAAAGTGAATATTCAGGGATTTTAATCTATTTATTAAAAAAATCTAAATATTAGATCTTAAATGGTCCGGCCCACGTAAAATCAAGTTGACGTTAAAGCAGCCCGGGAACCAACCCGAGTGACACCCTTGGTGTACGCCATATAACAACTTTATTACGGGAAATTTAATTTTTTTAAAGTATGTTTTTTTTGGGGGAAAGCCGATCTCGTTTTACCCATTTCTGCTCTAATCCGGATCGTCTCGGTCACTGCTAGATACTAATATTGTCATTCTTTAAGTATGATATGCACATGTGCATTCCCCTTTCACCCGTCCGCCTTTTCACTATATAAATATAGCGCGTCAGCAAGCAATGTACCCAAACTGTCAAGTTGTCAGCGTCATACAGTGAAACCAAAGAAAATGCAATTGAGTGCAATGGCAGCGACAAGGAAAAGGTTTCCCACCATAAAATGGCACCATTGCACTTTCAATAATTTACCAGACATTGAATTCTATTCACTTTTCATGGGCTTACTTTTTTGTATATCGCAGTTTCAGCGTTGGAAAATTTGGTCAAGAGATTGGAACGTTTATAAAGCCCTGGAATAAGCCTTGTTGTACTATATATGTTGTCAGCTGATGTTGCGGTCTTGTTCTATTTTCAGAGCGTTTCACCAAAGTTCTGCTGGAGCAACAGCAAGATCGAGCCAAACGGGAGCAAGAGCGAATCCGATTGCTGACTGCGGATCCTTTCGACTTGGAAGCGCAGGCAAAAATCGAGGAAGATATCAGGTCAGCTCATTTTTGACTGTCAAGTAAAAAAAAAACTGTATCCAGGATGTGTTCCCTCTTTTCAACACTTGAATCCATGCATAAAACAGACAGCACAACGTGGAAGAAAACATGACCATCGCAATGGAGGAAGCCCCAGAAAGCTTTGGGCAGGTGGTCATGCTTTACATTAACTGCAAAGTCAACGGACACCCTGTAAAAGCTTTTGTGGACTCAGGTAATTAGTAGTGGATTGAACTTGTAAAAATACATATTTTGCCACTTAGGTTTTTTTTTGTTGAAATACCTTTGCATGTCAGGAAGTTTAATGATTTACACTTTTGGGTTACCATGATTGCCTGTTTATTCTGACTAGAATGAGTTCTACTTTAGCTTTGGAGGAAGCGATTTAAAATTTGAAGTATTTTCTATTTATTGTTCTCAGGCGCCCAAATGACTATAATGAGCCAAGCCTGTGCGGAGCGCTGCAACATCATGCGACTGGTCGATCGCCGCTGGGCGGGCATCGCCAAAGGAGTGGGCACGCAAAAGATCATCGGCAGGGTTCACTTGGGTGGGTGTTTTTGTATGAATCCCTTTCATCAGGAAGAGTGTATAGTAATATTGCGCTGTCCGATATTGGAAAAAAAAAAACACAAAGGTCTGAACTGGAACAATACTGTTAAATACGCAGATGCCGCCTTAGTTTAGAAAATCTTCCAACACAAAGCTCCTCCCCCACTGCAAGATTTTGGACAAAAAAATTCCAACACATACAAGGGCTGGCTCTAGAGGTGACTGTGTAGTTCCCTTCAAAAATAGTGCTAAATTAGCTAAGGCATCTTCTCTCATCATACCTGGAACTCAATAGTAATTAGCATACGTAAATTCCCGTCTCTGAACCTCTTGGCCAATCATCTTAAAGCCTGGCTGTTAGACGAACAAAATTGCGATTACAACGCTGTCTAAAACTGTGCTACGTAGGTATGTGTGTCTAGTATGTGTCATCAAGGGCTGGCTCTAGAGGTGACTGTAGTTCCCTTCAAAAAGAATGCTAAATTAGCTATATCACCTTCTTTCTTCATACCTGGAACTCAATAGCAATTAGCATATGTCAACCGCCATCTCTGAACCCCTTGGCCAATCATCTTACAGCCTGGCTAGACGTACAAAATATCACGACCTATGCTACGTAGGCATCTGTGTGTCTAGTATGTGTCATCGTTTATCTTTAACCTACGCAAGGGACTAAAGGTGGAAATTAGCCAATGGCTACAATCTTACTTATTTACACATGTTCATTAACATGAATATAAATATGTTCATTAATATGTGCCCCTTCCCCGCCCTTATGAAATAAATCAAACTTTAATCTACGTGGTTGATCTGACTTTTGTGTCGATGCAGCTCAGGTCCAGATTGAAGGGGATTTTCTTCCCTGCTCCTTCTCCATTTTGGAGGACCAACCCATGGACATGCTCCTCGGCTTGGACATGCTCAAGAGACACCAGGTGCAACCCACCCGTCCTCGTCGCTCGTAATCATAGAGAAACTCAAAACCTGCAGCATGAATAACGTGATTTCTTTGGCTTGTAGTGTGCAATCGACCTGAAGAAAAGTGTCCTCGTCATCGGCACAACGGGCACCGAGACTCGATTCTTGTCCGAGGCCGAGCTTCCCGAATGTGCTCGCTTGGCGTACGGGCCCGAGGGGCGTGAGGAAAGCCGCCCCGAAGAGATAGCAGACAGGGAGCTCGCAGAGGCGCTTCAGCGATCCGTACAAGAAAGCGGTATGTCAGCTTCTATGCTATCGATGGCTTTTTTTTTTCTTTTGATTTTTTTTTGTGACTGTCAGAACGAAAAATGCATGTGCCACATAAACACCATGAATGCTGTCTCATCATCATGTTGTGCCTTAATATTAGATCAGGAGATCCTTTTTTATGATGGATTCCTGTTCATACAGTGGTCAACCAATTTTACCAATCAGGATTGTATTTTATAATAATTGTAGTACATATATAGTAAAAACACCGTAGTTTTTCACATATGCGCAGTATTTGTAGCTAAAAAAAAGATGACTGAATAGTGGGTACGGCTTATATGCACACAAATTAGACTTGATATGCACGAAACTGCATAGTAACAAATACGAAACACCCTGACGCAAGTCAATGCGGCCGATACGGTCATTTATTTCAAAACGGAGAAAAGATAAACAAATAAAACCCAAAACAAAATGAATATGGGGGTCAACATTTTGAATTAGGGGGCGTCTTATACGAGAGAAATGGTAAAATTCAAAGATTTTAAGGGCGCGGCTTATATGCGCACAAATTAGACTTGACATGCACGAAACTGCAAGATGACAAAGACGAAACACCCTAACGCAAGTCAATGCGGCCGATACGGTCATTTATTTCAGAATAGAGAAAAGATAAACAAATAAAACCCAAAACAAAATGAATATGGAGGTCAAAATTTTGAATTAAGGGGCGTCTTATACAAGAAAAATGGTAAAATTCAATGATTTTAAGGCAATTTTAGGGGTGTGGCTTATACGCGAGAAAATACCGTAAGTTTTCCCAGTCTAAATAGTTCTGAGCAACTTTTGATTCCCACTAAGATCAAAATGCCTGCGGTATTAACATGAATAAAACAAAAAAAGTATCGTTTGTTCATGGTTAACAACAGGGTTTTAGTATAGTGATAGCTGTTTTAATGATGCAGTAATAGATATATTTATTTTCTTTTAAGTGTGATTTGGTTGCTGCATGTTCTGTGTGCCACTGCTAACTTTTTCCGTCCTTCTGCATGACGTGTGTGGTGTGCACCTTAACATCTGAGCAGGACAGCACTGATGCAAATGGAGACAGATGGAGAGGGGCCAAACAATCAGGTACTGAGGAAACTCCAGGCTTAAGACCATTGCTTTTTTTCGTTTTTTTGCCACCTTGATTTTGGCTTCATTGTTGACACAGGTTCTGGTACTGTTGTTATTTTTTAAATGTATGTTTGCATGTAGCTTGCCTTAATAAATAACAGTAAAGAAAAGAGCAGGAAGTAACCACCCATCGTGAGTTTGCTAACAAACAGTGGACTCACTTTATGTCAGTGGGTTTGCAATTGTCAGCAATATATTTGAATAAAAGGGACATTTGTGGAAAACGTTGAATTTATGCCAAGGAGGATTCGGCAAAATGCTTGAAGTTGCTTTTAAAATCAGTAAGTGTCTTATCTCCTTCAAAATAAGAAATGTGGATGAGGCTCTAACATAAAATGTGAGGAAAACAAAGTTTTGTGCCTCCTTGGTAGCTCCTATTTTGGTTTCAAAATCTGACAATTTGGTTGTGTCATCTGTTCTCCTCTCCCGAAAAGACACCGCAGACGGACAGACTACCTCACCGCCGCCGCCATTGTCACTACCCGCAGCCTCAGACCAAATGTTCTCAAGCGCCCATCCCCTGAAGCCTGACTCGGTTTGCTCAGAGTCCACCCAGGTCCTGACAGAACCGGACCACAAGCAGCCTCCCTCTCTGGAAGATCATCCTATCTGTGTAGAAGAAGCCCCAGGACCCGATCAGTCCACTGAAGGCCTCCAGGGTCCCCAAGGTGAGACTACAGAACCATCGGAGGTAGAGAACAACCCTACCGTAACCCCTTCAGAACTAGAAAACAGTCAGCCCATGGAAGAAGAGGCGACTGATCCGTCGGACTCCGTCGAAATGGACCCCTCGATCGGGGATAAGCCGGAGGGCTCCGACAGCATCCCTTCCTTGGCCGCCGCTCTCTTGGAGCTCCACGAACTGCTGCTCTCCAACAACTGCGGCACCCCCACGACCCCCGGAGCAGATCCTAGTGATGCCAAAGCCAAACTCGCCGCCACGTTCGACAGACCCTCGGGAGGAAAAGCAGAAGACTCTACGACAGAGCCGGAAAAAAACGAAGACCCCAACATTCATCCTCCCGAGTTAGTACCTCAACCAGAACCCCCGACTGAACCCAGAGACCCTAGCATTTACAACCCGGAGTCGGCCATTCCTCCGGACCTTGTCGGGGACGCTGTGGAACCCCCTGAGGGTGCGCACAGACAAACCCCAGACAGCCAAGTCCCCGGCACCCCCGCCGAGACCCCTCAACCGGTCCCCTTTCCGGCGGAACACATCCAGAGAATCCAGGCTGCAGGTTTTTCTGCCCGTGATGCCGCAGAGGCTCTGGAGCAGGCGCACGGGGTGGTGGAGCTGGCCCTGCTGGCACTCCTGGCCCGCGGCATCACCGTGCCCAACTAAAGACTCTAAGCCCCGCCCCCAGCAAGGTCTTGTCCCCTATAACGATTTCGGTCTCGATCCAGACGTCTCGTGCCGCTTGCAGGGAACGTGTCTTAACACGGATATGCTGTCACACAGTACTGATCATCTTTTTTGTTTCGTTTTTTTTAACATGGCGAATACGTGAAGGCCCAAGTCTCGAACCAGAGTCCATCTCGTTAATTTTAGGGGTTTTTCCTACTGCAAAATCGATTGATTGACATTTCTGGTCACCCAACATATCATTTACTGTTAAACCGTTAAATATCATTTGCTCTTTGTTTTTCGCACGCAGGAAAAATACACTGATTTTTAAGCCCATGCTGATTTTTCCAGGGTGAGATACCACATGACAAGATATTTAAAAGCAGTTGATTGGTCAAGCATCGTAACACAAAACTATGAGGCAGCGCAATGGTAAGAGAGCTAACAATAGGACATTTTCTTCTTTGATCGAAAACAAAAATGTTCAAATTTGGCCTGATTTTAGCACTAAAGTATGCTACCTGTCTTTACAAATGTCAACCCTGAGTATTTCCGAGTCTTAAAATGAAACAATCACTCTTTCTTGGATTAGATTAGAAGTTTATTTCATCCCGTATTCGGAAAATATCTTGGTTGCAGTAGCAAAACAGACAGAAGACACAGAAGACATTGTAGAACTAGGTAAAAAAAACTGGAGCCACACAAAGGAAGTCCACAAGGTCCACCTTTCTTTATCTGATTTTGATCGGAAAAATGATCAAATTGGGCAAGAATTTCAGTGTGTTTAGCCTGCTTTTATATTAAATGTTTTTTTCATGGTCATCCGACGCCGTACTGTCATAGTTAGTTATAACTTGGCCATTGTTATTTTTTTCTAATGTATGTTTATCAAGAGTTACAATTGACAGAGTATCAATAGATTGATTCTCTCTAAAATTTGCCACAATTCTGAAAATTGAACGAGTTTACAATTATGTACCAAAAAAAAAATCAAAAATGAGTGAGAAAACATCGGACAGAATAATCCAATTTCAGGTGGGTGATTTTTGGTTGTACGTATGTTCGCCATTTATTCATGATTGTGAAATCAAGGTGGGTGTGTCTACTTTTTTTGGTTTTATTTTCACTTTTTTTCTGTGAAAATGGCTTAAAAATGATCCGTTATCTTGTATCACATGGCTTTATCCTGGTCATCTGGCAGACAATAATTTTTATGATTTATTTACTCGTTTCTTTTATGAGATTTTAAATGGCAGAATAAAATGGGATTCATATTTGTACAATGCGTGCGATAATGATTACTTAAAACATGACTATAGTATTTTTTTTAGACTTTTAATGTATGAAATGAGTTAAAATTTTCAGCTCAAAATCCTTAAAAGGGCTCAAATTTTACTTATTTGGGTTCATAGTGTCATTCTGGTTTTATTCATTTTATAAATATTTCAATATTTATGTGTATATATATATATATATATGTATATATATATATGTATATTATATGTGTGTATATATACGTATATGTGTGTGTGTGTGTCTATATGTGTGTGTATATATATATATATATATATATATATATAAAGTGGGTTATTTTTAAATGACAAACAAAAATAATTGCCTTGTAAAGGATTTTCAAAAGGGGGTGGGGCTTAACACACCTGCTGTATGTTTGCTGATTAACTCTTGCCTTTTAATTAGGACTTTGGCAGTTTAATTTGGACAAAATGGCTGAATTCGGCAGCTCTCGTACTTGCAGCATCAGGAGCTGCGGTGGCGCTGAAGTCTTTGCCAAACTGCTCGCCTACTTTGAAGACCCCCGTCACGAAAGGAGTATCCTCGATTGCCCCGATATGGCGACCGCCGAAGGGCCTCGCTCGTTGGACTTGAACGCGGAAGAACCTGGAAGTGACCTGCCACAACCGAGCCAGGCTAACAAGTGAGGGCTACAGTTTTGTTTTTTTAATGATTTCATTATATCTATTTAACAGGGAACAGCCGTATTAAAAAACACATCTATATTCATGTTAATGAACAAATATATGTAAATATGTATGATTAGCCGAGGGCTATTTTCCAACTTTAGTCTCTTGTGTAGGTTGAAGATAAACGATGACACATACTAGACACACTTGGCACAGTTTTAGACAGTGTTGTGATTGGAATTTTTTTTGTCTATCAGCCAGGCTTTAAGATGATTGGCCAAGAGGTTCAGAGACAGTTCACGTATACTAATTGGTATTAAGTTCCAGGTTATGAAGACAGAAGGTGCTTTGGCTAATTTAGTACTTTTTTTTAAGGGGAACTACACAGTCACCTCTAGAGCCAGCCCTTGTTAATGTGTTGATTTTTTTTTTTGCACTAAATATTGCAAGGGAGGAGGAGCTTTGTGTTGGAATATTTTGTAAACTAAGGTGGCATCTGCATATTTAATAGTATTGTTCCATTTTGGGGGTTTGTATTTTTTTTTAACATATCTGACAGTGGTGGTGCGTTTTTTGGTTTTCCGTCTAATACTTTCAGAGCTGGCTTTTGACGTTGGATTGAGTTGAGATACAAATTCATGTAAGGCCCCAGCCAACCAAAATACTAAGTAAACTGGACTAAACAGTTCAGGTTTATAATGGTGAAAGAAAATCATGTTTAGGTTTCAAGAGTTGTCCTTAAAAATGATTTTTTTTCACAGAATGGGCCTTCTGAATTTCCTAACATATTGGGGACGTTGGTTAAGTGAATAGTGTATTAAAAAAATTAAATTCTTGTCTTAAAGCCCTCTTTTAGACATGTCATCGATCATCAAGTCAGTTGCTGCGGCGGGAGTGTGGACTTTTGGAAAAATGAGCTTTGTGCCCAAGTTGCATGATTCGTCTCCTGGCAATGAAGAAACCACGTTGTCTTCATCAGTGGATACCACAAATGAAGAGTAAGGCTTTTAAAGAAATGAAATTAAACATAATTGGTATTGAATATTAACTAAATTTCCATTACAGGCCTGAGGATCCCGTTGAGGATGAAGAGGGGGAGGAAGACCACAGTGTTACCTTTCAGTCAAAGTACATTAACATCTGTAAGTATCCACTGACTGCTTGTTTTTGTTGTTGTTGTTGTCTTTTTTTGGATAAATAGTCGATAATTGAAGCTTCTGGTCATTTCCATTTTGCAGTTCCGCTGTACCAGGACTACTGCGTGCAGTCGGTCAGAGATGACCTCCAAAAACTTAGCCTGAAGACCTCCTTATCCGAGCTGATCACCCCCCAGTACCTGGAGTCTCTGCAATGCCGTCTCCGTCCCCTTTGCGCACCTCAGGAGACCTCGCCCTCGTCGCCAGAACGCCCTGTTATCAGTGTGTCCCACTGCACCCTTTGGCAAGAACTGGATGAGGTGAAGGCCGCTGGTCTGCTTGGCGGCCTGACTGCCCAACAGATCCGACTTCAGGAGGTTTGATGTGTTTTTTTTCAATTTCTTGAATCTGGTCTTCCAGTGTGGAGTTAATTTTTTATGGGCTTAAAACTCCCAAACTAAAATGTTGGACATCTTCTTGTGCAGAGGAAAATTTGAAAGTGTTGTACAATAAATGTACCTGATACCGTATTAATCAGTGGCGGTCCGTGAATTTCCTAGTGACGCCTTCAGCAAAAACTATTTTATGGCTATAAAAGCTCTACTGCAGCTGCGACACATAAAAAAAAATCAATAATAACCTCATACAATTGAAATATTATTTAGGAATATAGCCATATTTTACTCATTTTAAGAAAAATCATCATATGTATTTACGAGATACTGTATGAATCAAAAGAACATTATTAGGGTCATTATCATAAGGAATTAGTTCATCCAGTAATGGTTGTTTTCTTACTGCAAAACAGAAAATAACCAACAAATAGTAAAGGTTACTTTGCCGACATCTAGTGGTGAAAGAGTAGCAAGTATTGTGCGCATATAAGCCGTACTCTTCAGTCTTTTTTTTTTTTTGTCACAAATATGGCTTAAATGCAAGAAAATATGGTAGTTTTCAAAATGAAAAATTAATGAATGCTCATTAAATTGTGAAATTTACTTAGTTTTTAAATGAATTCAATTTTTTTTAATTCCCAATAAGAACCAATTTGGTACATATTTAGGGAGTAAATTATTGCAACAATTAAAATACATTTTTTAAGGATAATGCCTTGTTATAGAGATTTTGTGTGTGCCAAATTTAACCATTTTAAGGTCCCACTTTTATTTGAATGCACTTTTCTTTCTGTCTGCAGTCCATGTTTGAGTTGATTGGCTCCGAAGCATCTTACCTGAGAAGCCTGGGCATCGCTGTGGATCACTTTAGCTCATCGCAGGCCCTCAAGTGCACCATTTCCCGACTGGAGCACCATACTTTATTTTCCAACATTCGTCACGTGAAGGCCACTAGTGAAAAGTAATACCACCACCACTATCTCATTTTTTTTAATATACAAGGACATGAATTTAGAAACAGAAAATCTTGAAGTAAACTATACAGCCCAGGTGTCAAAGTGGTGGCCCGGGGGCCAAATCTGGCCCGCCGGATCATTTTGTGCGGCCCGAGAAAGTAAATCGTGAGTGCCGACTTTCTGTTTTAGGATCAAATTCAAATGAAGATTATAGATGTAGTATATTAGATTTCCTGATTTTTTTTCCCCTTTTTTAAATCAATAATTGCAATTTTTAATCCCTTAGTGTTTTTAGTTCAAAACGCATTTTGTGAAATCTAAAAATAAATATATATTATTAATATTTTCAGTTTTTCACTTTATTGACGATCATTTAAAAATATTTAGTTTCCTTTTGAAATGAGAAACAAATTATTAAAAGACGTTTTACCTTACTAAGAAAAAGCTCAAATAAACATTGTTTTGGATCTATAAAAAACTGAATAATTAGGGCTTTTGATCCAGTTCTTTTAATCTGATAAAAAAATCTAAATATTATATCTAAAATGGTCCGACCCACATGAAATTGAGTTGACGTTAATGAGGCCTGTGAACCAACCTGAGTTTGACACCCTTGCTATACAAAATAATCCCTTGAATATTGTGGTTAATGTAGACCAGTCAAAAAACTTACTGTAGTCTGACTTAACATTGGTCTGTTCTAGGTTTCTCATGGACCTGGAGCGCCGCTTGACCCAGAACCTGTTCATGTCCCAGCTTGGGGACGTTGTACTAGATCACTGCCCCGCTTTTCGCGCCCGTTACGTACCTTACGTTACTAACATGATGTACCAGGAGGCTCTCATCAGTCAGTTGCTGTGCGTCTGCGCAACTTTATTTCACCACGGTGCTTTTTGTGAGCCTTCAAGCTCATTTCTTGTCTTCTGTGTCCAGGCAGCAGAACCGAGGCTTCGTGTCATCTCTGAAGCAGCTGGAAGGCGAGCCTGTTTGCCAGCGGCAGAGTCTTAAATCCTTCCTCGTTCTTCCCTTCCAAAGAATCACCCGCGTTAAACTCATTCTGGAGGTACCGTATTTTCTCGCATATATGCCGTATTTGTCGCTCAAAAAATGATACGGGTACGACTGGACATGCACAAAACTGCAAAGTGACAAAGACAAAACGCCATAACGCAAGAAAATGTAGCCGATACGGTCATTCATTTCAAAATAGAGAAAAGATAAACAGAAAACGCTTAACAAAATTTATTTTGACGTCTATGAATGAAATTCAAGAAGAAAAAAAAACGTATCTTGCATAAAACGTGAAAAAAAATACCACGTGCAATTATTTTTCTTAAGATTTCCCCTTCAAAGTAACACATGGAGGTGAAAATATGAATCAGGGGGCTTATATGAGAGAAATTGTCAAATTCAACAATTTTAGGGTGTGGCTGATATACAAAAAAAATACAGTAATTCTTAATAGATAGTCATGAATATCCTGAGATAAAGTACCCCAGCTGTACACTGGTAAACCATTAAGCCATTACAAAATTTGAATGATAGATTTTGCTTATGTACCGAATACATTTTTCCTATTTAGACTATCCTAAAATTGACGGAACCCGATTCAGATGAACAATTACTTCTTCAAAAAGCAAAGGAGGCCATTCATGAGGTATGTTTACTTTATTTCCATGCAATTACTTGACAGATAAAAACAGTATGATAATGCTTTCCTAATGAGTTTGCTTGTCCGGACTAGATTGTGATCGAATGCAATGACGGAGTGAAAAAAATGAAAGTCATCGAGCAGCTGGTCTCCCTGGAGGTGATGCTGGATTTTGGCAAATTCAAGGTCAGTGTTTCTTTTTCTTATGCTTAATAGGGACAGCAGGTTCTAGACCACAGGTGTCAAAGTGGTGGCCCGGGGGCCAAATCTGGCCCACTGCATCATTTTGTGCGGCCCGAGTAAGTAAATCATGAGTGCCAACTTTCTGTTTTAGGATCAAATTAAAATGAAGATTATAGATGTATGTTAAATTTCCTGATTTTCCCCCTTTTTAAATCAATAATTGTAATTTTTTTATCCATTTTCTTTTGGTGTTTTTAGGTCGAAAAGCACAGGTGTCAAAGTGGCGGCCCGGGGGCCAAATCTGGCCCGCCGCATCATTTTGTGCGGCCCGGGAAAGTCAATCATGATTGCCGACTTTCTGTTTTTGGATCAAATTAAAATGAAGAGTATATATGTATATTAAATTTCCTGGTTTTCCCCCTTTTTAAAACAATAATTGAATTTTTTTAATCCATTTTTTCTGTGTTTTTAGTTCAAAAATCATTTTGTAAAATCCAAAAATATATATAAAAAGCTAAAATAAACATTGTTTTAGATCTATAAAAAAACTGAATATTCAGGGAATTTAATCCATTTATTAAAAAAAAATCTAAGTATTATATCTAAAATGGTCTGGCCCATGTGAAATCAAGTTGACGTTAAAGCGGCCTGCGAACCAACCCGAGTCTGACACCCCTAATCTAGACCGTATAATTCCTAAACCCTGATCTATAGCCTATTGAACATGCATTGTATCGTCTCTCCTTTGCAATCTTTCAGGCACTTCCTCTGGTCATTAGCGGACGTTTTTTGGTGCATGAGGGTCCTTTAAGCCTGCTGACTGTGGACTCCGGCCCCAATCCTAGAACTTCCCTCACTGATGTCCAGCTTCATCTCTTCAATGACTTGTTGATCCTGTCGTCAAAAAAGTAACATCATCACTACACTTTGTGCCTATGTTACTTCCCACTTCATTTAATGGCCGACTCTCATGTCAGGGAGGATCGCTTTCTGGTAGAAGATCATGCCGTGTTTCCCACATATGTACACGCTGCCCCGCTGAAGACCAAAACTCTGGGTCTACCGCCAGATTCCTTCCTGTTGCATTTCTCTCGGAGTGGAACCGGACACCCGACTGCAATGATTCTCGTTGCGCACAGCAGGTATGTGAGAATGGTGGAGTACATCATTGTTTAGATCTAGTGCCTAAACACTTGGTTTAAAGGAAGCGCGTTAGATTGTCAACATTTCTTTTGCCAGTGAGCGAAAAAAGCAAAAGGGGGGCCGTATTTTCTCGCATATTCGTCGTATTTGTTGCTAATAAAAAATGATATGGGTGCGGCTTATATGCGCACAAATTAGACTTGACTTGCACGAAACTGCAAGGTGACAAAGATAAAACGCCATAACGCAAGAAAATGCGGCTGATAGTCATTTCAAAATAGAGAAAAGATGAACATAAAATAATGAACTAAACTTATTTTGACGTCTATGAATGAAATTCGAGAAAAAAACAATCTTGCATAAAATGTTAAAAAACTCACGTGCATGCCATTGCTCACTCAGGGCGCCACCATCTTACCTAGGGATGAAAAACTAGACCACCACGGACACACTTCCTTGTTGTACTGCTCACATGACTTACTTATTGATTTTTTTCTACATGCAGGCAACAACCTTTATGTATGTGCAATCCAGAAATCGATTAATACAGTATCTCAGAAATACCACATTTGATTATTTTTCTTAAGATTTTCCCTTCAAAGTAACACATTTGTATTCCCTATTAAAACCATGAATATGGAGGTGAACATTGTCAATCAGGGGGGAGTCTTATACGAGGGAAAATATAAAATTCAACCATTTTAAGGCAATTTTAATGGTGCGGCTTATACGCGGATGTGGCTAATATACGAGAAAATACGGTAAATCCCACCCAAAAAAATGAGCTGAGGTCAACACTGAACATCAAAATATGTGGAATTTGTTGTACTTAATTGATACTGGGCTAAATTATTCCAATTTGGCTATATTTGGTTTTCCAGAGCATGAAGGTGGGGTGCTTCAGTTGACTTTACTATGTAATTATGGGTGGGTGATTGAAATGCCATGTTTGATTTTGATTTTGGCCACAGGTCAGACAAGGAGGAGTGGATGAGGGTACTCAAGTGTGGTGACTAAAACTCTTATTTTTCTTTACTTTCTGCATTTCCAAAATTGTTCACTTTTATTTGCACTTGTAGCCATTTAACACTGATCAACACTTAAGTTCAATTTCCAATTGAAATCTCACATTTTCTATACATTGGCAGGTGATTTTGATTAAGCACATGTTCACTTTAATTTGACAGAAAGCTGGCATTGTTTTAAATGATTTTTGTTTTTAAATTTGAAGTTTTCAAATTGACTGGTAATAAATAAAAATGTCAACACCATCACTTCTACATTTCATTTGAATTCCATAAAAGCAAAAGCTGGGTTGTCTTGATGACATTTTTTATGTGGGTAAAACACTGAGTAGTAGTTTAAGTTCACATTTTAATGTGTGGACAGAAATTTTAGATGATACATTTGATTGATAAAGGCCAGTCAAGATTTTATTAGTATATATTTTTAATTGTTAAATTCCACAAGAGGGGTCACTTTCCAATAGCTAAAGCAAAAATTTAAAAACAACAAGTAATGGCTCAAATATTGGAAAAACAACAAAATAAGTCAGTAGTATAAAAAATATTTCTCAGGAATTTTGCTTTCTGTTTGAGGTTCTGGTGCTGGTGATTGACATTTTAGAACCAGTAGGCTGTTCTGTACTAAGTGGAAAATGTAACAGTTTTCCTGTTACAAAAAAAGCAGTATTTTAATAATAATGCTATGATGGCTGCTAGGAAACGGTGCCCGCAGTGCAGTCTTGATGCCACAGGCTTTCTGCCAGGCTGTCGAGGACAGGTGCAACGGTGTTCAGCCCGTGAGGTTCCTGCCCGCTGCCCGTGCGCAACACCGGCATTTGCCAGGTCTCCTGAAAGACCTCCAGGTCCCTTTCAGAGACGTCACAGTGCATGAACAGGTCGTATCAGAAAAAATATGTCAAGGATTTTTTTTATTCTTCACATTGGTTCAGATTTTACCTAAGAAAAAACAAGCCCTGAATATTCAGTTTTTTATAGATCTAACACGATGTTTATTTTAACTTTTTTAAATATATTTTTAGATTTTACAAAATTATTTTTGAACTAAAAACACAGAAAAAAAGAGTAAAAAATGACAATTATTGATTTAAAAGGGGGAAATCAGAAAATTTAATATACATCTATACTCTTCATTTTAATTTGATCCTAAAACAGAAAGTCGGCACTCATGATTTACTTTCCCGGGCCACACAAAATGATGCGGTGGGCCAGATTTGGCCCCCGGGCCGCCACGTTGACACATGTGGTCTAGACCAAGGGTGTCAGACTCGGGGTGGTTCGCGGGCCGCTTTAACGTCAACTCGATTTCATGTGGGCCGGACAATTTTAGATATAATATTTAGATTTTTTTTATAAATGGATTAAAAGAACTGGATGAAAAGCCCTGAATATTCATTTTTTTTATAAATCTAAAACGTTTATTTTAGCTTTTTTAATATATTTTACAAAATGATTTTTGAACTAAAAACACAAAAAAATGATTAAAAATGACAATTATTGATTTAAAAGGGGGAAAATAAGGAAATTTAATATACATCTATACTCTTCATTTTAATTTGATCCTAAAATAGAAAGTCGGCACTCATGATTTACTTTACCGGGCCATACAAAATGATGCGGCGGGCCAGATTTGGCCCCCGGGCTGCCACTTTGACACAGGTGTTCTAGGGCATGACCCCATTAGCTCCAAGTTATCTTAGGTTCTAAAAGCCCAAGACTGCAAAATTGTACTATTATGTACAGTAGAGAAGACTACATACCCCTGTTTTAAGATAGATGACCCAACATAATTAGTTTCTGAAACCCCACCCCCACTCCCATCCATAATGCCACACCCTCTTCTACAACTCGATTGGAAAGAAAAAAAAATGCAGCATACACAATCAATTGCATTCAAACTTATTTTACAGTAAGCTAGCCATGGAAAATGGTGGATAAACATCTGAAAGGATACTTTGTTCCGACCACCAAAGTGGCAACGGAGCCCTCAGCTGACTCGTTCCACTTTGTAATTTGATTGGGGAGGTCATCAAAAGATGTTCTATCAGTAAAAGAGAACAGGAAAAGAACAGCATCCGCCTTCTCCTTACAAGACTGGAAAGAAGGAACAGAAGGTTGTTTAGGATTTATTTATTTATATTATAAATAACCAGACCTACCGGTAGCAGGTGGTCAAACCGCCGTAAGGCAGTTTCTCCGCAGTCCCACAGCTGGAAACGAAAGAACAGCACTGTACTGCTTTCTTTCAGCTTGACCGGCCAGTAAATAACAGTAGTCTCAATGCCTTAGGCAAAAAATAAATAAGTAAATACATCAATGTCCATTTTATATGTACAGTAATACCTCGACATACGAGCAATTTGCGATAGGAGTATCATTTCGAGCAAATATTTACCTTGAGTTACGAGATACATTTTTGACTAAACTTATTTTTGAGTGTCTGTATTGTAATCCAGGTTCATTTTTTTTTTTTTTTAATGTTACGAGCGTGTTGCCGTGCAAAAAGTCTCCTTTGCGAAATCCGTCCAATTTTAGTACTATTAAACATCATAACCACTAGTTATTTGTTACTTTGTTAATAGATGGTGAATTAGAACAAATAATAATGTCTTTCCAATCCAATATTCTGTTTTTGGTGGTTTTTCAGGGGGTTGGAACGAATTAATTTGTTTTTAGTTCATTTCTATGGGAAACGTTGATTTGAGATACGAGTAAATCGATATACGAGCTCAGTCCCGGAACGCATTGAGCTCGTATCTCAAGGTATCACTGTAATTGGACCTGTCTAAGATGAATTATAGCAAGAACCAGGGTTCTTACCTGTAGTTTCATAGTGCATGCTGGGTATTTCCAGGCCGGCCAATCGTGCAGCGAGAGATGTTTTACCGACCCCACTTTTGCCCGATAGGAAGACTTTATAGTGGACTGTGTTTACGGGGACCTGTGGAGGCATCACTGGAGATTCCAATAGGCCTGTCAATACAAAATTATACACGAATTTGATTGACTGACAAAATATCATATTTTTTTGTAGATTACCGAATATCTTCCGTTTTTTCTTGTGGACTATCTTGCTGAAGTATTCTTTGCTTTCTTTGCATAGGTGCCAGTCGGATACGACAATAGAACCTTGTTTTGGAGCGTCAGTCATCTTGTAGCGATGAGGAGAAAAATCTAAATATTCTTTAAGGCTTGTTTATTAATCGCTTTCACAACAGTTAGATGTTATTTAAATCTTGGATAGTCCGTGTTTTGGCCATTATCCCGTGACTTTATTTTCTTTGCTACTGTCGCATTATTATTACGTCATCGCCGCGACTTTGTCTTTTGGTTCCGGTATCCTCCACGCTGTGATGTTGCCTTTGGAGTTCAATGTACGTGCACTATATTTTATATTTTGATCGTAAGCACAACTTTGCAAAACGGGCGAAATCGGATCAATTTAAGGCACTTTACGTTTTATTAGTTCAAAGCTTACGAAATGTAAAAGCTCCACATCATGAGCGATCACAACTAAATCCGCTGCTTCAGAGTTTGGCTCGCAGTAAAATGAAAAATAACTTATCGTAAACTACAAATTTGCCTGATTATGGTCCAACTGGATATTTGGTTCTTATACTAGTCAAAGCTCACATTGCTAATTAACCTAATTTAATTTTCATATGTAAACCTTAACACTTAACTCTGCTAATATTTCTCCAACTAATACTCTCATTAAGCATCGATTACAATTAAAACTAAGCATACTTAGTGCTCGAATCAAAGCGCTTTAATCTAAATTATTTTAATAAACGCCTTAATTTTCTAATTCCCCATGTAGCAATTTTCGTCTGAATCTAGCCATCATGTGTATTGCCGCTAGAGGGTGCTAAGCGGCTTTTTTACCGTTCCAACGTTCCTGAGCGCACATCTGCTAAAACTTAATACCAATTTAAAACCCAAAAGGGAAATACTTTTAAACACCCCATATGTCGTCGTTAACGATATTCATTCACTTTGAACTCAAATTCCCTCGACCCTCTGCCTCCCCCATGGCATTATTGCTTTTACAGCTCATAAAATACGATGACCGTGACACACAATTCCTCATTGTTTGGATCAGTGAAAAAGAAAGAAAAAAACAGGTGTTCCCCACATAGCATCACACGGTATAATATTATCCTCGGTATAAGGTATCCGAAACAAGCCTTTGCGTGTCTAACGTATAAATGAGTGAACTTAAATGCTGTCCTGAGGCGGAGATAGTTTGGAATTTTCTTTATGCTCTCATGTTGGATTTCCTAACGTATTCGCTTTATAATCACTGGTGTCAAAGTGGCGGCCCGGGGGCCAAATTTGGCCCGCCGCATCATTTTGTGCGGCCAGAGAAAGTAAATCATGAGTGCCGACTTTCTGTTTTAGGATCAAATTAAAATGGAGTATAGATGTATATTAAATTTCCTGAGTTTCTCCCTTTTAAATCAATAATTGTAATTTTTAATCCATTTTTTTCTGTTTTTAATTCAAAAATCATTTTGTAAAATCTAAAAATATGTTTAAAAAAAGCTAAAATAAACATTGTTTTAGATCTATAAAAAAATGAATATTCAGGGATTTTAATCCAGTTCTTTTAATCCATTTATAAATAAAAAAAATCTAAATATTATATCTAAAATGGTCCGGCCCACGTGAAATCAAGTTGACGTTATAGCGGCCTGCGAACCAACCCGAGTCTGACACCCTTGCTTTAAATGCTAATGCTAATCTATGTGATTATGATGTGGTGGGGGCAGTATGACCAAAGATCATAACAAAACAATAATCAGCTATTATTAAAAAAAAATCTAATTGCCAAGGAAAATCATGAGTATTGTTATTCTAATTAATGTTCTTTTTGGCTAGTTTCTATAGTGAACAACAAATCGTTGTATCATTGAATATAAGTTGTGCTGCTCCAAAACTATACATGTGTTCTCCACTTTGCCAATGCTGTCTTGTGTTTGCATACCTGTCAACCTCTGCCGATAACTGCCCTTATAAATGAATATGATTCCCCTTACAAACACCGTACGAGTCGTACGGTGTTTGTAAGGTTTTTGGGGGTTTGTAAGGGGAATCATAATCATTTATAAGGGCAGTTATCGGCAGAGGTTGACTGGTATGCGTTTGTGTATGTGTTGGGGTAGCTAGGCTGCCAGAACACACTCACGTTTATGTGTGACATTCAACTTCACTTTGGCAAGGTCAACCAGTTTGTCCAAAAATCCAGTTAAGGTGACATACTTCTACCCTTTCTCCTCAAACATACACAATGTTGCTTTATTAATAAGACACTTCATCTCATTTTCTGAACTGCTTTATCCTCAATAGGGTCGCAAGGGGTGCTGTAGCCTATCCCAACTGATTTCAGGCCAGAGGCAGAGGAGACACCTTGAATCGGTGGTCAGCCAATCGCAGGGCAGGATGAGACAAACAGCCAATCACTCAAAGGTAGGGGAAATTTAGTGTCCAATTAACTTAGCATGCATGTCTTTGGAATGTGGGAGGAAACCGGAGTACCCGCAGAAAACCCACATTCCAATTAACTTACCATGCATGTCTTTGGAATGTGGGAGGAAAATTGAGTACCTGGAGAAAACCCATACAGTCCAATTAGCTTAACATGCATGTCTTTGGAATGTGGGAGTAAACCGGAGTACCCGGAGAAAACCCACACAGTCCAATTAACTTACCATGCATGTCTTTGGAATGTGGAGGGAAACTGGAGTACCCGGAGAAAATCCACAGTCCAATTAACTTACCATGCATGTCTTTGGAATGTGGGGGGAAACTGGAGTACCCAGAGAAAACCCATACAGTCCAATTAACTTTCCATGCAGGTCTTTGCAATGTGGGAGGAAACTGCAGTACCCGGAGAAAACCCACAGTCCAATTAACTTACCATGCATAAAATTTAAGTTATATATATTGCTAACAATTGTAAAAAAAGACTAGATTTGTTGCTAGTTGCTATGGAGACAAGAGTTTTTACACCAGCTATTTATTAAAAAATGCTAATTTAGCTCTCTGACAGACTATTGAAATATTTCCTTCATATTTAATCTTGAATATTTGACAAGCATAAAGGCAACTCTTGGTTTTATTTACACTCAAATCAATTGCCCGACATTACATGCTCAACATTAGAATTCCTCTTGGCGTAACAATAACATAAATATAAAATAAATATTAAATAAACATTTTCAGCGGTATTAAGACATGTAAACAACAAGTAAGATGATTTTGAATAAGATGCTGCAAGACGGAGCCAAAACTACAAAAATCCAAAATAAGAACGTGTGATTCTTTACCCTGAGCGGAACAATCTTTGCCAACAGTTCGATTTTCAGAACACGCGTGTACAAAAATAAATGTTTGGATCCTGAATATTCATTTAAACAACAACAAAGATGCCCTTAATCACCAAGAGCGTTTTACTATTCGGGTCAAAACAAAACCCAAAAGCGCTCTCGTTTTTTTTGCTTTTCTTCCACTTTTGTTTCAGTTTGCTCACAACGAGCCTACGTCAGTTTTTTTTGTCAGTCTCGTTCCCTGTCGGCATTGCCTTCGGGTTCCTATTCAGTCATTTTCTTCTTCTTTTTTTGAAACAGCGAGAGGATCTACCCCTGCATTTTCAGTCCTGGCCAATCACGAGGTCAAATGCAGCCGTTGGGAATGCGGCGGTCAAACGGCGAAGACGCTGAGGGAGCTGCATTCGTCTTTCAGGCCGAGGATGCTGTAGACGATCCGTTTCATGTGGCCTGGCAGGCGGACGCCGATATTCCTGATGTCCCTTGAAGGAGGTAAGAAGAAATGTTAAGAATATAAAAAAAAAAATCTAACTTGTGTTAAGCTGTGTATATTATTTAAAAAATATATATACCGTATTTTCTCCAAAATAGACAGGGCGCCTTATAATCCAGTGTGATTTATATATGGGAAAAAAATTAAAATGTGTCATTCGTTGAGGGTGCGCCTTATAATGCGGTGCGCCTTATTGTCGTGAAAATACGGTATGTGGTTATTAATGATATAATGGATGATAGGTATTAAATGTCGGGGAAAACATTATTAGAAAAAGTCACTTTAGCTACAAAGGTGTCAATGATTGGCTATTGCAATGGTTCGTTTTTTTATTCTTGCTAAAAGGGTAAATAAGATAAAATTTACAGCAATAATGAACAATAGTGTTTTATTTGGGGACTATAAGCAGTGTATTTTTGTTTTTATTCATTTTATATTAACGTATTAATTCATACTTTTTTCTTCTAAAATGGAAAAAAAAAATTAGTACAATTATAAAAATGAATATTTATAATATATTTTTGTTGATCTAAAATAGAAAAAATATCTTATTAGTTAGATCTTGAAGGGTTAAATTGTATAAAATTAACAATAATAATCAACTATAGTGTTTTATTTGGGACCATAAACATTGTATTTTTGTTTTGATTCATTTTATTTTTAATTGACGTTTTATTAATTCATGCATTTTCTCTTCCAAGAGAAAACAATTGTACAAATACAAAAATGAATATTCATTTAAATTTAAATTAAGTTACACCTAGAAGGGTTAAATACTATGAAATTTACAACAATAATCAACTATAGTGTTTTATTTGGGGACTATAACAAGTGTATTTTAGTTTTTATTCATTTTATTTTTTATTAACATTGTATTAATTCATACTTTTTTTCCTTCTAAAATAGAAAACAAATATTCGTACAATACAAAAATAATATTTATAAGTTAGACCCGGTGTCCACATATGATGGCCCACACTTGTATAAAAAATGTTATTAATTTGTGTAACATGCTTATTTATGTATTTACTTATTTATTTTATTTAGCTCTACAATGTCTTTTACTGTGTCTGTATTTTCACCTTCTTGTGACTTCAACAAAGTGAATTTGCCGAGTACGGTAAGAATAAAGTTGAATTTAATCTAAATGACCCTGTACTTCCTATAATGCGTAACTAGCTCATGTTAAATGCTAAAAAAATTGAAGTAATTTTGCGGACCCCAGTTCAAGTCCAACTGCCAGCAGACTGGTATGCCACGGTGAGGCTAAAATGCCAAACAATCCTAACAAATGTTGCCAACACAGTGGATTCTTTTGATCCCAGCTGGTATGTGCAGCTGAATCTCTCGCACGTATACTTACTCGGGCCTGAGGGCGAGCACCTGCTCCATGGTGGAGACCCCCGCCCGGGCGAAGCTCTCGTTATATTGGCTCATTTTGATGGACTCCAGCCACTCTGGAACCGAGCGGAACATGGTGCCGTCGCAGCCGCTGGTACTGGGCAGGCGGATGGACACGCTGGTGGGGGGGATGGTGGACAAATGGATGTTAATTGTCGTCTTGTAGTCAAATGGATAGACTTTAAAAAGTTTTTTTTTTGGTTTGCATACCGTGGGTCAAAGTCGGCAATGGTGCTCAAAGATTCGGGACTTTGAAGAAGCTTGTCTAGGATGTTCACGATGTCACTAAAACGAGGTCTTTTGGAGCGGTCGTGCTGCCAGCATTGGAGCATCAGTTGGTAAATGGCGGAGGGGCAGTCCATGGGGGCGGGCAGCCGAAAGGCCTCGTTGATGGCTTTCATCACCTGGTCGACAAAAAACAAAAAAAAACAGATTTCAATTGATTTCTGATTCGCCAGACGGAGTCTATACCTGATTAAAATACAGTAATACCTCGACATGTGAGCAATTTGACATACGAGTAAAATTTTGGGCAAATATTTATCTTGAGATACCAGACATTTTGATATACGAGCAGAGAGCGGACGCGAGAGGCTGCTCATAAGAACATCATGGCCACTGTCTTTCTGGTCGCAACTCCCTCGTGTAATGTCTCTGCGAGCACTGGGCGGAGCCTTGCATTTTTTCAGTGTTTTTTCCCCCCGTTAGTCAGTGCGAATGGCGGAGTGATCGCTAATACGAGAGAAGTATATACTACTTTTTGTTGGCAAGTGATCGTGCGTTATTCTATTGTGAGGACATTTGTGTGCATCATTTTGGGAATATTTTGAAGGGAAGACAAAAGCAAACAACCCTCGATAGGTTGCGTCTGAAAGTCAGGGTGCCCTTGGCTCTATTTGCCCCGCCTCCACACTGACTAAGACGCAACCTATCGAGGGTTGTTTGCTTTTGTATTCCCTTCAAGATATTCCCAAAATGATGCACACAAATGTCCTCACAATAGGATAACGCACGACCACTTGCCAACGAGAAGTAGTATACTCCTCTCGTATAAAAATAACACTGAAAAAATGCAACGGTCTGCCAAAGTATCAAAATGTCAAACAAAATTAGAATTAAGTTTAGTGTAAGGTTAGATTAAACTTGTTTTTTAGTGTGTCCACATCGTAATCCAAGCTCATTTAAAGTTATGTTACGTTACGAGCGCGTTGAGAAGCATTTCTGGTCAACATTAACCGCTATATTTGAGGGATTACTGTAAACAAATGTGTCGCTCCAGCGAATGTTACCTCGTGGTTGCTCATGTCCCAGTATGGCCGCTCTCCAAAAGCCATGACCTCCCACATGACGATGCCGTAACTCCACACGTCGCTGGCCGAAGTGAACTTCCTGTACGCGATGGCTTCGGGGGCCGTCCAGCGGATGGGGATTTTGCCTCCCTGCGTAGAAAAGAAGAACGAGTCAGGCGTGGCGCCCGAAGACGAAAACCCGGCGGTCAATAGACTTACTTTAGTCGTGTACGTCCCCTCGGCGTCGTCCTCCAGGACGCGTGACAGCCCAAAGTCGGACACTTTGCACTCCAGGTCGCTGTTGACCAGAACGTTCCTCGCCGCCAAGTCCCGGTGCACGTAGTTCATGTCGGAGAGGTACTTCATGCCGGCGGCGATCCCGCGGAGCATTCCCCCAAGTTGGTAGGCGGGAATCTCACCGTCCCGATCCTGTGGGAATGGATGGATGAGGGTTAGGGTTCTCCCATGGACGTGAAATTTGAACTTATGATCCAGTGTTAGGACCGCCCATCGTTTGTAATCTTGTTCTTACCTTGAGGTAGAGGTCAAGAGCGCCATTTTCCATGTACTCGGTTACAATCATGGCGTGCTTGACTGCAAAATAAAAAGGAAGGGAGTCATTTCGTCGTTGTTTTGGACCAATTCAAGACGATCCATGTTTATTGCAGTGTTTCCCAACCAGTGAGACGTGAGCATTGGTCATGGGAAATTGCAAGAAGTCATACAATGTAATATTCAGAGAGAAAAATGAATATAGCGAGATTAAAATTGAACTATTACAAGGTTAAAATCTAAAAAAGATAAATTATAGGTTGTACTATTACAAGATTCAAATTGTGAAACAGTCATTTTGTTGCTTATTTTTATCTAACATGAAGTGGAAGATGTTTGGTTTCTCGCGCATCAGCTCTTGCCGACATAATAAAGTCTGTGTGCACAACACTTTTTTGGCGTAATATTAGGAGATTGAAGTCATATTTGGAGAAAAGTCATAGAATGATGCAATTAAAAACATGACATGACTTATTTTTGCATCATTCGAACCGGAAGTTGTTCAGGGTCTGCAGACGTCAACTCAGGTCAATGTAAAAAATTTGATTTTGCAATAATTTTGGAGGTCTATGTGATTCCTACTGATGAAACTTTGATGCAAATGACTATTGTGAATATAGGCGACACAGTTTTAAATTAAAAACATTCAGATGGTGGTGTCCCTTGAGATTTTCTCAATGCAAAAAGTGCACCGCAGCTCAAAAAAGGTTGGGAAACACTGTAGTATTGGAAAAAATAATAAAAAAATCTTACATTTGGTGACAACTCCTTCCAAACGAATGATGTTGGGATGCGAGAACTGTCCCATGATGCTAGCCTCACTCAGAAAGTCTTGCCTTTGCTTTTCAGAGTAACCCGGCTTGAGGGTCTTGATGGCGACGGCCACCTCCCCCCGGGAGGGCGACTTCATCACTCCCCGGAACACTTCGCCAAACTCGCCTGGTGGACGGACAGAACAGGACACGGCGTCACCTCCTGAAGTCGTCTCGATCTCAACGCCAACAGCTAAGCGATCCAAACACTCACCCACGCCAATGACTTTTTGCTTGCCGATGGCGTTGGGGTCAATTTCCGTCACGAACTTTTGAATGGCGATGTTGGGATCCTCGTACATGTGTGGATCCACGTAGGTTTTTAGAGGCTTCAACTGATCTGAACGCCATTAAAAAATACAAATCAATCAGATAACAGCGTCGCCAAAAAATACAACGTCATGACATCATACCTGAAGAAAAATAGGGGTCCTCCGGCCCCCCTCGACGACGAGATCTCAGCCGCCTGAGTTGAAAAAGTGAAAAAAAAAAACATAAGGAAAAATGACATGCTACAGACAGGAATGTTAATAAGAAGCTCCCCCACAAGCTTCATAGCAAAATACATTAATCCCCCCCCCCCCGTCTTCCATGGGGGTCACATTCCACAAGCTCTCATAAAAACTTAAACTTGTCCAATAATGGCTGCCCCCTGCCCGTATTAAAATAAAAATGTACTCCCACACACCAACCTTTTGCGTAGCAACAGGACAGCCACAACAATGAGAAGAACCACGGCGACTCCGGCGACCGCTCCCATTACCATCGTGGAGGGGCTTTGGATTTGTGATTCAGCTGTACGAAAATAAATAAAAACAAACAAAATGGAATCATGAAATGCTCTTATTTCAAGAGTGCATGTTTTCACAGGTGAGCCTATCCCAGCTGACTCACACTCGGGGCTAATTTAGTTGTTGACATTTTGTCTGCAAAGCCATACCTGTATAATAGACTCCCATAGAAACTACAGATACATAACAAGTTAAATGATCAAAATATAGCGTCAAGAAAAATTATAAAAAAGTTGTTTTTTTAAATTGGTCAATCTAGTCTTTGGATTACTTTGTTTTTCTATTCATTTTTTTAACTGTTAGGACATTTTAACATTAAATTAGCAGGATTGGATGATGGAATACTTGGTTGATATACCGTATTTTCTCGCGTATAAGCCGCATGCTTAGAATTGCCTTAAAATGGTTGAATTTGACAATTTCTCTCGTATAAGCCGCCCCCTGATTCAGAGTTTTCAACTGCATATTCATGGTTTTAATAGGGAGTACAACTGTTTTACTTTGAAGGGAAAATCTTAAGAAAAATCATCGCACGTGCTATTTCGGAGATACTATATGAATCGAAAGGATCGTCTGCTAAGACAAATTCAAAAAGGAAGTCATGTGAGCAGTACAACCAGGAAGTGTGTCCGTAGCGGTCTAGTTTGTCATCCCTAGGTAAGATGGTGGCGCCCTCAGCGAGCAGGTAAGTGAGTTTTTTCACGTTATATGCAAGATACGGTTTATTTTGTTTCTTGAATTTCATTTCTAGATGTCAAAATCAATTTTGTAAAGCGTCTGTTCTCTATTTTGAAATAAATGACCGTTGCGTTATGGCATTTCGTGCATGTCAAGTCTAATTTGTGCGCATATAAGCCGTAGCCTCGATTCAGTCATCATTTTTTTCAACGACAAATACAGCGTATATGCCAGAAAATACATTAACTTAACATCGTGAGGTCGATGTTTTCCTATTTTAGATCGTAAACTAAAATCAGCTAGCCCACAGGTGTCAAAGTGGCGGCGCGGGGGTCAAATCTGGCCCACCACATCATTTTGTGTGGCCCGGGAAAGTAAATCATGAGTGCCGACTTTCTGTTTTAGGATCAAATTAAAATGACGAGTATAGATGTATATCAGATTTCCTGATTTTCCCCCTTTTAAATCAATAATTGTAATTTTTTAATCAATTTTTTCTGTGTTTTTAGTTCAAAAATCATTTTGTAAGATCTAAAAATATATTTTAAAAAAAAGCTCAAATAAACATTGTTTTAGATCTATAAAAAAACTGAATATTCAGGGCTTTTAATCCATTTATAAAAAAATCTAAATATATCTAAAAAGGTCCGGCCCACCTTAAAATCAAGTTGACGTTAAAGCGGCCCGCGAACCAACCCGAGTCTGACACCCTTGTTCTAACCCGAGCACCACTTACCTATTGGTGGTGTGTGGAACTCATACTCCGTGCTGTAGCTTCCAGCAATCCCTTCGGGACCGAGCGGTTGCACCCTGAACAAGTAGGTGGTGTCTGGGGTGAGGTCATTAATGTGCACGGAGCTCTTGTCCAGGATCAGGACCGTGTAGGTGGTGACATCACGTTCTCCGTCGCCGTCCTTCAAAAAAGATGAAAATAAAGGTTAAAAGGCTGGATTAGGACGGGGGGGGGGGGATCATCTTCCCGAGAAAACATCAAGAAGCCCCCCACGACAAAATCTCCCCAAAAAGCCCTCGGTCTTACTTTTCTGCGGTACATGAGCTCATAGCGATGACTGATGTGCGCCGGAGGTCGGCGAGACAGAGTCCATGACAGAGACAGGCTGGTGGGGCCGCGATCATCCAGATGGATCAACGTCACCTTTGGGGGGTCTGGCGAGATGGTCGGGGAGAAGGCGAAGAACGAAAACAAACGTTAGTGACTCACTGGAGTCGTGGACCTTGGAAGGAGAAGGTTTTGGGGATCTAGTGGGTGGCCTGAATTCCCTCCCCCTTGTTCAAAAAGTCATGTTTTTGCAAATATGTTCAAAACATTTTTGAAGTTTGAGGGTGACCGACAGTATGAAGTCAGTTTGACAGCAATCCCAGATGAATAAAATGGGTAGTATACATCTAAGTAGGTCTTAGGCAATTATAGTCGAGCCCAAAAATGATTCATAGCCTGGACGCAAGTGTTTTATTAAAATCAGACTTTTTGCACGGCAACGCGCTCGTAACATAACATAAACAAATTTAAATGAAGTAGGATTTTGATGCAGACACACTTAAAAATAAATTTAATCTAGCCTTACACTAAACTGAATTCTAATTTTGTTTGAAATTTTGATACCTTTAGCATTACTTGTTGAATTTAGGAATGGAATAAAATTCAAACGAACTACAACCGCCTGGATGGAAAGCATTTGAGACAATGATTAGTGAATAAAAAATAGACACATTAATAACATGCATTATTTTAGGAATATTTTGAAGGGACTACAAAAGCAAACAACCCTCAATAGGTTGCATCTGAAAGTGGTATCAAAATTAGAATTAAGTTTAGTGTAAGGTTAGATTAAATTTATTTTTGGGTGTCTGCATCGTAATTCAAGTTAATTTAAATTTGTTTGTTATGTTACGAGCGCGTTGCCGTGCAAAAAGTCTGATTTTAATTATATTAAACACATTTTAGTAGTGTTAAACCACTAGTTATTTGTTACTTTAGTGTAAGGGTAGATTAAATTTATTTTTGAGTGTGTCTGCATCATAATCTAAGTTCATTTAAATTTGTTTACTTTATGTTACGAGCGCGTTGCCATGCAAAAAGTCTGATTTTAATCATATTACACACTTTAGTAGTGTTAAACCACTAGTTATTTGTTACTTTAGTGTAAGGTTAGATTAAACTTATTTTTGAGGGTGTCTGCATCGTAATCCAAGTTCATTTAAATTTGTTTGTTATATTACAAGCGCGTTGCGTACAAAAAGTCTGATTTTAGTACTATTAAACTCATTTTAGTACTATTAAACCACTAGTTATTTGTTACTTTGTTAATAGATGGCGAATTAGAACAAATAAAAATGTTTTTCAGATCCAATATCCTGTTTTTGGTGTTTTTTCAGAGGGTTGGAACAAATTAATTAGTGTTTAGTTCATTTCAATGGGAAACGTTGGTTTGAGTTACGAGAAAATCGACATACGAGCTCAGTCCCGGAACGAATTAAGCTCGTATCTCGAGGTACCACCGTACACAAAAAATGCTTCTATTATTGATAAACAATCGAGCCAAAAAGACAGCAAAATGGAATTGATTTTAAAAGAAGCCTTGGCTCACCAGTGTAGTCCAGCGCGGTCGTGATGGTAGCGGTAGGCCTGGCGACGCCATACTGCGACACCCCGCTGTGCGTCTCCACCGTAAACGTGTAGTTGAGATGCGAGTCCAGGTCGCAGACGACAACCGCGGCGTCCCGCAGGTCGGCGGGCCCCGGCTCGAAGCGAACCTTCTCGCCACAAGGGGCGCACGAGACACTATCGCACAGCTCGCACAGCACGCTGTAGGTGAGGTCGGCGCGGCCCCCCGTGATTAGCGGCGGACTCCAGGCCAGCTGCAGACGACCGTCCGCGGACAGCGTGGTGGCCGTCAGTTCGCGGGGGGCGCTGGGTGGAGCTAAGGGAGGAAATCAGTAGAGTTAGCATCCAAATCCAACCCTTGAGTATTACCGAGGGTCTCACCGGAACACGGTGAAGTGGGCGTGTCCGACGGCGAGCGGAAGAATCCGTCCTCGCACTCGCAGCGGGTGGCGCCGACCAATGAGGGCTTGGTATTGGCGGGACACGGCAGACACAGACTGGCGCTCACGCTAGCCTTGAAGTAGCCCGGCTTGCATTCTGCGTCAAAAAGAAATGTTTGGTCATTCACCCGACTAAAAATAACTGGATATTTTTACACGCTGACAAAAATCTGCCCTTAACTTGACTGTGACTTCAACGGTTAGGAATAAACGAGACCCAAAAAACAGGAAGGAATGACGGAACAAAAAGAAAACAATGAGGCTATGTCTGTAACGTTAGGCTTTTCCGCCCAACAGGAAGCTTTTGTTGAAGTAACCTATAATCACCGAGCTTTTGTACACCGAGGAATGAATAGGGATTTCTCGACGCGATGTGTCTTGGCTTGCCTTTTCTACCTGAAGGGGGGCCACGTCTTAGGTCACGCGTTGCCGACTCGGCCGTGTTATCTCACATATTAGCCGCCTCCTTGTATAAGCCTTAAAATTGCCTTAAAATGGTTGAATTTGACAATTTCTCTCGTATAAGCCGCCCCCTGATTCACAATTTTCACCTCCATATTCATTGTTTTAATAGCGAGTACAAATGTGTTATTTTGAAGGGAAAATCTTAAGAAAAATCATCGCACGTGCTATTTCGGAGATACTATATGAAATCGAAAGGATCGTCTGCTAAGACAAATTCAAAAAGGAAGTCAGGTGAGCAGTACAACCAGGAAGTGTGTCCGTAACTGTCTAGTTTGTTCTCTAGGTAAGATGGTGGCGCCCTCAGCGAGCAAGTAAGTGAGTTTTTTTCATGTTTTATGCAAGATACTGTTTTATTTTGTTTCTTGAATTTCATTACTAGATGTCAACATCAATTTTTTTTAGCGTTTTATCTGTCTTTTCTTTATTTTGAAATAAATTACCGTATCAGCCGCATTGTCCCGCGCTATGGCGTTTTGAGCATGTCAAGTTTAATTTGTGCGCATATAAGCCGCACCCTCGATTCAGTCATTATTTTTTAAGCGCCAAATACGGCGGGTAGGCGAAAAAATACGGTAAGTGCTTTCCGTATTGGCCACATTGTCTTGCATTATGACTTTTTGTCCTTGTCACCTTGCAGTTTCGTGCATGTCAAGTCTAATTTGTGCGCATATAAGCCATACCCTCGATTCAGTCATTTTTTTTAGAGCCAAATACGCCATATATGCGAGATAATACGGTAAGTGCTTTCCATATCGGCCGTATTGTCTTGCATTATGACGTTTCCTCTTTGTCACTTTGCATTTTCGTGCATGTCAAGTCTAATTTGTGCGCATATAGGCCGTACCCTTGATTCAGTCATAATTTTTTTTGTGCCAAATGCGGCGTACATGCGAGAAAATACGGTAAGTGCTTTCCATATCGGCCGTATTGTCTTGCATTATGGCGTTTCGTCTTTATCGCCTTGCAGTTTCGTGCATGTCAAGTCTAATTTATGCGCATATAAGCCGTACCCTCGATTCAGTCATCATTTTTTTTGCGAAATTTCTTTTTGCGACTTTTTTTAGTAACATTTTTTAGTGACATTTTTTAGCGACATTTTTAGCGACTTTTTTTAGCAACATTTTTTGCGCCTTTTTTAGCGACTTTTTTTGCAACTTTTTTTAGTGACTTTTTTGCGCCTTTTTTAGCGACATTTTTTGCAACTTTTTTTAGTGACTTTTTTGCAACATTTTTTTTAGTGTAGTATATGTAAGAAAATATAGTAACCTGTCAGGTTATATGATCCCCTCTTCCCGAAAGTGAACTCTTCGCTCGGTCGCCTCCGGCGGAGTCTCGATTTACGACGCCAACGCCGCAACGGACCACAAAAGAGAAACAGCCGGTAATCTGGGTGTTTTTGCCAAAGGAAACGACCCATCGGCCGCCTTGAACATCTTAACCGAGGCGATAAGCGAGCGGACTTTCCCGGCCGGGGGAGGTTAATCAAAATGCCGAGTGGACAAAAGTCGGGGGGCAAGAGGACAGCGTGGACAGTTTTGGTGTGATGTTTCCTGTCTTTCTGACCCTTCCTCCCACTCACGGCAAATTATGACAGGCAAGGTTGAAAAGTTTAATGAAAAAGAGGAAGAGGAAACGCTGTTGGCTGCTTTTCAGAGTTCAGGGGAACAAAACAGCAGGCGTTTTTTTTAGGGGAGGAATGCGGCTGGAAGATGTGGGTGTGTTTCTTCAGGTTGACTGTTGATTGCTCAATGTAATTATTGGATGTAATACAGTACGCTGGAATGAGAGTATGATTCCAACAGGGAAGAGAAACAATTAATCACAGAACACGTGTTGAGATCTTGGCACTTCGTACCCAGTCATCTCCGGAAATGTTTTTTTTTAGACTGAAATGCTCTCGACTATAGATAGAGGGATCTTAAGCACCCCCGCCATAGGAAGAGGACAGCATCGTTAAACGATGACCCTCGTTTTGGGGGTTCAAATTTTATTTTCAGAACGAAACATGGCCGCGTAGTTTCATTTTTTGGGGAATATTTAAACGACAGGAATTAGAGTAACTGCAAAATTGTGCATATGTTCCGAGAAATGGAAAACATGTTTGACAGATCTTCATTAAATGTTGCATAAACATCTTTTTTATCGATTCTGATTTATAGCATGATGGAATATACATTGCAACGTGTTCAAAAATGTTTTTGTTTTTTTTTAAAGGTGGGCCACCAAGACTTTAAAATCAATTGTTTGTTTCCTTACTGTTTTTCTAAATATTTATACTGGTAATCCTTAATTTATTAGTACAGTAATCCCTCAAATATCGCGGCTTCAATTTATCACGATTTTTTTTCTGGGGAAAATGTTTTTTTTTAAATATTTTTATGGTAAGTTCATAAAAATGTGAAAATTTATGCACTGAAAGTAAAATAATTATAATATTTTAAGTAATTTTTTAATTTAATTACATTTTTTTAAAATAAAATAAATTTTAAATACATTATTTTTTTTAAACAGATGGGGGGAACCTACTTTGCGTTTTTTGTTTATCGTGGCCATGTGTGGTCTACATTAACCTCAATAATCGAGGGATTACTGTATAAAAATTCACTCCATACATATTTAAATAACGTTGATAAAAGTAAAAATTCTGGCATTGCTTGACCACGAACGAACCACCACAATTTCCCTTGTTACATTAAAACTAAAATCAAAAATTGCCTTTCTCCGACTTTTTTTGCCCGTATTGAAGGGAGAATTGAACAACAAAATATCATTGATTTGTTGTGATTAGTTTCAACCAATCGTGAGTTGATTTTAGGTCACCAAAAAATGATCTGGCAAGCTTCAAACTGGCAAGTTATGACATCATTCCACTCTTGGACCACTTTATAGAAATGTGCTTCAACTATCGCCATGGTGAAGGATAAGGAACAGGTTGAGAAACAAGATGAATAGAGCGCCTTAAAGGAAGGGGGGGCGGAGCTTCAACAAACAGAAGTTCTCTCTGGGGAGTCACTCAGCGGGTGCGGGGGTCCTTCGGCATAAGAAAAGGAGGCCCGCCCATTTTAATCTCGAGCCCGAGTGCTAGCCACTAAAGAAACTCCCGCCTCTATTCATCCATTGTGTGGACGGACTGGACATGGTGGTGCCATAAATAAATTGCGTTAGTCGTCGCCACTCGTAAAAATGGCGCCATGGCTCACCCTTACACTTTAGAGTTTGTAAAACATGAAAAACATAAGAGTGTACAGAGCCACTGCCACTGGCTCCCGCGTGAACGGCGCCATCCTGGCAATTTTGGGGGTAAAGTTAAGGTATTCGCTAAACGTCCCGGTTGAAATGGATTAAATGTGTATTGCCGAATTGTTCAAATATTGAGAAAATGGGTGTCATTTTGTAGCTTTTTTTATACTGTACGTCGAGAATTACCGTATTTTCTCGCATATAAGCCGCACCCGCGTATAAGCCGTACCTTTAAAATGGCCTTAATCATTGAATTTTACGATTTCACTCGTATAAGACGCCCCCTGATTCCCAATTTTACCCTTAAAATTGCCTTAAAATCGTTGAATTTTACGATTTCTCATCTATAAGCGCCCCCTAATTCAGAATTTGACCCATAAAATTGCCTTAAAACGTTGAATTTTACAATTTCTCGTATAAGCGCCCCCTGATTCACAATTTTACCCTTAAAATTGCCTTAAGATCGTTGAATTTTACAATTTCACTCGTATAAGGCCCCCTGATTCACAATTTTACCCTTAAAATTGACTTAAAATCGTTGAATTTTACGATTTCTCATGTATAAGCGCCCCCTGATTCAGAATTTTACCCATAAAGTTGCCTTAAAACGTTGAATTTTACAATTTATCTCGTATAAGCGCCCCCTGATTCACAATTTTACCCTTAAAATTGCCTTAAAACGTTGAATTTTACAATTTCTCTCGTATAAGCGCCCCCTGATTCATAATTTTACCCTTGGTGTTGGCGCTGGTTGATCGAAACCGCCCATCTAATTGCCCCAAACTCCCCTCGGACGACGGCACGCACGTGAAAAGGACTGGCGTTCCGCACCGGTGCATCTGTTAATTGAATCCGGGCTTTGGCGGCCATTGTTCTAATGAGCGAGAACACGGATTAGTCGGCCCGTTGCGTGCCTTAACCGCCCGGATGAAAGGACCCGAGGGGAGGTAAAGCGGGGCCACGTAACAGCTGTCCCATTGGCCCACTAATCCTCTTGACTAAATTACACTCCGCGCCTAACTAAGCGACCGCGGAAAGCGAGCGCCCCTCGTACGCCAACTGTCGGACCACTGCGAGACAACCTGCTCATTTGTGTCAGTCGGCATTCCTTATCCGTCGCTCCCCCCCCCACAAACCCCCGAAAAACAGTTGGACTCTTCATTGGGGTCTTCCGGAATATCACTTTCGCCGACATTCAATGCCCGGAATGAAGACGTCGCAAGTGTGGAGGAATTCTGTCAATAAGATTGGCTTAAAAAATCGTTTTTAAGAAACCTGGTGGGTTTTTTGCGTTGTTTTTTTTCATGGGAGGGGTGTAGGAATGTGAATTCCAAGTTTTGGATTGGATTGGATGACTTTATTCATCCCGTATTCGGGAAATTTCTTTGGGACAGTAGCAAGAAAAGGAAAAGGAAAAAGGAATGTATTAAGAAATATTATAATGTAATTAAAAAAAAGATAGAAGGGCTGTAAAACACGAAAAACGTAAGAGTAGACAGAGCTACTGCCACTGGGTCCCGCGTGGCTGGCGCCATCTTGGCAATTTTGGGGGTAAAGTTAAGGTATTCGCTAAACGTCCCGGTTGAAATGGATTAAATGTGTATTGCCGAATTGTTCAAATATCGAGAAAATTTGTGTCATTTTGTAGCTTTTTTTATACTGTACGTAAAGAATTACCGTATTTTCTCGCATATAAGCCGCACCCGCGTATAAGCCGTACTTTTAAAATGGCCTTAATTATTGAATTTTACGATTTCACTCGTATAAGACGCCCCCTGATTCACAATTTTACCCTTAAAATTGTCTTAAAATCGTTAAACTTTACAATTTCTCTCGTATAAGCGCCCCCGATTCACAATTTTACCCTTAAAATTGCCTTAAAATCGTTAAATTTTACAATTTCACTCGTATAAGACACCCCCTGATTCATAATTATACCCTTAAAATTGCCTTAAAATCATTGGATTTTACGATTTCTCGATTAGTCGATTAAAATCAAGCCCCACTGCTGCTACTATACAATATCAAGTCCAACTCCGGACCATGAAATCATTGTAATCCCTCATAAATATTTCCCGTCTTCCTTCCTTCCTATTCATGCATAACGTCTGTTTCCGGAGCTCATAGCGAGCGAGTCCACCATCCGCGGTCATTGGCGAGAAGCATTCCTCGCTTCCTCCAACCTCATCCTGCCCCTCGTCCTCGATCCCTTTGAAGCGCCTAGCCCGCTAAGTCACCGCGTTTCGCATTGGTCGGCGTGGAAGGAATGGCGACGTTGCCAGTCAAGGTGACTGGAAAACAGCGGGAGTCATAAACCGCAATCCTGACTAAGAGAGGCGTGCCGGGGCAGCGTCCCTGTAATCTGCGGTTTCTGGTTGCCCTGGGCGACGAGCCCAAACAAAATACCAAAGGCGCAGGTAGCCGCCTAAGAGCGATTCACACGGGCCTTCTTTTAGTCAATCAGTGCAACAGGTGACGCCAGGGTGAAAGAATTCCTTTCAGAAAAATCCCCGCACCACGCCGTGCCCTTCCTCCCCTCCTTCCTGTGCTCTCCGCTATCCTCCCACACTTCCTCAAACACACACATATATACACACATACACACCCACACACACACCACACCCCGGCATGCCAAAGAAAGTCCGTTTTCCACAGTATATACAGTAGGCATACCACAGCTATGTCTCTTTGCTCTCACCTCGTTTTTTTTTTATTGACTCACCGCTTCTCTTCGGGGATAACGTAACCCGACATTTCGACATCCATGTCAAGCGCCAATCATGTGACTTAAAATAGAATGCTAACATTCCTTTCAGTGGCCCAAACGGGAAAGGTTTCGTCTTCTCTTAAGGGGTGATGGTACGGAAAGTGTAGTTTTACAAGGAAAAACTGGATTTAAATTTGGTCTGGGGCTTTTTTGGGGGGGTTGGATCATGTTGGTTTATTTGCTATGTTGCGGGCCACAATGAAAATGAGATTTAGAAGATTTACTGGATTTAGAATTCAGGATTATTCACGTTTTTTTGGCTGGCTTGGAGCTCCTTTCTAAAAAAAGTAAAGAGTTGGGAAGCCTTCAAACCTGAACTCGCACTACAAATTTGGTCTGTAGAGGGCATTTTTGGAGGGTCGGATCATGTCGATTTATTTGCTATGTGGTCCACGACGAAAATGAGATTTAGAAGATTTCCTGGATTTCGAATTCAGGACCGTTCACGTTTTTTTGGCTTACTTGGAGCTCCTTTCTAAAAAAGTAAAGAGTTGGGAAGTCTTCAAAACCGAACTCGCACTACAAATTTGGTCGTAGAGGGCATTTTTTGGTGGTTCGGATCATGTCGATTTATTTGCTATGTGGTCCACAACGAAAATGAGATTTAGAAGATTTCCTGGATTTAGAATTCAGGATTATTCACGTTTTTTGTGCTCGCTTGGAGCCCCTTTCTAAAAAAGTTAAGCGTTAGGAAGTCTTCAAAACCGAACTCGCACTACAAATTTGGTCTGTAGAGGCCATTTTTTGGTGGGTCGGATCATGTCGATTTATTTGCTATGTGGTCCACAACGAAAATACGATTTAGAAGATTTAGAAGATTTCCTAGATTTAGAATTCAGGATTATTCACGTTTTTTTGGCTCACTTGGAGCTCCTTTCTAAAAAAAGTAAAGAATCGGTAAGTCTTCAAACCCGAACTCGCACTACCCCAAGATGGACTAGCCATGACTCAGTACTCGCCACGCTAATTTCATCAAGACAAGAAATCCTTGGAGTATTTTAAGGAAATGAAAATCTGGGAACGGTTTTAAACAGCCAACAAAAAGTCTGGTACTTCTTTAAACTTAATAGCATATCGGACTTCCCGTTAGGACACCTCAACAAGGGCTGGCTCTAGAGGTGACTGTGTAGTTCCCTTCAAAAAGAGTGCCGCAAATACCAGGAACTAAAAAAAACAATTAACATACATGAACTCCCGCCTCCGAAACTCTTGGCCAATCATCTTAAAACCTGACAATTAGACAAACAAATTGCGATCACAACCCTGTCTAAAACTGCTACCTATGCTAGCATATGTCAGCATTTATCTTCAACCTACACAAGGGACTAAAGATAAAAATTAGCCCTCGGCTACAATCTTACATATTTCCATATACATGTTTATTAACATGAATATAAATATGTATTAATATGTGCTGTCCCTTATGAAATAAATCAAACTCAAACTCAAATTCACCATCATAATACTGGAAAAACATGCAGCTATAACAACTTCCTGTCTGTGGAATTGAGCCAATAAAGTGTCAATCTCTTTTTGTACTTCCTCAAAACTGTTTCCACAAACTGGTCCGCACATAAATGTCAAAATATCTTCAAAGTAGCTTGAAAGGAAAAAAAAATGTACTACTCGCGTACTACCTGAAGACAGCGTCTAATTGTCGGGCAATTTCTGCGTCTGTGATGTCATTGTACAAACATGGAGAGACATTTTTCAGCTGCCTCATCTAACTGCAAACTGCCGGTTTTGCTTTTGTCTTAAAGTGAAGTGATAACATCGTTTCAGAGGAAGAGGGAGGTCGACTTTTCTTATCCTTGCACTAAAAGCTAAGATTAGTCAAGGTTATTATTTTCAAAGAATATCTTTCAAGTGCAAAGGCATGTATTTTTTTTCAAACAATAACTAAAGGTTTACTTAGAGCCGGGCGATAAAACACTGACGATCATCATTGCGAAATAATTTGTTAACGATAATATTAAAAACTTTTGATAAAAATTCTATAATTTAAAAATAATCTGCAGGTTTTATTCTTTACTTTTTATAGTGTAAGGAAGTTGTCTTATCTTTATTGCACAACAGAACAACAGAAATACTTTTTAAAATGATATTTTATATTCTCTATTCTTATAAAGTAAGGTAATATAGTTATTTTCATATTTAAATCAGGGGGAAAGTCATTTACAGTAATCCTCGAATATCGCGGCTTCAACTATCGCTGATTTTTTTCAGGGGGAATTTTTTAATTTTATATTTTTTTATTAATTTTTGTTGTAAGTTTATAAAAATGTGAAAATCTACTGTATTTTCACGACTATAAGGCGCACTTAAAAGTCTGAAATTTTCTCCAAAATAGACAGGGCGCCTTATAATCCAGTGTGCTTTATATATGGAAAACAAATTAAAATGTGTCATTCATTGAGGGTGCGCCTTATAATGTGGTGCGCCTTATAGTCGTGAAAATACGGTACATTGAAACTCCAAAGCGGAGGCCACTCCCCTGTCCTCCACTTGGTACTAGAACTCAGCAATGAAGTAAAAAATATATATACATTTTTTTTAATTCATAAAAATGTGAAAACCCACGCTGAAACTCGCAAGCGGAAGCCACTCCCACTTTTTTTAAATAGGGGTGACCCTACTTTGCCTTTTTTCATTTATCGCGGCCATGTCTGGTCTACATTAACCGCGATAATCGAGGGATTACTGTATTTACTTATTCACAGATGTTTGAAATTTGAAACAAAAATAGTTATCGTGATAATTATCGATAGACTGAAAATGTCTATTTATTGTGATAACAGTTTTTATCATATCGCCCAGCTCAAGGTTTACTAAAATAGTCACTTGTTCCTTTTTTCGCATAACCCAGGTGCAATAAAAAAATAAAATAAAACTTTTTTCTATGCTTTCTTTCCAGCTTGAAGCGTCTCTTTCATCCCTCCATAAACCTTACGAGCATTGTTGTTCTTTTCCCATATAAGTACAACGTGCTAAAAGTAGCCTTCTTTTGTGGCCTGACGCAGCATACGTCCTTCTCGGCCACATCAAGCCTGGGCTCTGCTCTTCCCCAGATCTGACATCAAGATGGCGGAAGGAATGCGACGATTGGGAGTAGATGAAATAACGTAATCTCCGGCTAACTGCAGTTTAAATTAAGAACAAAAAGGGCCTTTAGGCGTTCTCACTTTACCAACCCTAATCTAGCCGAGCACGACTTCCTTCAAGTCCTCCTTGGACAACCCGAAACAAACCAGACGAGCCGCCAAAGCATTCCGCGGCGCCCGTGAAGCCTTTTAATTGGACTACGTTTAACACCGTGACGCGGCTCCTTACCTTGGCACGCCTCCCCCGTGGTTTCGTAGCCCGCCAGACACTGGCACTGTCCCACGGGCACCACCCACTCGCCCTCGGCGGTGCAGTAGATGCGAGGGGTGGCCTGACTCACGGCGTTCTCCACGCAAGCGCCCTCCACTTCCCTCCAGGCGTCCGCCACCGTCTCCGGGAAGGACGCCAAGCTCTGCACGGTGGCCGGGCAAGTCTTGTAGTAGACCCTCACCGAGAGGAGTCCCACGCAGGCGCCCATGTCCTGGAAGGCCAGGTAGAAACCCTTCCGGGACAACGGGCCCACCGTCCTGGTCTCCGTGTTGACCAGGAGGGTCTGGTCCCTGGTCACCTCGTCGGGGGCGATGGTGGCTAGCTTGCGAAACTGGCCCTTGCGGAAGTTGGTGCCCACGTCGGCGTCCGTCTCGTAGATGAAGAAGTTGAAGGTTTCCTTGCAGGACACGGAGGAACCGCCAAAGCTGTTGCAGTCCCGCACGATGAAACGCAGTTCCACGGACACCCGGGTGGTGCCCGGGCGCCGTTGGATGAACGTGGTGCGTAACCAGTTGTCCTGTTCGTTCGACTCGATGTTGCAAACGCTGTACGTGTAGAAGAGCGAGCTGTTCACCACCGTCTGGACGATCTCCCACTGGAAGACAACAACCAAAAAGGTAAGCTTACTTCCTTTGCTTGGGTGTGACTGACACAAAATGGCTGCCCCCAATAAGGGGTGTCATGTTTTGTTTTGTTTTAAATATTATAGATGCGACCTGAGGTCAATGACCTGAGGTGTATAATGCTTTTTTGCCACCAACCCTTCCAGTTCATGCAGATTAGATATCTTCTACTGAAATACTCGTTTAAAATAGGATTTCACTCTGGTATACTTGCTTTTTTTACTTTCACTTTTGTACTTCTTGGACTAGCATAGCTCAGACTGTTAGCCTAAGTGAATTAGTTATAGTTAGATGGTGGCTAGCTTGCGAAACTGCTTGCGACATTAAAATGTCATTCCAATGTGACAGCAGATTTGTCACGTCACGTACCATATTTTCTCGCATATTAGCCGCCTCCGCGTATAAGCCCCACCCTTAAAATTGCCTTAAAATCATTGAATTTTACAATTTCTCTCGTATAAGCCGCCCCCTTATTCACAATTTTCACCTCCATATTCATGGGAGTAGAAATTTGTTACTTTGAAGGGAAAATCTTAAGAAAAATCATCGCACATGGTATTTCTTAGATACTGTATAAATCGATTGCTGGATTACACATTCCGAAAGGGTGTGGCCTGCACGTAGACAAATTCAAAAAGGAAGTCAAGTGAGCAGTACAACCAGGAAGCGTGTCCGTAACGGTCTGGTTTTTCATCCCTAGGTAAGATGGTGGCGCCCTCAGCGAGCAATGGCAGGCACAAGTAAGTGAGTTTTTTCACGTTTTATGCAAGATAGTTTTTTTAAATTAAATTTCATTCATAGACGTAAAATGATTTATTTTCCCGGGCCACACAAAATGATGCGGCGGGCCAGATTTGGCCCCCGGGCCGCCACTTTGACACGTTTGATAGACAATTTTTTGTGTACAGTTGCATCCTGGCCCCAATTTTTGTGTTGTTCCTTTTGAATACATTTTTGGCGAATGCTTGCCTTTTATAATCACAGAAAACCAAAGTATTTCAACCAGGATTAAGTAAAAAAATATGTTTTTTTTTTTTACTTACCCACACTAAAGAGGGGGACCCATGTTATCTCGCATAATGACAAGCAAATAAAAGAAAAGTAGTAAGCTGGAGCTTCTTTTCCACAAGTTAACATTATTGGCGTGGACATGTGTCGACGTGTGTGGTTTTCCAGTAACACACAAGTGGCCTTGTGTGTGTGTGTGTTTCTGTGACGCACACACACAAATCCAACAAATACTACCGTGGAACACCAACTAACATTCTCAGCCGTTAATTGCGCTTTATAGTCACCGCTGCATTGCAATTAAGGACTTTTAACAGACGGGAAAGCAGTGATGAGTCGTGAGATTGGAAGTCTTTTTCAGAACTCGCATGGGCCTCATGGGGTGTCACTATACATTTTATGGGAAATTAAATAAGGGGCAATTAAAGATGACATGGAAAAAGATGCCTTTAATTATCGCTACTACTACAGGGGGTCCTTCATTAATGACAATCCTGACAACAGTAATTAAACATAGAGCCCAATCATGCCAAATATATTTTTAGTGCGAACAATGTGTTTCAAAATGGTTGCAAAATGCTTTTCTTTAGGGCTGTCTTTAGTTGATATCATAGGTGTCAACCTCGGTCAATTGGTTCCCTTATTAAGTGATAAAAAAACATACAAATGCAACACGGCACATATTTACTCACATAGGGCGCACTTAAAAGTCTAAAATGTTCTACAAAGTGGACGGACGGCTCAATCAGTATGCACTAAATTCAAGATTCTGTAAATGTCGCTGTATGATGCTGACAACTAGACTGTCTCAGTACATTGCTTGCTGACGAGCTATATTTATATAGTGAAAAGGCATACTGGTAGCATGACAACATTAGCAGTCAAGGATGACGTTTTTGTCTGCTAGCAGTGACCGAAACGATCCAGATTAGAGCCCAAATGGGTAAAACCAGATCGGTTTTGCAAAAAACGGACTTAAAAAAACCCGTACAAAAGTTTTTATATGGCGTACACAATTTGAAATGATCAAAAACATATAAGTTGACAGGTATATGATGTGGAGGCCATAGAAGTAAATATGAAGAGTCTGGGAAAAACTAATGGGTATTTACTCCAAATCATCACTCAAAGTTATTACAGAACATTTTAAAAGCAATTATGGTTAATCAGAGGTACTTTAAAACATGTCAGATGTGGTTACAATTACAGGCCAAAATGATGGTCCTCTAAAGAACAAAATAGATGCATTTAAACAGCACACCTTTTTATATCCACTGCTCTGTTGACTTCATAACATTATTACTGTATTATGCTCAAAGTACAGTGAGATAAAAGCGACCCTCGCGGCATGCCAGGGAATTCCGTGACCAAAAAATACGTGTTCTGATCTTTACGGACTTGCTATACTACATCTTGACTCATGTCCGAGGTCTTTTTATAGACTGAAAACCACTCGACTATAGATAGTGCATTGCTTCCGGCCTCAGTATATGTACAATGACACCAGGCTGCTATATATCAAGTCTTAAAGTGACACTTTATCAAAATGGAGTGGTTTCCCCGGGGGAAAAAAATCAAATACCTTTATTCCAGAATAGGACATGTGGAACAAAGTCCGAAAAAAATTCAAATACCTTTAATCCAGAATAGGACATGTGGAACAGTCAGAAAAAAAATCAAATACCTTTAATCCAGAATCGGACATGTGGAACAAAGTACGGAAAAAAATCAAATACCTTTAATCCAGAATCGGACATGTGGAACAAAGTCAAAAAAATAAATAAATACCTTTAATCCAGAATTGGACATGTGGAACAAAGTGCGGAAGAAAAAAAATCAAATACATTTAATCCAGAATTGGACATGTGGAACAAAGTGCGGAAAAAAAATCAAATACCTTTTATCCAGAATCGGACCTGTGGAACAAAGTCCAATTTGGAACAAATATCTTCCAATGCGAGTGCAGCATCAATGCATAGACATAACTAATGCTTCATAAATCTCATTATATTTGTATAATAACAATAACAAGCTTTAAATCCAATGTGTTCTTGGCACTTTTGTACGTTTCCAAACTTTTGATGATCGTTTTTGCGTTTTATGAAGGCAGGGCACCCAAAAAAAAGGTCAATTACGCAGCCAGACTTATCCGAGAAGCGTTTCTAAACATCATTAGACTTGAAATACATCAGAGAGAAAGTCTTTGACCCCCGAGGTCTTGAAAATGCTGGCGGGTGTATAAATACTCACCCCGTTCTCATATGGCAGCGTCAGCCAGCCCAGTTCTCCTCCCGAAGACCTCATGTCTAGCAATACTTCTGTAGACAGGCGGGAAAATAGGAGTTATAAACAGCTATTAATCCATTCGGGACATACATAGTCTCCAAGAGCAACATTAAAAATACTGCTGCGGCGTACCAACTAGCATTTGTGGCATTGAAATTAAAGAGTTTTAAGAGACGGAAGCAGTGACGACTCGTGGGATTAAGAGTCACGTCTCCAACAGTCTCGAGTTGGGAGAGAGCATCGCTGTATGAATAAATAAGGTTAAATTGAAGATGATATTTAAGAGGGGAAATGTTATGATTACTATGTTTTTAATCAGGTATTGACATTCTGAGTTTGGGAGAAGGCGATAACTTTATAGTGTTTCAATTCAATTTTACCAATGATTGTGCAATAATTGTTTCCCATTTTCACAGTTGCGTGCAATGATAGCAAATTAGTTTATGGTTACAACTAAAAAAAAGTTTTCTATGCAAAATATAGTCGTTTTTATCCAAACAAACGAGATGTGAAAGCCTTTTATGGTGATATTTTAGCTCTGATCTAAAAAATAAATGACTTTTTCCTTTGTTAAAAATAGAAATACACACAGTACTGATTTATCCAAAAGAATATATTTATTTATTTATTATAAGACAATCTCATTATAGAAGGTTAGAAACTCAACTCCCATTTAAAAAAAGCATAATATAACTACTCTTTTTTTAATGGAACACAAACTAGTACACTAGACTCCAAAGGCAAAAAAAACTGAACTGTCACTATTTGCTCAGATTGTTAAATCTGGAACTATAAAAGCTCGCGTGCGTGTTTTTTTTATTTTATTGTTTTATTAGTGTAACACAATAAAAGTCAGGCGTTCAAGGAGCCATCAGGCTTTATGGTGCGTTCAGGGGCCACATGCCAGCCCCATTGACAGTCTAATCAAGCATGTCGGTGTGATTCCACACGTCATTAAGCGTGAAGAAACATCTCGAATTGTGTCTGAGAACCCCGAGAAAATAATAATAGAACAAGCGTGCGGGCTGGAAGTGAAACCACAAGTAGTCCTCGGTACGGGACATCCAGCGGACATGCCGAGGCATCGTTCACAGGTGCTCCCACGCCCCGAGGCCCGCTGACGCAATTCAACAACTATTTCAATGTAAAACGTTTAAGTTTTGCTTCTACTTTAGTCTTCTTAGTAGTTGTTTCACTTTACACGGAATTTAAAAAAAATAATTAAATAAATACAATTAAGCAGGAAAATGGTAAAAATACAAATATAGGAATTATCAATTAATAAAATAGGAACAAATGTTACACCGGACGTTGACACTCGAAATTCCGAGCTTTTCACGCTGAAAGGCGAACTTTTTTTTTCTTTTTTAAATAGTTAATTTTGAAAATCACTCACGTTGTTTGGACTGGAGGCTGGCAAATACGGCATTGGCGAGGAGAAGGAGGAAAAAGTTGAGGCGACGGAGGTCCATTTTTGATCGAAATATGAAGTATCCTCGCCTCTGTCGCGCTCGTGCCTCAAACGAGGCTGACCGGATAACTGAGTGAGGGAGCACGAGCCAGCGAACTAAGGCAGCCCATCGACAACAGGTGGCGTCACGTGACGTCACTTGCCCCGCCCACTCCATCCAGAGGAATGCGGAAGTGGCCCAATTTGGCCGCTAGGGGCGGGACTACACCTGACTCCAACCACTTCCAATTGACCTAGTCCTCTTGGCCTAGATATTATTTTAACAATTAGAATATATAATAATAATAATAAATAATAATTATTATTATAATAATATCCAACTTTAAATGTCTCAGGGACTTTTTTTCATAAAAATGAAATAAAATTACAGTATGTGATTAGAGTTGTCACTTTAGGGGGAATGTTAAGTGAATGTTTTCAATATCAAAAAAATATTTTTATGATAATTATTTATATATTATTGATCATTAACATTAATAATAATATATTATATTATCATTATTATTATCATTAATAATAATATAATATATAATATATTATATTATTATTAATGATAATGATCAATAATATATAAATAATAAAACAAAAACAAAACAATGACTATTAAATGACAATGACTATAACATCATTTTTATGATTATTATTTATATATTATTGTATTATTTATATATTATTGATCATTATCATTAATAATAATATAATATATTATTATTATAGTTTTCAGTTTTAGGATCAAATTAAAATGAAGAGTATAGCTGTATATTAAATTTCCTGATTTCCCCCCTTTTAAATCAATAATTGTCGTTTTTTAATCCATTTTTTCTGTGTTTTTATCTCAAAAATCATTTTGTAAAATCTAAAAATATATTTTAAAAAAGCTAAAATAAACATTGTTTTAGATCTATAAAAAACTGAATATTCAGGGATTTTAATCCAGTTCTTTTAATCCATTTATTTAAAAAAATCTAAATATTATATCTAAAATGTTCAAGCCCACGTGAAATCAAGTTGACGTTAAAGTGGCCCGCGAACCAACCCGAGTCTGACACCCTTGGTTTAGAGGAACTTGAATAAAAATCTAATTTTATTAAAAAAAAATAAAAAATATGAACACCAGCCCATTGAAATTTACAATGACCTTTGGGGTCCTTAACATGGTTCCGTGATAGGAAAAATGTGCTCCACTCTCGTGCTAATAGTCCTGTTGAAAATCAATACAGTGGATTGTTTCCCCACCCTACCCATCGATAAAAACCAGTGCTCCCACTCCACACCGATTTTCAACCACACACCAAATGCGCATGGCCTACTTCTAATTAACACTTAAAACTCTCTGTATGTTATGCAAATTCCCCGCTGTAACACTTAAAACTCTCTGTATGTTATGCAAATTCCCCGCTGTAAAACATCACTCCACTCTCTAAATCTTAACTAAATGCTGCAAGAGGACAACAAATGTCTACAATTAACGAGTCGATCAATGACAAAGTGTTTCAAACGACGTCCTATCCTGGGTGGCCTATTTTTTTCTTTTAATTATTTTCAATGAAATCCCGATGTTCTCCTCGGATGAACTCGCTCGTAATGTTCCATTAAGTACACGTCATTAACGCCCTTCAAATGTATCTTCGCTTTGGTGGACCGCGTTCAAATCCGGACAACTCTTTTTTTGAGCAAATAATTGCCCCCCCCCTCGTCTTACGGGGGTGGGGGGGGGACTTATCTTTCCCACGACTGGCAAAGGAGGGGTCAAGTAGGGGGTGGTGGCCCCGGTATGAATATATGACTACTAATGAGATGTTTTTCATAAAAGAGCCGTCCACCCGCTCGGGTATGAATATGTGTTGCCTAGCAACGTGGATGGGAGGAATTTTAGGAGTCAAGAACCCCTCTTCTGTGAAGCGCTGTGCACTTGGAAACAAGAGCCCCCCCTTTTCCACATGGTCTTCCTGACAAAGGCCTTGTACAGCCGGACCCCCGGACCCCCCGAAAAAGCCACACGGTGGACGTGATGGCGTGCACATCAATCGTAAAAGTAGCACGAGTGAAAGATGTTGTTGGGGAGGAAATACAGGAAGGAGTTAAGTGATGAATTGTGTCGTCTTGACCTTTGGAAGGAGGATGGTTTGGATGGGCTATGAGTGTAAATTGTTGTTTAGGGGAATAAGAGTGTGGAAGGAGGTTTTGGTGTTTAGGGGAGTTTGGTTTGGGGTTGCGTGACTGGTGGGGGAGTGATGGGGGGGGGGGGGGGGGTGTCACGCATCTGTTGGGTTGAGCTGTTTGGGGATGGGATGGAGAGGTTTTGGAGAGAAGGGAGGTAGGGTGTGTTTTGGCTAATAATGTTGGGAGTTGATTTGAATGAATTTGATTGGATTGGAAAGAAATTGAATTGAATTGAAATGATTAGAATGGAATTGAATTGAAATGAATGGAATTGGATTGAATTGAATTGAAATGAATGGAAATGAATGGAATTGGATTGAATAGAATTGAATTGAATGGCATTGAAATAATAATAATAATAATCGGACATAGGCCCTGTCGTCATCAATGGAATTGAATGGAATTGAATGGAATTGAATGGAATTGGATTGAATTGAGTTGAATTGAATTGAGTTGAATTGAATTGAGTTGAATTGAATTGAACTGATTGAATTGAATTGAATTCTTGAAATGTCATTATTGAAATAAAATGACATTTTAAAGCTTTCACCACGTAGTGCACAAATAACAACAACAACAAAATTTAACACAATAATCTTAGAATCTTACACCATGTGAGAATTTTAAATATGTATTTACTTGAAAGAATTATAATAAATTTTAGGAAAAAAGTGATACTAGCATTTTTTTAAAGTCATATATATTCATAATAAAAAATCTCAATTCAAAATTAAAGTTCCAATATTACAGCTTGTTGTTGCCTGGGAAAGCCTCCAGGACCACGTGACCTTCATAAGTATAGAATTAATGTATATAGGTACTTTATTTTTTTCAAAATTTAACACAATTTTTTGTACCTTCAACATAGAAACTTATATTTCCCAATAGAAAAATGTTTCTATTTCTAAAGTGCATTTAAAAAACTTTTTTGACAAAAGATAAAAACATATTAGATAATGACACTGTTTTGAGATACAAATGTTTTTAGTCCAAACATTTACATATCAATACATAGACAATGCATAAGAATCCCTCAAACCTATGCTTTAAAAAAATAATAATAATAATAATAATCACCATCCATCAAAGCCTGCTACAAAAATATAAAAAAATAACCCAAAACTATCTTAAATAATATTTCAACCCTTTCTTATGTACTCCCACTTGTTACACGAAGCCCCCCTTTGCAAAAAAACCCCAAAGAAGAAGAATCCCCACCCGAACAGATCCCAAACATTCAACCCCTTTGTTTTCCACCTCTTCCGACCACTCATCTGGAGCACCCGCATATCCCGCTTTCTCTCCTCCCTCCCTCGTCGAGATTTTCCGTACGTGAGGTGTTACCTCAGAGCGTGTTAACGTGAATCGGGCCCACCCCGAGAAGCGCTTTCAATTGTCCCCCTCGGGTCACCGGTGCCAAAGGTTAACACCCCCTCTAACGCGCAAGTATGCAAACGCTTGGCACACAATGGCGGCTTCTTTTGATTGGGCTGACAGAGCATGAGGCCTCCAAACACTCCACACACACCCACACACATTTCCCACCCTAACCAGTCCTCATCACGAGTTTCTGAGGAGTGATGACAGCACAAAAAGTACTCCTCAGCAGGGGGGGGGTGGTCTTAGGGGGTCTGGTTCTGTGTTTTGTGGGTCAGCGAGCAGCGGCTCAAGCGGCAACGTCACGTTATTCGCCGCCCCTCACGCCTTCTCGTGGTATCGGCAAACACGGAGGTGCGCCTCCATTCAAATCGACGGGGGGGCTTCAGTGGGCTCTTAACACGAAATCCATTCTCGCATTAATCCCCCCCCCCCCGCCTTCTTACAAAAAAGCCCCTCTTGTTAAGACTGATGGCTTCACGCCTTTGTTCATGCATTTTAAAGTTTTTTTGTTGTTTCTCTTAGCACATACTTGTCTGTGCTCGGAATGCACACGCTAGACCACAGGTGTCAAAGTGGCGGCCCGCGGGCCAAATCTGGCCCGGCGCATCATTTTGTGGGGCCCGGGAAAGTAAATCATGAGTGCCGACTTTCTGTTTTAGGATCAAATTAAAATGAAGAGTATAGATGTATATTAAATTTCCTGATTTTCCTCCTTTTAAATCAATAATTGTAATTTTTTAATCCATTTTTTTTCTGTGTTTTTAGTTCAAAAATCATTTTGTAAAATCTAAAATTAAATTAAAAAAAGCTAAAATAAACATTGTTTTAGATCAATAAAAAACTGAATATTCGGGGCTTTCAATCCAGTTCTTTTAATCCATTTATTAAAAAAAAAAATCTAAATATTATATCTAAAATGGTCCGGCCCACATGAAACCGAGTTGACGTTAATGCGGCCCGCGAACCAACCCGAGTCTGACACCCTTGCGCTAGACGAACTGTGAAAAAAAAATGGGGAAAATTGGTTAAATTAAATAAAAATGAAATTAATATGGGCGGTTGTTGTCAAAAAAATTGTAGCGTTAAATTTTTTTCTGCACAATTAACACCTTCCAATCAAAAATGAAATGACTACACTTTAACTGTTACAGTTTTGGTGGCAAAGTAATGCAATATTGTAATATTTCAGTGCCATATTTACTTGCATATAAGCCGCAGCCTTAAACTTGTTGAATTTTACAAAACAAATACCGTATTTTCTCGCATATAAGCCGCAGCCTTAAAATTATAGAATTTTACAAAACAAATACCGTATTTTCTCGCATATTAGCCTCTTCCGCGTATAAACCGTACCCTTAAAATGGCCTTAAAATCGTTGAATTTTACAATTTCTCTCGTATAAGCCGCCCCCTGATTCACAATTTTCACCTCCATATTCATGCTTTTAATAGGGAGCACAAATGTGTTACTTTGAAGGGAAAATCTTAAGAAAAATCATCATACGTGGTATTTTATGAGATACTGTATGAATCAAAAGAACATTATGAGGGTCCATATCATAAGGGAGTTAATAATTCATCCAGTAATGGTTGTTTTCTTACTGCAAAACAGAAAATAACCAACAAATGGTAAATGTTACTTTGAAAGAGAATACCAAGTCTTGTGCGCATATAAGCCGTAGCCTTGAGTCAGTCATCATTTTTCTTTTGCTTATATGCAAGAAAATACAATAGTTTAGAGGCATGAGGTGTTAGCACATCCGGCTCACAGTTCTGAGATCAAGGATTCAATCCTCCGTGGGTTTCCGCCGGATACTCCGACTTCCTCCCACATTCCCAAAGCGTGCATGTTAGGCTGGTTGAACACTGTAAATTGCCGAACCCAAGGTATGAGAGTGGGTGCAATGGTTTTTTGTCCTATTATGCACTGGAATTGGCTGGCCACCAATTCAGGGATGACTCTGCCTATTGCCCATTGTTAGCTGGGGATAGGCTCTAGCACTCCTTGCTACTCTTGTGAGGATCAGCAGAATGGAAAATAGTACAATGGATATATACATCTCATTTTCTGAACTGCTTTATCCTCATTAAGGTCGCGGGGGGTGCTGGAGCCTATCCCAGCTGACTCTGGACAATCATACACACTTGCACCCATACCTAGGGGCAATTTAGAGTGTCCAATCAGCCTACCATGCATGTTTTTGGAATGTGGGAGGAAACCAGAGTACCCAGAAGAAACCCACGCAGGCCCGGGGAAAACATGCAAACTCCACACAGGTGGACGTTACCTGGATTTGAACCCAGGACCCCAGAGCTGTGAGGCCGATGCACTAACCACTCGACCCACCGGGCTGCCCGGATATATTACATATATACATATATGTAATATGTGTTATTATATTTTATATAATATGTTATCCAATCCAATATATTACATATTACACCTGTCTTGTGGTTTTATTTGGTTTTAAAAGTTCTGCTGCCCTTTCACCTTTAACTTGTACATTTTTTTAACAATAATGTTCCTTAAAAAAGTCAAAAAAAGTTACTCGTAGTATAATTTGTAATAAAATGATTTACTTTCTTATAGGAGTTATAAAAGTCATATAAAGCTTCACAATTTTTGACAGTATTAGGTCATTATATTGCTCAAAACTGGTAAAATGTAAACTCCACACTTTTAATGTGGCAGTCGAGCGTGCTGACGACTGAGCTAATAGCCTTTTAGCACCTTCCTTAAGTTTTCTCGAAATTTTAGATTTTTTTTTTAATCTTCTGTCTGTTTATCAGAAACCAAAAACTTAAATTTGTTAAAGAAACAATAGAAAAATGGAGAACAGGCTAAATAAGCATCTGTTATACGTTTTTTTAGGTTACTACAGACTAAAAACAACATAACCAGCTATCGATGGTCACAAAAAACAACATATATAAGTCTCTATTGAGTATTAGTCGCAAGCCCAGAAAACTAGTACAACAAAATTAATTTATAGTCTGGAAAATCCGTGCATTCATAGTTTTTCTGCCAACCACAACTGTTTTTTTACTGGATTTTTTTTAAACCACCTTCAACAATTTTCTCTCCAGTTCTAGTCCTCATTAGACTCCCAGGTAAGCTGGAAATTAACCCAGTTGCCTTTTGAAGAGTGAAATCTGGTCCACAATGTCCGGTTGCCAGCACGATAAATAACGGATGAATGGATCGAGAGTTTACTTCCTTTGTCCGCCTTTCGAAACCAACGTCACGGCCTCGAATCCAACGCATGCAAGCACTGGCACGGTCTCCCAACAAGTCGCAGGTGGTTTTCGTAGACTTGGCGTTCTTCGTGGAGCCACCTTTCCCTTCCCCTGACGTTCTGTGTGGTCTCTAGTCCGGAAAACAACGCCCAGCCGCCCCAATGGAATCCGGAGAGCGTGTTGTCCGTATCAAGGCCACTCGTTGTGCATCGTTGCGTGGCGAGACAAAAGCGCCAACGTGTTCTGACAAGTGTCTCTCTTACCAAGACGGGGAAACGTGAGAATGGCATTGCTCATACGGAGCTGGTTTAAGTCTTTTAGTGGTTTCTGACTTTGTCGCTCATCGCGCCTGACCTTGCTTTTATCCGAGAGCAGCTGCGAGGTAATGAGTACTTCAGGTACGCTTTCAAGAACGAAGACAGAAGAAAGACAGGGCCATCTTTCCTTTGTAATCTAAAACCCGCTACGCAATGGATAGCGTACAGCTAACACAAGTAAAAACAACACATCTTTCATGAGCTGAACTTTACGATCTGAGGCTTTTTAGATGGACACAAAAGGGATGAAAGTTTGGGGGTGATACTTTGTTACTCAATCTGTCTAAATCTGTGTCAGGGAGCACTTATCTTTAGCGATTCGTACATGTTAAGGGTCAGGTTTACGTATGGAAGCATAATGCGATATGAAGTACTATTTGGCTTTACGCGTTGGTATATTTTGGACTATGCTTGTTCACTTTTGTGTTTACAAATAAGTGAAAAACAGAAAAAAAAAATTAAACCTGTTTTCTCGCATATTAGCCACATCTGTGTATAAGCCGCACCCTTAAAATTGCCTTAAAATCGTTGAATTTTACAATTTCTCGCGGATAAGCCGCACCCTTAAAATTGCCTTAAAATCGTTGAATTTTACAATTTCTCGCGGATAAGCCGCACCCTTAAAATTGTCTTAAAATCGTTGAATTTTACAATTTCTCGCGTATAAGCCGACCCCTGGTTCACAATTTTTACCTCCATATTAATGTTTTTAATAGGAGTACAAATGTGTTACTTTGAAGGGAAAATCTTAAGAAAAATCATCGAACGTGGTATTTCTGACATACTGTATAAATTGATTTCTGGATTGTACATTCCGATTGGGTGTTGCCTGCAGGTAGACAAAGTAAAAAAGGAAGTCATGTGAGCAGTACAACCAGGAAGTCTGTCTGTAGCAGTCTTGTTTGTCATTCCTAGGTAAGATGGCGGCGCCCTGAGCGAACAATGGCGGGCACAAGTGAGTGAGTTTTTTCACGTTTTATGCAAGCTACGGTTTATTTTTTTCTTGAATTCATTCATAGACGTCAAGATACATTTTGTCAAGCATTGTCTTCGTCTTTGTCACCTTGCAGTTTCGGGCATTTCACGTCTAATTTGTGCGCATATAAGCCGTACCCTCGATTAGGTCATTTTTTAGCGACAAATACAGCATATATGCTAGAAAATACAGTAAACCCATTCATTGCACTACATGCTAATGCAAACAATTCTCGAGATTTAGAGCTAGCTAGCCTTCCCTAGCCACATAGCTAGGCCTCTATATTTTACGCATAAAACCACCCTATAAAAATCAGTTAAATCGAATTAAAATCATCGCAAAAGTCAGGAAAGTGAACCAGTACACCATCAGCCACAGCATTATAGTCTACCGCTCCTTTAACCCAGTTCTACTTGCAAAAGTCCTTACAGGACAAAAACAGTTCTAGTTATTCTTTGGTTGTCCACAAAAAAAGGCTATTCTAGGGTATAGTCTGCCGGGATAGGCTCCAGCACCCCCGACATCATCGAAAACAAAAAAAATGACATTTTATTGTAGACACACCTGTCCAATAAACTAGCAAGGAAAATGGTCGTCACAAAACTTGCAAGTTGAATCACTGAGAAATTGCGGTCTAAACTCCAAATTCACAGAAAAACATAATACGTTCAGATTCCATTCGGAGACCAGAAAAAAAAGGATTAACTTGGCGCCTTTGTTTTGAATTTCAGGGAATCCTTGCCAAAAGAATAGTGTTACATACTACAACAATGCCTGGAATGGTTTGAGTCGTAATCTCCGTTAATTGCGCTGCTTTACGTTCTGTGTTCGTATAAATAACAGCTTGTGTATTCAGACTGCTTCCATGCTGGGTTGCCTATAATCCACCGCGTCTGGCAAGTGGAAATGGGAGGCGGCAAGAGTGGCCCGACCAAGTAAAAGTGAAAAAAGTTCTGTGGTGTGGAGTCGGTCTGGATGGGATGGATGTTGGCTGAGGGGCCTAATAAAGATGACAGCACGCATTCATATGCATTGGCTTGTGTGCTCAGCTTGAGCAAGTCTGCCTCGCGAGCCTTAACAAAGAGGAGGAAGGAAGCCGGGGGGGTGAGTCCAAATGCCTCGGGGGGGTGCGGGGAAAAAAACATACCCGCACACACACACACACACATGCCAACACCCACGCATACCACTGTGTGTCTGTGGGTCTCTTAAGCAAGGACAGCTGGGCCAGTATCGCTTTAGACTTGTTTAAGTGGAGAAATGCTTTGTATGTATTTGTATTCTTTGGATGTATTTGTCTACTCAATTCATTATATGGACCGATTTATCCTTATTAGAGTCGCGGGGGGTGATGGAGCATAGCCCAGCTGACTCCAGGGGTCAGAGGCAGGGGGACGCAATGAAGCGGTTTTGTTAAAAATGTTCCTTTTGAATTTGGAAAGAAAAATATATAGCATTTGTTTTTTTAATCGTTTTTTTTAAATTTCCCTGGGTTTTTCCGGGTACTCTGGTTTCGTCCCACATTCCAAAAACATGCATGGTAGGCTGATTGGACACTCTAAATTGCCCCTAGGTATGGATGTGAGTGTGCATGGTTGTCTGGAGTCAGATGGGATACGCTCCAGCACCCCCCGTGACCCTAATGAGGATAAAGCGGTTCGGAAAATGAGATGAGAGATTTGATTTTTTTTAAATGGTTTATATAGGAGATTTTTTTTTAAATATATATATTTATTTTGAGTACTTTAAAATTCAAGTGTGTTGAGATTTATTTTATACTTTTTTATCAGATTTTTAGGACATTTTTTGAGGGTTTTGGGGACTTTTTGGGGTATTATTTTGTATTATTTTCTATTAAATTTCATTTAGTGGTTTTAGATCTGGTAGTCTTTTTTAAATTCCTGTTATCTGGAAAGTTTTGGGTGGAAAGTGCTTGATTATTTTTAATTGATCTACTTTCCCAAGACACATTTTTTAATTACTGTAAATTTGGGGCACAATTTTTTTAAATCAGGGTAGATATTTTTAAAATGATTTCAAGTACGCCCAATTAAAATGCTTAAATTCCATACAATTATTATTAGAGAACCTGTTACAATTTTTTTTCGAAAAATTATTTTATTTTGTACATTTTTTGGTACCTACCAACATCACGCACACACACACCAACCAATCAAATACTTGCCCTCCAGATTGTAGTAACAACAGCTGGGCTAAAAACACTTGCGATGGGTTTATGCTTGCTTTAACAGCCTATTGCTACAAACATACACACACACACACCCACACACACCAACACACAGGATGCACAATCCTGTTTATTGTTTACCTTTCACAATGGTCAACCAACCTGGGAGGGCTATTCCATTGCATTACAGCTGTTTGTCCAATCGTGTGCAGACACTTTGCCGTGAAATTTTGGGCTTCAACTACAACAAACATTCCAAATTAAAGTTTGTCAATGGCATCTAGGAGACAAACTTATGTTTGTTTGCCTTTTTTTTGTTTTTGGGGGAGTTTTCGGTACACCCCATGAAAAAGTCCATCCGTCATGCTGGATAAAAACAAGGCTAAAAGTCAAAATGCTAATGTATGTAATGAGATGTAAAGCTTTAAGCCACTTGACGGACAGGGGCTTTGGGATGGAAGCCGACGGGTAAAATGGACGATCCTGCATTGACAACTGGTTCGCAAAGGGAAAGGGAGGACCGGCAGTGTGGTCCATAACAATTGGATCATTATTCGGCCAAAAGGGGACACCTGTTTTGTTTGTGGTGGGCCTTCATTGGAGAGCGCCATGACATCACATAGTTGACTCATACACAGCTTTCTGTTTTCTTTCACTTAGTCATAATGAATCATTTGCATTTTTCATTCCAGATTCATTTTGAATGAAGACATTTCATTTCCCAGTAACCTAAGTCCTAGTCTTAAATTTTAGTCTGTATAGGATTAAAAAATGGTAAATAATTTGAACTCTTGGAAGTAAAAAAACAAACCAATTTAGTACGCCCGTAATTGAGTGTGACCTTTTCGTACCACGTGGCGATTTATTGTCCATTTGTTACGTCGAAATGCCACTTTAAAAGGGGACCTGCCCATCACTCTGTACTTTTTGTTTTGGAAAATACAATTGGTGACATTATTTAAAGAAAAATATTAGTATTTTGTCCATACATTGCAATACAAAGCGCTTAAAATGGTCCAGTCACATACTATACATAAAACAATTATAACATGCTATATTCTTGTAGCTCTTATAGCTTGTTTGTGACAATAATTCTATTGAGGACTGTCTGTTTAAATGTATTTTATTATGTTATTATTAATTTAGAACATTATGCTTATGTAAAAAATGCAAGATGCAGGTTTGTTCTTTACATTCTATTTTTTATTTTTTTTTACTTTTTGTGGTATTTTGGTATTACTTTCGAAAAGATGTTACATTTACGTGGTGGTGTTTTTTGAGTGCAATGGACTGAATAAGAATATTTCATTCATTTTGAATGGGTATGTTTTGAGATACGAGCGTGCTCACAGAAAAAAAATATAACTTGTAAGGTAAAGACTCGCTGTAGATCAGATGAGCCAAACAATTTTCTTTTTCCACCCAAAACTTGGCACTCAAAGGAATATCTTAAATACGTGAATAAGTTGGTTCTTTTGAAATCATACAGCAATAACAACAATTATCGTTCTATATATTTGATTGAATTCGTCGTTTTAGTGGCAGACCGAAGAGCGCAGTGACTCACCCCACGTGACCAGACCCGGAAGTTCACAGTGCCTCACGTTCACAGCCACTGACGCGAAATGCCTCTCCGGTACGTTTAAGCTTCTTTTAAATCAACTTATTTCTACAATATGGGTTCTTTGCGTCTATGGTTCTGCTATTTTGTCAGTTTTCTGCATCGGATTTCAACATCTCACGACGGCAAAAACGCTATTACACCAACCCGGAAGTGGAATTAGACAACAGGTGCAATCGGTGATGCGTTCAAATGTTTTTGCTATTAGTGGATTGTATTACTCTCTGTGCTGTTACTGTAATGTATGGCGCCAGTGGTTGGACGTCTGTGCTTGTCAATGGCACCAAAACATGATATTGAATGCCAGCTCTCACTTGTTATACGGTTCCGACGTCTATCCATGTCAAAGGCAGCCGGTTAGTTTATTACAGTGGTCATTTTATCCCAATGAGTGATCATAACTAATAATGAATTTGGTACTAACGTAATGACATTGAAGTATCAAATGCAACTGAACAGATTATTACTGCCTCCTCGTGGCAGTATCGGTGTACTCCCTTTAATTTTGTGCTAAAAATGATATTGAGGAAATATGGTTACGTAAGATGATGTTTTATTGGATGCAAGTAATTTGGAATTAGTATTATTGAGTGAAAATTACTAGGTTGGACTGATATGTCATATTTATAACCCTCAAGTTTGTCATAAAGATCAGTAATACACGTTGATGACTTATAATCCTGTTTGATTTATTACATGGCATGTGGAAACCACACAATCTTTTAATTGAAGCTTCATATTATTTAAAAGACAGCCGGTGTATAGATAGCACCCACAAATGGGAACCGCCACGTATTTGGCGTCCGACCGCCTCGCTGCCCTGACAAATTAGGCAAATGGAATGTATACTTATTCTGGATTTGTGCTCTGAGGTCACAAAATGAGTCATTTATCTTTCAAAAAGTGCAAGTTGCACATATGGAAATGATTTACTTTGGTTGATGATGTGTTTGCCGAGATACTTGATACTTGAGATTTATTTCTTGTCAACTCTTGATGAAAGATTTTGAACTGTGGACGCGGAAATAGTTGATTTCGACTGGTAAATGTGAAGTATTTCTTGAGAAAATGTACAATAAAACAAGAAAATGAAGGATTCAGATGTGAAGGTCGCCGTTTAATCACATGGGGATGGAAATATTGGGAAATCCTCAATGCGTACAGTGTTTAGAGAAACTAATCTTCTAATTTACCAAAATGTGTGGAAAATGAACTGGTTTTGAACCATGAACCGAAACCACCGCTGCAACAAACAGCATATAGAAGGACTCCGATAAACCACAAAGATTAGTTCTGTTCCTATGACGGCTAATGTAACCAATTTTGTGGAATATCAAGAAAGAGGTTCTAATTTTTTGAATATTTTGAATTTTAAAGAAGTCATCATTCACCGCTAACCTTTTCCAGTTAAAATGGACTATCTTGAAGTCTATTGGCCGTTAATAATGAGTCCATTGAATAGTTAATGACCAATATTTGTTTTTTTTGTTGCTGCATTTTTAGAGTAATGTTGTATTTTCCCCGGTTTGCTCAATCTTTGACTGATCTTCTTGGAAATCAGCTGGGTTTTCGAACTTTGCTAACCTTCTGTGGACAGTGAGCCTATTGTAGCGAGAGACACTCACTCGGTGCCCTTGAGCAAAGTGTAAAGTCCAAATCCTAGCAGTTGGTGTTCTCACTCCGCTCATGACAGATCAATGCAACGCGACAATTGGATCGGAAGAACTCGCTATTTTTTTTTTTTTAATTGCCGTGGGACGTCGAAGTCTGTTTTTACGACCGCATTGGAGATAAGGTGGGTTTTTGTCAAAATGATTGGTACGTTTCCATGTTTAATTTCAGTCTAATTACTTTGCATGTGTAGGACTGACTGGCGACCGGTCTTGGCTTCTAGTCTGCCTTTCAGCTGGGATAGGCTACAGGACCCAGAAAAAGCGGCGTTGAAAAAAAAATCAATTTTATTGTCATTTTAAATGAATTTAAGCCTACTTTTCAACATTATTTGAATCAGTTGAATCCATTAGGTTGGTCAAATAAATTTAGAGTACCGTATTTTCTCGCATATAAGCCGTATTTCTAACAAAAACATGATGACTGAATCAAGGGTACGGCTTATATGCGCATAAATTAGACTGTACATAAACAAAACTGCAAGGTGACAAAGATAAAACGCCATAACGCAAGTAAGGTAATTTAATTAAACAGATAAAATGCTAAACAAAAGTTATTTTGACGTCTATGAATGAAATTCAAGAAAAAAATAAACCGTATCTTGCATAAAACGTGAAAAAACTCACTTGTGCCTGCCATTGCTCGCTCAGGGCGCCGCCATCTTACCGTAATGAAACGTGCTCTGATTGGTCAGAGGCGAGTAGCCTTGATACATGTGTTCGTAGTGTTTAACATGTCAGCACATCCCAATAGTTTTTAAGGCTTATCGACGGTCTTGCGGTCGATCATTAAAATATCAACCTTGTTACCTGCGTAATGTGTACCTCATGCTATTATTGCACCCAGAGACTTGGTAAAAACTAGACCGCTAGGGGACACACTTCCTGGTTGTACTACTCACGTGACTTCCTTTTTGAATTTGTCTACGTGCAGGCAACATAATAAAACCATAAATACGAAAATTGTAGATCTTATAAGAGAGAAATCGTAAAATTCAATGATTTTAAGGGTACGACCTATACGCGGAGGCGGCTAATATGCGAGAAAATACCGTAATTTTCCAGTGCATTATAAATTTGTAGTAACATTTCTACATTTCTATTTCAATCCAGGTTGCGGACGCTTTAACGCCACAGCAATGTATCCAACCGCACTCTTGCTTCTGCTAGCACTGAGCGCTACGGGAGGACACGGCGAAGACCGCCAAAGCGGCGGCCACGTTTCCGTGGTCGTCGTGGGGGGCACGGGGGACTTGGCCAAGAAGTATCTATGGCAGGGCTTCTTCCAGCTCTACCTCCAGCAGGTCAGCAGCGGCAACAGTTTCTCCTTCTACGCCGCCGGACAGTCGCCCGCCGAGAAGGCCACGCCGATATTCTTCGCCATCCTGAAGGCCGTACGCTGCCCGAAAGACGTGTCGGAAGAACGTTGCGCTGTGGTCAAGGACCAGTTCTTGCGTTTGTCGCGCTATCGGCAACTCAAGAGCCTCGAAGACTACCGGGAATTGAGCCAGGACATCGAACGGGAGGTTCGGGAAGAAGAACTGACCGAGGTCGGGCGACTTTTCTACCTCTCCGTGCCGGCGTTTGCCTACGCGGGTATCGCGGATAAAATCGGAAGCAGCTGCAGGCCTAGCGGCGACGCCGTTTGGCTACGAGTGGTTCTGGAAAAACCTTTTGGTCACGACTTGAGGAGCGCCCAGGTTCTGGCGGCTCAGCTCGGGAACGCCTTGCGCGATGAAGAAATGTACAGGATTGACCACTACTTGGGGAAGCAGGTAAGGACAACTGTTAAGTCACTTTCTTAAGTCTGGTGTTTGATTGGTTGTTTTTTTTCGGAATGTTTCTATCCCGATATTAGGTGGTCTCGAAGATCCTCCCGTTCAGGGTTGTAAACAAGAAGTTCCTCAATCCCATCTGGAACAAGCACCATATTGAGAGAATAGAGATTGTGTTGAAAGAGACGTTGGATGTACAAGGTATGTTAGTCATACCTGTCAACATATACGTTTTTTCTCGTATTTAATGTTTTTTTTTGGATCATTTCAAATTGTGTACGCCGTATAACAACTTTTGTACAGGATTTTTTTAAGTATGTTTTTTTAGATAACCATATTTTCACGACTATAAGGCGCACCGCATTATAAGGCGCACTGCATTATAAGGCGCACCCTCAATGAATGACACATTTTATTTTTTTTCCATATATAAAGCACACTGGATTATAAGGCGCCCTGTCTATTTACGAGAAAATTTAAGACTTTTAAGTGCGCCTTATAGTCGTGAAAATACAGTAGATTAGATAACTTTATTCATCCCATATTTGGGAAATTTTGTTGTCACAGTAGCAAGAGGGTGAGAATACAGACACAGAAAAAGACATTCTAGACATAAATAAATAGGTAATAAATAAGTTAATAAATACATTTGGTTTTTTTGTATTTTTTGTAAAACCGATCTCGTTTGACCCATTTCGGCTCTAATCCAGATCGTCTCGGTCACTGCTAGCAGACAAAAACATCATCGTCGATTGCTAATGTTGTCATGCTTTAAGCATCTTCCGCCATTTTCACTATATCAATATAGCGTGTCAGCAAGCAATGTACCCAGACAGTCAAGCTATCAGCCTCATACAGCGACATCTACAGAATCTTGAATTTAGTGCATACAAAAAAGCGCACCGACTGATTGAGCGCCATGTCCCCTTTTTTCGGAAAATTTTAGATAGTATGTTTTTTTAATTGCTTAAAGGGAATTGTAATCATTAATAAGGGAAGCAATTGGCCGAGGTAGACAGGTATGGCATTACTGGCCACCAAAGTCACCTCCAGCACCCCCCTGCAACAGGTGTACATTCTCATCCGTTGTTTCAAGCAGTGTTGAAAGTGTGAGTTGATTTTCAGTTTTTTTTTTGAAAAGCATTAGATAATATTGAGCTTTATTTTGCTGGAAAATGGGTCAGAAAATTAGTTGAAAATTCTCTGGACCTGTTATGAAATACGATGGGTTAAGCAGTCCACCCTAAACGGGTCAGCAGATAATCAGACCGCATTCCTTGATCCATTTGGCTGTTGTCTCTGTCCTCATTAGGACTGCAGGTTTTCTGGAACCCATCCCAGCAAACTTTGGGCAAAATTAATTGGTTCCACAACTTTTTTTGAAACTTGAAAATTTTGTAAGTGGCTGTATGATTGATTTTTTTACTTCAGTGCTGAGTCCTAGAATCAAGTAGAGGAGAGGGGAGTGGCTTCCGGTTGCGTGTTTCAGCGTGGATTTTCACATTTTTATGAACTTTAAAAAAAAAAATGTATTTTTTTACTTTGCTAAAAATCCGAGATGTCATGAACCTGCGATATTCGAGGAATTACCGTACTTTTTTGTTTTTCCTCATTTCCTCCCAGGCCGCATTCCCTTCTACAACGAGTACGGCGTCATCCGAGACGTGATCCAGAACCACCTGACGGAAGTCCTGGCTCTCCTGACCATGCCACTTCCCGCCAATCTCAGCGACAGCCAGGAGCTTCTACAAAACAAGCTACAGTTCTTCACCTCTTTCCTGCCCTTGGGCAAAAAACAGGCCGTGCTGGGCCAGTACCAGGCCTACCAAACGGAGGTCCGGCAGGAGCTCAACAAGACCAAAGACCACGTCGCCGTAACACCAACATTTGCCGGTAAGAATTCACCACATTTCCAGACGGAATTGACATTTTGTCCTTGTTCTTAGCTTGTTTCTCATTCTAGCCGTCTTAGCACACATGGACACGGCGCAATTTGAGGGCGTTCCCATCCTCCTGGTCTCCGGCAAGATGCTAGACGAACGCGTGGGATACGCACGGGTTCTTTTCAAGAGCGATCTGTTTTGTCTCCAAGCCAACGTGGTCTGCAGACCCAAGCAGATCCTCTTCTACTTTGGTCACGGTAGTCTGCAATTCCCAGCAGTTCTCGTGTCCAAGAATCTCTTCAGGCCTTCCATCGTTGAGGGAGACTGGAAGGAAGTGACGGATCACCCGGATGTCCACGTCCTGGGCTCGCCTCTGTCCGACTACTACGTCCAGACGCCAAAAGTACTGCGGGAAGCCTACGCCGAGCTCATCTCGCAGATCTTCGCCGGCCGTAAAGATAGCTTTATCGGCACGGAGAACCTCCTAGCGTCGTGGGGTCTCTGGACGCCGCTTCTCGAGAGTTTAGCCGGCACGTTCCCCCGCGTCTATCCGGGCGGGGTAGACAACGCCGCCCTGCTGGACCTCCACCTGAAAGGGAAGGAGATCGACTTCAACGCCGATTTGGTTCTCGTGGACCGAGCCGAGGACCCGTCGCCGAGGAATTTCGTAGTCACGCGGGGGAAATTCCGCGGCGCCGACATGGTGTCCGCCTGGGCCGAGGAACTGGTGGACCGTCTGGCCGCCGACCTTCAAGCGGCGGCCCAGGCGGCCGTGCTTCGGGATGGCGTTTTCCACTTAGCCCTCTCCGGTGGGTCCACGCCCATCGCGCTCTTCCACAGACTGGCGTTACACCACTTCGCCTTCCCGTGGGGCCACACCCACATCTGGATGGTGGACGAACGTTGCGTGCCGCTGGGCCACCCGCAGTCCAACTTCCACAACGTCCATCAACATCTCTTGCAGCACGTACGCATCCCGTATTTGAACATCCACCCCGTGGCGGTGGAGATCCGGCGCCGCATTTGCGCCGAAAAGGACGGCGCGCCGTCGTTGTATCGGGAAGATATCGACCGATGGATCGACGGTTCTAAGTTCCACTTCGTTCTGCTGGGAGTCGGACAGGACATGCACACGGCCTCGCTGTTCCCCGGCACCCCGGCGGGCCTCAACGCGAACCGGTTGGTGGTCTTCACCGAGAGCCCCGTCGAGCCGCACCGCCGCGTTAGCCTCACGCTGGACGCCATCAACAAGGCCCAGCGGGTGGCGCTGTTGGTGATGGGCAAGAGCAAACACGAGTTGGTCACCCAGCTGAGTCGGGTCAAGGACGATGCAAACAAATGGCCCGTCACGGGGGTGAAACCCACCAATGGCACGCTGACCTGGTACATTGACTACGAAGCGCTTTTGCGGTAGTGTGGAAAACAGACCGCGGGTTCTTTGCTATCGACAATCCAACCATTTTGACCTCGTTCGGACTGGTCCAAGTAAGAAATTCCAATCCGATGTCTTGATTCTTTATTTTCATGTACATTTCAAGCCACCAAATAAAACGGGCACGTTACCAGATGTACAAATAAGTACTTCCGTCCGCAATGCACAACATAAACTTTAACCTGTATCCCATTCCTGTGTGTTATTTTTTACTTTCTGTTGCGAGAGAACATTATTACAGTGGTACCTCGACATACGAGCAATTTGAGATACGAGTAAAATTTCGGGAAACTATTTATCTTGAGATACAAGACAAATTTTCATATACGAGCAGACTCATAAGAACATCATGGCCACTGTCTTTCTGGTCGCAACTCCCTCGTGTAATGTCTCTACGAGCACTGGGCGGAGCGTTGCATTCTTTCAGTGTTTTTTTTTCCAGTTAGTCAGTGCGTATGGCGGAGCTTGTTCGCTAATACGAGAGGAGTATATACTACTTTTCGTTGGCAAATGGTCGTGCGTTATCCTATTGTGAGGACATTTGTGTGCATCATTTTGGGAATATTTTGAAGGGAAGACAAACAAACAACCCTCGATAGGTTGCATCTGAAAGTCAGGGTGGAGGCGGAGCAAATATAGCCAACCCGGGAGAAGAAAGTTATCAAATTTTAAAACAAAATTAGAATCAAGTTTAGTGTAAGGTTAGATTAAGCTTATTTTTGGGTGTGTCTGCATCGTAATCCAAGTTCATTTAAATTTGTTTATGTTATGTTACGCGCCCGTTGCCGTGCACAAAAATTATATCGAGGTATCACTGTATTGTCATTTGAACCACGCTATTGAAATTTAGAATAAATTAATCCTCTTGCCTCTGGTCTGAAATTCAGATGCTGAAATACATCTTTGTGTGACCCTTCTTAAGCTAGTCCGGTTCTGGAGTTAAATTCCTTGGGTGCAGTTTCTAAAAAATCCTTTTTTGTATCCACTTGTAATTTCACATCTCAAGGTACATGTCTCATTTTTACAATTGCAAGTAAAGTGATCATGTAAGAAAATGAGAAATATATTTTCAAATTCTCAGGTGCTTTTTTGTGTATTTTGAGCTCATCTTTAAAATGTCAGGAATTGCATTTCTGAGCCTTGTGTTGAAATTATTTGTTGCAATACTGTGTGACGTGTACGGGATTTTTTTTGTTGTAATAGAAGCCGGTCTACACTGTGTCACCTATAATTATGTTTGGATCAAATGATACATTTTTAACAACGTCTTATCACCTGCAACAATTGGGAAACAGACGCCAAGGAAACACCTGCTTTGTGAAATGTGACGCATTAAAACGTGATGTGGATTAACGCACTTTCTCTTCTTTCATTCCCATGGTTTTGACTTACCGACTCGCCGGCGGCATGGAAACGCCATCAATTGTTCATATGAGTGCTATCCGATGTCCATGTGAGCAGCTGTGCTGCTTTTACTGTTCATTGTTGTTGCCTTTTTGTCAGCCACAGTCCACCTTTGACCGCCAGCGCTGCTACAAAAAAAAACATGTGGATGTTAGAATGGAACGGAAATAAAAGCCTTGTATACATGGTCATTTTTTAACAAATAAAAGCCTTACTGAACATGGTCGTTTTTTAACAAATAAAAGCCTTACTGAACATGGTCATTTTTTGACAAATAAAAGCCTTACTGAACATGGTCATTTTTTGACAAATAAAAGCCTTACTGAACATGGTCATTTTTTTAACAAATAAAAGCCTTACTATACATGGTCATTTTTTAAAGAAAAAAGTCTTACTATACTATGTCGTTTTTTTAAGAAAAAGGCCTTACTATACATGGTCGTTTTTTTAAGAAAAAGGCCTTACTATACATGGTTGTTGTTTTTAAAGAAAAAAGCCTTACTATACTATGTCGTTTTTTTAAGAAAAGGCCTTATTATACTATGTCATTTTTTTAAAAGAAAAAAAGCCTTACTATACTATGTCGTTTTTTAAGAAAAAAAGCCTTATTATACTATGTCGTTTTTTAAGAAAAAAGCCTTATTATACTATGACATTTTTTTAAAGAAAAAAGCCTTACTATACTATGTCGTTTTTTTAAAGAAAAAAGCCTTACTATACTATGTCGTTTTTTTTTTAAATAAAAATTCTTACTATACTGTCGTCTTTTAAAAAAAAAGCCTTACTATACTATGTCGGTTTTTAAGAAAAAAAGCCTTACTATACTATGTCACATTTTTAAAGAAAAAAGCCTTACTATACTATGTCGTTTTTTTTTTAATAACAATTCTTACTATGTCGTCTTTTAAAAAAAAAGCCTTACTATACCATGTCGGTTTTTAAGAAAAAAAGCCTTACTATACTATGTCAATTTTTTAAAGAAAAAAGCCTTACTATACTATGTCGTTTTAAGAATAAAAGCCTTACTATACTATGTCATTTTTAAGAAAAAAAGCCTTACTATACTATGTCGTTTTTTAAGAAAAAAAGCCTTACTATACTATGTCGTTTTTTAAGAAAAAAGCCTTACTATACTATATCGTTTTTTGAAGAAAAAAGCCTTACTATACTATGTCGTTTTTTTAAAAGCCTTACTATACTATGTCGTTTTTTAAGAAAAAAAGCCTTACTATACTATGTCGTATTTTGAAGAAAAAAGCCTTACTATACTATGTCGATTTTTGAAGAAAAAAGCCTTACTTTACTATGTCGTATTTTGAAGAAAAAAGCCTTACTATACTATGTCGTTTTTTTTAAAAGCCTTACTATACTATGTCGTCTTTAAAAAAAAAAGCCTTACTATACTATGTCGTTTTTTGAAGAAAAAAAGCCTTACTATACTATGTCGTATTTTGAAGAAAAAAGCCTTACTATACTATGTCGGTTTTTTAAGAAAAAAAGCCTTACCATATGTCGTTTTTTAAGAAAAAAAGCCTTACTATACTATGTCGTTTTTTTAAAGAAAAAAGCCTTACTATACTATGTCGTTTTTTGAAGAAAAAAGCCTTACTGTATGGCTTTTTTTCTTAAAAAACGACAAAGTATAGTAAGACCTTTTTTCTTCAAAAAAACGACATAGTATAGTAAGGCTTTTTTCTTAAAAAAACGGCATAGTATAGTATGGCTTTTTTTTCTTAAAAAAAACAACATAGTATAGTAAGGCTTTTTTCTTAAAAAAAACAACATAGTATAGTATGGCTTTTATTCTTAAAAAAACGACATAGTATAGTATCATACTATACTAAGTTGTTTTTTAAAGAAAAAAAGTCTTATTATACTGTGTCGTTTTTGAAGAAAAAAAGCCATACTGTATGGCTTTTTTTCTTAAAAAACAACATAGTATAGTAAGGCTTTTTTTCTTTAAAAATGTCATAGTATAGTATGGCTTTTTTTTCTTAAAAAACGACATAGTATAGTAAGGCTTTTTAAATTAAAAAACGACATAGTATAGTAAGGCTTTTTTCTTCAAAAAACGACATAGTATAGTAAGGTTTTTTTCTTAAAAAACGACATAGTATAGTAAGGCTTTTTTCTTCAAAAAACGACATAGTATAGTAAGGCTTTTTTCTTCAAAAAACGACATAGTATATAAGGCTTTTTCCTTCAAAAAAACACATAGTATAGTAAGGCTTTTTTTTCTTCAAAAAACGACATAGTATAGTAAGGCTTTTTTCTTCAAAAAACGACATAGTATAGTAAGGCTTTTTTCTTCAAAAAACGACATAGTATAGTAAGGCTGTTTTTCTTAAAAAACGACATAGTATAGTAAGGCTGTTTTTCTTAAAAAACGACATAGTAAGGCTGTTTTTCTTAAAAAACGACATATTATAGTAAGGCTTTTTTTCCCTAAAAAACGACATAGTATAGTAAGGCTTTTTTCCCCTAAAAACGACATAGTATATTAAGGCTTTTTTTAAACTAAAAAACAACATAGTATATTAAGGCTTTTTTTCCTTAAAAAACGACATAGTATAGTAAGGCTTTTTTCCCTAAAAAACGACATAGTATAGTAAGGTTTTTTTTTCTTAAATAAACGACATAGTATAGTAAGGCTTTTTCCCCCTAAAAATGACATAGTATAGTAAGGCTGTTTTTCTTAAAAAACGACATAGTATAGTAAGGCTGTTTTTCTTCAAAAAACGACATAGTATAGTAAGGCTTTTTTTCCTAAAAAACGACATAGTATAGCATGGCTTTTTTTCTTGAAAACGATATAGTAGAGGAAGCCTTTTTTCTTAAAAAACGATATTGTATTCAATTCAATTCAATTCAATTTATTTGGCAAGAAAAAGCACCAGGCTAAGGGCCATGTAACAAGATACAAGAAATGTGTGTATAGTAAGGCTTCTTTTCTTAAAAAACGACATAGTATAGTAAGGCTTTTTTTCTTAAAAAAAATGACATAGCACGTAAGGCTAAGAGAGTCGGAGAATAAATCTGACTTCTGATTCTTCACCTTCTAGTTGTTGCTGTGGTCCACTGGCAAAATCATTGGGTCAGAACATGAGGTGGGAATCAGGAGTGAGTTCAATTCCACTCTTTGCAATTCTCAAATTGTTTATTGAGGTAATGAAAAGGATAAATACGACTTCCAACTTTACTGTGGTGCAGTGGCAAAGACAATGGGTCAGAACTTCAGGTGGACTCAAGTTCAAATCAGAAGTGAGTTTGATTCCACTCTTTGCAATTCTCAAATTGTTTATTGAGGTAATGAAAGGGATAAATATAACTTCCAATCACATCATTTCAGAAGACACTGTGGTCCAGTGGCAAAGACAATGGGTCAGAACTTCAGGTGGACTCAAGTTCAAATCAGGAATGAGTTCAATTCCACTCTTTGCAATTCTCAAATTGTTTATTGAGGTAATGAAAGGGATAAATATAACTTCCAATCACATCATTTCAGAAGACACTGTGGTCCAGTGGCAAAGACAATGGGTTGAAATTGAAGTTGGACACAAGTTCCAAATCTGGAGTGAGTTCAAATCCACTCTTTGCAAATCTCAAATTGTTTATTGAGGTGATGAAAATGATAAATATAACTTCCAATCATTTCATTTCAGAAGTCACTGTGGTCCAGTGGCAAAGACAATGGGTCAGACAGACCTCAAGTTAGTGGATTTGACTGCCATGTGGGAGATGGGGTTTGAATCCCGCTCTCGTTTGACTAATCACTACACTAGTAGTTCAGTAAATGGGTAATCCTTTTTTCATTCAAATAAAGACTTAGTCATTTTTTTCAGCAAAACAATATTTCCGGTCAGCCTTCGGCTGACCGGAAGACAGTTGGGAGGGGGGGGGTTCCTGGTGGTGTTCGACAGTCGGCCTGCGGCCGACTGCCGACACCATACAGTCGTTGACTGGCGACACCGGGACGTGAACCCTCGACACCCACGTCGCAGGCAGGTGACTTACCCACTACACCACGAGGCGGCCCGCCTATACATGATTGGAAGTTATATTTATCCTTTTCATTACCTAAATAAACAATTTGAGAATTGCAAAGAGTGGAATTGAACTCATTCCTGATTTGAACTTGAGTCCAACTTCAATTTCAACCCATTGTCTTTGCCACTGGACCACAGCGACTTCTGAAATGATGTGATTGGAAGTTATATCTATCCTTTTCATTACCTCAATAAACAATTTGAGATTTGCAAAGAGTGGAATTGAACTCACTCCTGATTTGAACTTGAGTCCACCAGAAGTTCTGACCATTTGTCTTTGCAACTGGACCACAGTGACTTCTGAAATGAAGTGATTGGAAGTTATATTTATCCTTTTCATTACCTCAATAAACAATTTGTGAATTGCAAAGAGTGGAATTGAACTCACTCCTGTTTCCCACCTCAAGTTCTGAACCAATGATTTTGCCAGTGGACCACAGCAACAACTAGAAGGTGAAGAATCAGATTTATTCTCCGACTCTCTTAGCCTTACTTGCTATGTCGTTTTTTAAGAAAAAAAAAAGGCTTCCTCTACTATGTCGTTTTTGAAGAAAAAAAGCCTTACTATACTATGTCGTATTTTGAAGAAAAAAGCCTTACTATACTATATCGTTTTTTGAAGAAAAAAGCCTTACTATACTATGTCGTTTTTTTAAAAGCCTTACTATACGATGTTGTTTTTTAAGAAAAAAAGCCTTACTATACTATGTCGTATTTTGAAGAAAAAAGCCTTACTATACTATGTCGTTTTTTTAAAAGCCTTACTATACTATGTCGTTTTTTTAAAAGCCTTACTATACTATGTTGTTTTTTAAGAAAAAAAGCCTTACTATACTGTCGTCTTTAAAAAAAAAAGCCTTACTATACTATGTCGTTTTTGAAGAAAAAAAGCCTTACTATACTATGTCGTATTTTGAAGAAAAAAGCCTTACCATACTATGTCGTTTTTTAAGAAAAAAAGCCTGACTATACTATGTCGTTTTTTAAGAAAAAAGCCACACTATACTATGTCGTTTTTTGAAGAAAAAAAGCCTTACTATACTATGTCGTATTTTGAAGAAAAAAGCTTTACTATACTATGTCGTTTTTGAAGAAAAAATCCTTACTATACTATGTCGTATTTTGAAGAAAAAAGCCTTACTATCCTATGTCGTTTTTTTTTAAGAAAAAAGCCTTACTATACTATGTGGGTTTTTTAAATAAAAATTCTTACTATACTATGTCGTCTTTTTAAAAAAAAAAGCCTTACTATACTATGTCGGTTTTTAAGAAAAAAAGCCTTACTATACTATGTCGATTTTTTAAAGAAAAAAGCCTTACTATACTATGTCGTTTTTGAAGAAAAAAGCCTTACTATACTATATCGTTTTTTAAGAAAAAAGCCTTACTATACTATGTCGTTTTTTTAAAAGCCTTACTATACTATGTCGTATTTTGAAGAAAAAAAGCCTTACTATACTATGTCGTTTTTTTAAAAGCCTTACTATACTATGTCGTCTTTAAAAAAAAAAGCCTTACTATACTATGTCATTTCTTGAAGAAAAAAAAGCCTTACTATACTATGTCGTATTTTGAAGAAAAAGCCTTACTATACTATGTTGTTTTTAAAAAAAAAAAGCCTTACCATACTATGTCGTTTTTTAAGAAAAAAGCCTTACTATACTATATCGTTTTTTGAAGAAAAAAGCCTTACTATACTATGTCGTTTTTTAAAGAAAAAAGCCTTACCATACTATGTCGTTTTTTAAGAAAAAAGCCTTACTATACTATGTCGATTTTTGAAGAAAAAAGCCTTACTATACTATGTCGATTTTTAAGAAAAAAGCCTTACTATACTATGTCGTTTTTTAAGAAAAAAAGCCTTATTATACTATGTCGTTTTTTAAGAAAAAAGCCTCATTATACTATGACATTTTTTTAAAGAAAAGCCTTACTATACTATGTCATGTTTTTTTAGAAAAAAGCCTTACTATACTATGTCGTTTTTTAAAGAAAAAAAGGCTTACTATACATGGTCGTTTTTTTAAAGAAAAAAGCCTTACTATACATGGTCATTTTTTAAAGACAAAAGCCTTACTATACATGGTCGTTTTTTAAGAAAAAAGCCTTACTATACATGGTCGTTTTTTTTAAACAAACAAAAGCCTTACTAAACATGGTCATTTTTTTGAACAAAATAAAAGCCTTACTAAACATGGTGGTAAAACAACCCTAGCAACGCCCCTATTATTGCCCTCTGAATTTGACACCTGTGCGTGACTAATACACTTTTTACCTGTGCTCAAAACGGATGCTACCATGAGACAAAGTGACACTTCATACAGTTCCGGAGTTGTTGTCGCCTGCAGAAACACAGAAAAACAATACTTGAATAAATTTCATATTTCTTGTGTGTGTCTGCTTTCGGATTAAATTATTTTTTTTACACATGAAGCCGCAGTGAGCGTCAAAATAGCAGTGCAAAGCCCTTGCCCGAAGGACATCAGTCCGAAAACATGACAGGAGGCCCACAAGCCCTGAGGCACTGCATCTAAAAGTGTGAAGACCACCGAAAAACCTGCAAAAAAAGATTTAAACCATTTTTTAAAAACATAGTCCTTCGCTATATTAGCGTGTTTTTTGTACCTGTGGCGACAAGGGACAGCGCAACGGAGGCGACCAAGTTGCTCAGCAAAGGCCGCCGGCAGTATCTTGCAGACTTGGGCCTTTCGACACAAAAACACACGATTGGACGATCAAATCTTTGGCAAAACACGCTAAGTTACCTTGTCAGGACGTACAGCTGAGGGACCAAAACGAGGCCCGCGAACACCGCGTTGACGATTTGACTGTCAGAGAAAATGCGTTTAGAAACAAGACGCCATATTTGGTAAGGAAATTAAACCCGTACAATTTCAGCCTTCGGTTCTTGGGGAGCCATCTGCTGGATTGGTAAGCGAGGAGGATCAACAAGTACAGAAACATCACATCCTACGTACGTTTAACAACCGTTGCCACAATTGTGGACGGCGGGAGGATTATGTTACGCTAAGAAATTCAATCCTTCCGTCCCGGAAGCCGCTTTCACTTGGCAGCGTGCACATGTTTTATCAAAAATGTTTCAAGAAGGTGTGCCTGAAGAGACAGGAAATTCACTATTAGTTTCCTTGTACAATGATATATGTATACTTGTAGTACATTTATACGCAAACATGTAGAATACGGATGTGTACTTGTAATGCACACACATGTCAACGTGCTTGTAGTACAAGAAGGCTACAGTGAAGTATATGTACTTGTAGTCCAAGTATTTGAAAGTTGATCTACTTCAGTGCAAGTACACAAACGTAAAAGTACACATGCTTATAGTACTGATAAACGCGCAAGTAAATGTACTTGTAGTCCAGATACACACGCAAGTGTACTTGTACTCCAAGTATACATAAATATACTTTAGTACAAGTACATGATAGTATACATGGTATTTTTTTAAGTAAAAAAGGCTTACTATACTATGTCGTTTTTTTAAGAAAAAAAGCCTTACTATACTATGTCATTTTTTTAAGAAAAAAAAGCCTTACTATACTATGTCGTTTTTTAAAGAAAAAAGCCTTACTATACTATGTCGTTTTTTTAAAGAAAAAAAGCCTTACTATACTATGTCGTTTTTTTAAGAAAAAAAGCCTTACTATACTATGTCGTTTTTTAAAGAAAAAAGCCTTACTATACTATGTCGTTTTTTAAGAAAAAAAGCCTTACTATACTATGTCGTTTTTTAAAGAAAAAAGCCTTACTATACAATGTCGTTTTTTAAAGAAAAAAAACCTTACTATACTATGTCGTTTTTTGAAGAAAAAAAGCCATACTATACTATGTCGTTTTTTTAAGAATAAAAGCCATACTATACTATGTCGTTTTTTAAAGAAAAAAGCCTTACTATACCATGTCGTTTTTGAAGAAAAAAAGCCATACTATACTATGTCGTTTTTTTAAGAATAAAAGCCATACTATACTATGTCGTTTTTTAAAGAAAAAAAGCCTTATTATACTATGTCGTTTTTTAAGAAAAAAAGCCTTACTATACTATGTCGTTTTTTAAAGAAAAAAGCCTTACTATACTATGTCGTTTTTTAAGAAAAAAAGCCTTACTATACTATGTCGTTTTTTAAAGAAAAAAGCCTTACTATACTATGTCGTTTTTTTAAGAAAAAAGCCTTACTATACTATGTCGTTTTTTAAAGAAAAAAACCCTTACTATACTATGTCGTTTTTTGAAGAAAAAAAGCCATACTATACTATGTCGTTTTTTAAAGAATAAAAGCCATACTATACTATGTCGTTTTTTAAAGAATAGCCTTACTACACTATGTCGTTTTTTAAAGAAAAAAGCCTTATTATACTATGTCGTTTTTTTAAGAAAAAAGCCTTACTATACTATGTCGTTTTTTTTTTTAGGAAAAAAAAGCCTTACTATACTATGTCGTTTTTTTTTTAGGAAAAAAAAGCCTTACTATACTATGTCGTTTTTTAAAGAAAAAAGCCTTACTATACCATGTCATTTTTTAAGAAAAAAAGCCTTACTATACTATGTCGTTTTTTTAAGAAAAAAAGCCTTACTATACTATGTCGTTTTTTTAAGAAAAAAAGCCTTACTATACTATGTCGTTTTTTTAAGAAAAAAGCCTTACTATACTATGTCGTTTTTTAAAGAAAAAAAACCTTACTATACTATGTCGTTTTTTTAAGAAAAAAAGCCTTACTATACTATGTCGTTTTTTTAAGAAAAAAGCCTTACTATACTATGTCGTTTTTTTAAGAAAAAAGCCTAACTATACTATGTCGTTTTTGAAGAAAAAAAGCCATACTATACTATGTCGTTTTTTTAAGAATAAAAGCCATACTATACTATGTCGTTTTTTAAAGAAAAAAGCCTTATTATACTATGTTGTTTTTTTAAGAAAAAAGCCTTACTATACTATGTCGTTTTTTAAAGAAAAAAAGCCTTACTATACTATGTCGTTTTTTAAAGAAAAAACCCTTACTATACTATGTCGTTTTTTGAAGAAAAAAAGCCATATTATACTATGTCGTTTTTTATGAATAAAAGCCATACTATACTATGTCGTTTTTTAAAGAAAAAAGCCTTACTATACTATGTCGTTTTTTAAAGAAAAAAGCCTTACTATACTATGTCGTTTTTGAAGAAAAAAAGCCATACTATACTATGTCGTTTTTTTAAGAATAAAAGCCATACTATACTATGTCGTTTTTTTAAGAAAAAAGCCATACTATACTATGTCGTTTTTTTAAGAAAAAAGCCTTACTATACTATGTCATTTTTTTAAGAAAAAAAAGCCTTACTATACTATGTCATTTTTTTAAGAAAAAAAAGCCTTACTATACTATGTCGTTTTTTAAAGAAAAAAGCCTTACTATACTATGTCATTTTTTAAGAAAAAAAGCCTTACTATACTATGTCGTTTTTTTAAGAAAAAAAGCCTTACTATACTATGTCGTTTTTTAAGAAAAAAAGCCTTACTATACTATGTCATTTTTTAAGAAAAAAAGCCTTACTATACTGTGTCGTTTTTTTAAGAAAAAAGCCTTACTATACTATGTCGTTTTTTTAAGAAAAAAGCCTTACTATACTATGTCGTTTTTTAAAGAAAAAAGCCTTATTATACTATGCCGTTTTTTTAAGAAAAAAGCCTTACTATACTATGTCGGTTTTTTTTTAGGAAAAAAAGCCTTACTATACTATGTCGTTTTTTAAAGAAAAAAGCCTTACTATACCATGTCATGTTTTAAGAAAAAAAGCCTTACTATACTATGTCGTTTTTTTAAGAAAAAAAGCCTTACTATACTATGTCGTTTTTTTAAGAAAAAAAGCCTTACTATACTATGTCGTTTTTTAAGAAAAAAAGCCTTACTATACTATGGTGTTTTTTTAGGGAAAAAGCCTTACTATACTGTGTCGTTTTTTAAGAAAAACAGCCTTACTATACTATGTCATTTTTTTAAGAAAAAAAAAGCCTTACTATACTATGTCGTTTTTTAAAGAAAAAAGCCTTACTATACTATGTCATTTTTTAAGAAAAAAAGCCTTACTATACCATGTTGTTTTTTTAAGAAAAAAAGCCTTACTATACCATGTCGTTTTTTTAAGAAAAAAAGCCTTACTATACTATGTCGTTTTTTAAGAAAAAAAGCCTTACTATACTATGTCGTTTTTTTAAAGAAAATCCTTACTATACTATGTCGTTTTTTTAAGAAAAACCCCTTACTATACTATGTCGTTTTTTAAAGAAAAAAGCCTTACTATACTATGTCGTTTTTGAAGAAAAAAAGCCATACTATACTATGTCGTTTTTTAAGAATATAAGCCATACTATACTATGTCGTTTTTTAAAGAAAAAAAGCCTTACTATACCATGTCGTTTTTTAAGAAAAAAAGCCTTACTATACTATGTCGTTTTTTTAAGAAAAAAGCCTTACTATACTGTCGTTTTTTTTAAGAAAAAAGCCTTACTATACTATGTCATTTTTTAAGAAAAAAAAGCCTTACTATACTATGTCGTTTTTTAAAGAAAAAAGCCTTACTATACTATGTCATTTTTTAAGAAAAAAAGCCTTACTATACTATGTCGTTTTTTTAAGAAAAAAAGCCTTACTATAATATGTCGTTTTTTTAAGAAAAAAAGCCTTACTATACTATGTCATTTTTTAAGAAAAAAAGCCTTACTATACTATGTCGTTTTTTAAAGAAAAAAGCCTTACTATACTATGTCGTTTTTTTAAGACAAAAGCCTTACTATACTATGTCGTTTTTTAAAGAAAAAAACCCTTACTATACTATGTCGTTTTTTGAAGAAAAAAAGCCATACTATACTATGTCGTTTTTTAAAGAAAAAAGCCTGATTATACTAGGTCGTTTTTTTAAGAAACAAGCCTTACTATACTATGTCGTTTTTTTTTAGGAAAAAAGCCTTACTATACTATGGCGTTTTTTTAGGGAAAAAGCCTAACTATACTATGTCGTTTTTTAAGAAAAACAGCCTTACTATACTATGTCATTTTTTAAAGAAAAAAAAAGCCTTACTATACTATGTCGTTTTTTAAAGAAAAAAGCCTTACTATACTATGTCATTTTTTAAGAAAAAAAGCCTTACTATACTATGTCGTTTTTTTTAAGAAAAAAAGCCTTACTATACTATGTCGTTTTTTTAAGAAAAAAAAGCCTTACTATACTATGTCGTTTTTTAAGAAAAAAAGCCTTACTATACTATGTCGTTTTTTAAAGAAAAAAGCCTTACTATACTATGTCGTTTTTTGAAGAAAAAAGCCTTACTATACTATGTCGTTTTTTAAAGAAAAAAACCCTTACTATACTATGTCGTTTTTTGAAGAAAAAAAGCCATACTATACTATGTCGTTTTTTAAAGAAAAAAGCCTGACTATACTATGTCGTTTTTTAAAGAAAAAAGCCTTACTATACTATGTCGTTTTTGAAGAAAAAAAGCCATACTATACTATGTCGTTTTTAAGAATATAAGCCATACTATATTATGTCGTTTTTTAAAGAAAAAAAGCCTTACTATACTTCAGGCCTTCAGGTTGTCTCCCCCGGCGACCCTTCACCCTAATTGCGGCAGACCACTTTTCCGTCCGTTGTCTCCAATTGTGTGCGAAAGGTCCCGTCCCACCCATTTAGTCCCCATCCCGTCACCTCTGGCCTACATTAACACACCATAAAAACACGTTCCAAAAATCCACAAGCCACAAGAAGATCTGCGATGGCGTCCAACTACTCCGGGACGTGGGACATGGTTAGCAATGTCAACTTTGAAGGATACATGATTGCTCTTGGTAAGCCTTTGGAAAGTTTTATCTATCATTTGTTGCCATTGACGGCCATGGACGTCCAATCCAATTGGACGGCCTCGATCGCAGAATTAGTTGGGTTTTTTTTGGAAATACAATGAAATGATTTTAAGGGACAATTTTGAACTTTTTTTATGGAGAAGAAAATGATGATGATGCGAGTTTCTTGCAGGCATTGATTTTGCAACCCGCAAAATGGCGGCCATGCTGAAGCCTCGGAAAGTGATCGAGCAAGAAGGTCATCAATTCAGCGTCAGGACTCTCACAACTTTTAGGAATTATGATGTTGCGTTCAAGGTTGGGGAGGAGTTTAAGGAGGTCACCAAGGGAATGGATAATCGTTTATGCCAGGTGAAAAAATAATAATTACTTTGACGGTTCGAAACCCAAGTCAAAATTTCTTTCTGTATAGTAAGGCTTTTTTCTTTAAAAAATGACCATGTATAGTAAGGCTTCTTTTCTTAGAAAATGACAATGTATTGTAAGGCTTTTAAAAAAGACCATGTATAGTAAGGCTTCTTTTCTTAAAAAAAAAGACCTTATATAGTAAGGGTTTTAAAAAAAACGACATAGTATAGTAAGGGTTTTAAAAAAAACGACATAGTATAGTAAGGCTTTTTTCTTTAAAAAAATCGACATAGTATAGTAAGGCTGTTTTCTTTAAAAAACGACATAGTATAATAAGGCTTTTTTCTTTAAAAAAACACAGTATAGTAAGTTTTTTTTTTTTAAATCGACAGTATAGTAAGGCTTTTTTTCTTAAAAATCAACATAGTATAGTAAGGCTTTTTGTCTTAAAAAACGACAGTATAGTAAGGCTTTTTTTTCTTAAAAAATTACATAGTATGGCTTTTTTTCTTAAAAAACGACATAGTATAGTAAAGCCTTTTTCTTAAAAAAACGACTTCGTATAGTAAGGCTTTTTTCTTTTAAAAAAATGGCAGTCTTGTAAGGCTTTTTTTTTAAAAATGACATCGTATAGTAAGTCTTTTTTCTTAAAAAATGACCATGTATCTGCTTGAGCTCCAAGTTTGGCTGACATGACAAAAAATGACTTTTCCTTGTGTGTGACAGGAAAATGAGCCAATTAACTAAGAAGCTATGTGAGGTCACAAAAATCAATCAATCAACAAAAGAAAGGAAAATATACAGGGAGACTTCATCTATATTCCCTCGTGTTTTCAAGTTATTTACTTTCATTCATTTTTTATGAGTTACAATTTATTATTGTAAAATAAAGTTATATTTTTCAATTTTAACCATGAAAACATAAGACGAAGGGCAACACTGGTTAATTTTGTGTGTGTGTGTGTGTGTGTGTGTGTGTGTGTGTGTGTGTGTGTGTGTGTGTGTGTGTGTGTGTGTGTGTGTGTATGTTTGTGTGTGTGTGTGTGTGTGTGTGTGTGTGTGTGTGTATATGTTTGTGTGTGTGTGTATTTTCCAAGAGTGTGGTTAATTGGGAAAAGGACAAGCTGGTGTGTGTTCAGCGTGGGGAAAAAAAGAACCGAGGTTGGACTCACTGGATTGACGGAGACGAGCTTCATTTGGTATGATTTTAAAAATGACCATTTTCATGTATTCATGCATTCCATTTAAATTCAAGCATCAAGATTATAAAATTGACAAGATTAAAAAATGAGGTTGAACCAGTAATCCAAATCAACCTTTGACCCAAATATGATTTTGTTTCAGGAGCTCACCTGTGAGGATCAGGTCTGCAAGCAAGTTTACAAAAGGACACTCTAATCCACAGGTAGGCAAACTAGTCCTTGAAGGGTCCTCGAAGTGGGTGCAGGTTTTTGTCGCAACCGATCCAGGAAAGACAAGGAGATTTCTGTAGGAAACAAGCAGCACCTGACTGCAATCCACTGATTGACAGATTGGTGAAAAAGTGTCCTCGTTATGGGTTGGAATGAAAACCTAAACTCAGTGTGCAATAGTTTGCCCAACTGCACAAAGTCATACTCATTTATGTATTGTATTCATTTTTGAAAAAAATAAATATTCCCCAAACGACATGTTATAGTAAGGCTTTTTCCCTTAAAAAAACGACATATAGTAAGGCTTTTTTTCTTTAAAAAACGACAAAGTATAGTAAGGCTTTTTTCTTAAAAAACGACATAGTATAGTAAGGCTTTTTCCCGAAAAAAACGACATAGTATAGTAAGGCTTTTTTCTTTAAAAAACGACATAGTATAGTAAGGCTTTTTTTCTTTAAAAAACGACATAGTATAGTAAGGCTTTTTTCTTAAAAAAAACGACATAGTATAGTATGGCTTTTATTCTTAAAAAAACGACATAGTATAGTAAGGCTTTTTTTCTTAAAAAACGACATAGTATAGTAAGGCTTTTTTTCTTAAAAAACGACATAGTATAGTAAGGCTTTTTTTCTTAAAAAAACGACATAGTATAGTAAGGCTTTTTTCTTTAAAAAACGACATAGTATAGTAAGGCTTTTTTTCTTAAAAAACGACATAGTATAGTAAGGCTTTTTTTCTTTAAAAAACGACATAGTATAGTATGGCTTATATTCTTAAAAAACGACATAGTATAGTATGGCTTTTTTTCTTCAAAAACGACATAGTATAGTAAGGCTTTTTTCTTTAAAAAACGACATAGTATAGTAAGGCTTTTTTCTTTAAAAAACGACATAGTATAGTATGGCTTTTTTTCTTCAAAAAACGACATAGTATAGTAAAGGTTTTTTACTTTAAAAAACGACATAGAATAGTAAGGCTTTTTTCTTAAAAAAATGACATAGTATAGTAAGGCTTTTTTTCTTAAAAAACGACATAGTATAGTAAGGCTTTTTTCCTAAAAAAACGACATAATATAGTAAGGCTTTTTTCTTAAAAAAACGACATAGTATAGTAAGGCTTTTTTCTTTAAAAAACGACATAGTATAGTATGGCTTTTATTCTTAAAAAAACGACATAGTATAGTATGGCTTTTTTCTTTAAAAAACGACATAGTATAGTATGGCTTTTATTCTTAAAAAAACGACATAGTATAGTATGGCTTTTTTTCTTCAAAAAACGACATAGTATAGTAAGGCTTTTTTCTTTAAAAAAAACAACTTGTATAGTAAGGCTTTTTTCTTAAAACGACATAGTATAGTAAGGCTTTTTTCTTTAAAAAACGACATAGTATAGTAAGGCTTTTTTTCTTAAAAAAACGACATAGTATAGTAAGGCTTTTTTCTTAAAAAAACGACATAGTATAGTAAGGCTTTTTTCTTTAAAAAACGACATAGTATAGTAAAGCTTTTTTCTTTAAAAAACGACATAGTATAGTAAGGCTTTTTTTCTTAAAAAAACGACATAGTATAATAAGGCTTTTTTCTTTAAAAAAACGACATAGTATAGTATGGCTTTTATTCTTAAAAAAACGACATAGTATAGTAAGGCTTTTTTTCTTAAAAAACGACATAGTATAGTAAGGCTTTTTTTCTTAAAAAACGACATAGTATAGTAAGGCTTTTTTTCTTAAAAAAACGACATAGTATAGTAAGGCTTTTTTCTTAAAAAACGACATAGTATAGTAAGGCTTTTTTTCTTAAAAAACGACATAGTATAGTAAGGCTTTTTTTCTTTAAAAAACGACATAGTATAGTATGGCTTATATTCTTAAAAAACGACATAGTATAGTATGGCTTTTTTTCTTCAAAAACGACATAGTATAGTAAGGCTTTTTTCTTTAAAAAACGACATAGTATAGTAAGGCTTTTTTCTTTAAAAAACGACATAGTATAGTAAGGCTTTTTTTCTTAAAAAACGACATAGTATAGTAAGGCTTTTTTCTTAAAACGACATAGTATAGTAAGGCTTTTTTCTTTAAAAAACGACATAGTATAGTAAGGCTTTTTTTCTTAAAAAAACGACATAGTATAGTAAGGCTTTTTTCTTAAAAAAACGACATAGTATAGTAAGGCTTTTTTCTTTAAAAAACGACATAGTATAGTAAAGCTTTTTTCTTTAAAAAACGACATAGTATAGTAAGGCTTTTTTTCTTAAAAAAACGACATAGTATAATAAGGCTTTTTTCTTTAAAAAAACGACATAGTATAGTATGGCTTTTATTCTTAAAAAAACGACATAGTATAGTAAGGCTTTTTTTCTTAAAAAACGACATAGTATAGTAAGGCTTTTTTTCTTAAAAAACGACATAGTATAGTAAGGCTTTTTTTCTTAAAAAAACGACATAGTATAGTAAGGCTTTTTTCTTAAAAAACGACATAGTATAGTAAGGCTTTTTTTCTTAAAAAACGACATAGTATAGTAAGGCTTTTTTTCTTTAAAAAACGACATAGTATAGTATGGCTTATATTCTTAAAAAACGACATAGTATAGTATGGCTTTTTTTCTTCAAAAACGACATAGTATAGTAAGGCTTTTTTCTTTAAAAAACGACATAGTATAGTAAGGCTTTTTTCTTTAAAAAACGACATAGTATAGTATGGCTTTTTTTCTTCAAAAAACGACATAGTATAGTAAAGGTTTTTTTCTTTAAAAAACGACATAGTATAGTAAGGCTTTTTTCTTAAAAAAACGACATAGTACAGTAAGGCTTTTTTTCTTAAAAAACGACATAGTATAGTAAGGCTTTTTTCCTAAAAAAACGACATAGTATAGTAAGGCTTTTTTCTTAAAAAAACGACATAGTATAGTAAGGCTTTTTTCTTTAAAAAACGACATAGTATAGTATGGCTTTTATTCTTAAAAAAACGACATAGTATAGTATGGCTTTTTTCTTTAAAAAACGACATAGTATAGTATGGCTTTTATTCTTAAAAAAACGACATAGTATAGTATGGCTTTTTTTCTTCAAAAAACGACATAGTATAGTAAGGCTTTTTTCTTTAAAAAAACAACTTGTATAGTAAGGCTTTTTTCTTAAAACGACATAGTATAGTAAGGCTTTTTTCTTTAAAAAACGACATAGTATAGTAAGGCTTTTTTTCTTAAAAAAACGACATAGTATAGTAAGGCTTTTTTCTTAAAAAAACGACATAGTATAGTAAGGCTTTTTTCTTTAAAAAAACGACATAGTATAGTATGGCTTTTATTCTTAATAAAACGACATAGTATAGTAAGGCTTTTTTCTTTAAAAAATGACATAGTATAGTAAGGCTTTTTTTCTTAAAAAACGACATAGTATAGTAAGGCTTTTTTTCTTTAAAAAACGACATAGTATAGTAAGGCTTTTTTCTTTAAAAAACGACATAGTATAGTAAGGCTTTTTTTTCCTAAAAAAAAACGACATAGTATAGTAAGGCTTTTTTCTTAAAAAAACGACATAGTATAATAAGGCTTTTTTCTTTAAAAAACGACATAGTATAGTAAGGCTTTTTTCTTTAAAAAACGACATAGTATAGTATGGCTTTTATTCTTAAAAAAACGACATAGTATAGTATGGCTTTTTTTCTTCAAAAAACGACAGAGTATAGTAAGGGTTTTTTTCTTTAAAAAACGACATAGTATAGTAAGGCTTTTTTCTTAAAAAAAACACATAGTATAGTAAGGCTTTTTTCTTTAAAAAACGACATAGTATAGTAAGGCTTTTTTTCTTAAAAAACGACATAGTATAGTAAGGCTTTTTTTCTTTAAAAAAAGACATAGTATAGTAAGGCTTTTTTCTTTAAAAAACGACATAGTATAGTAAGGCTTTTTCCCTAAAAAAACGAGATAGTATAGTATGGCTTTTATTCTTAAAAAAACGACATAGTATAGTAAGGCTTTTTTCTTAAAAAAACGACATAGTATAGTAAGGCCTTTTTCTTTAAAAAACGAGATAGTATAGTATGGCTTTTATTCTTAAAAAAACGACATAGTAGAGTAAGGCTTTTTTTTTTAAAAACGACATAGTATAGTAAGGCTTTTTCCCTAAAAAAAACGACATAGTATAGTAAGGCTTTTTTCTTTAAAAAACGACATAGTATAGTATGGCTTTTATTCTTAAAAAAACGACATAGTATAGTATGGCTTTTTTCTTTAAAAAACGACATAGTATAGTATGGCTTTTATTCTTAAAAAAACGACATAGTATAGTATGGCTTTTTTTCTTCAAAAAACGACATAGTATAGTAAGGCTTTTTCCCTAAAAAAACGACATAGTATAGTAAGGTTTTTTTCCTAAAAAAAACGACATAGTATAGTAAGGCTTTTTTCTTAAAACGACATAGTATAGTAAGGCTTTTTTCTTTAAAAAACGACATAGTATAGTAAGGCTTTTTTTCTTAAAAAAACGACATAGTATAGTAAGGCTTTTTTCTTAAAAAAACGACATAGTATAGTAAGGCTTTTTTCTTTAAAAAACGACATAGTATAGTAAGGCTTTTTTCTTTAAAAAACGACATAGTATAGTAAGGCTTTTTTTCTTAAAAAAACGACATAGTATAGTAAGGCTTTTTTCTTAAAAAAACGACAGTATAGTAAGGCTTTTTTCTTTAAAAAACGACATAGTATAGTAAGGCTTTTTTTCTTAAAAAACGACATAGTATAGTAAGGCTTTTTTTCTTTAAAAAACGACATAGTATAGTAAGGCTTTTTTCTTTAAAAAACGACATAGTATAGTAAGGCTTTTTTTCTTAAAAAACGACATAGTATAGTATGGCTTTTTTTCTTCAAAAACGACATAGTATAGTAAGGCTTTTTTCTTTAAAAAACGACATAGTATAGTAAGGCTTTTTTCTTTAAAAAACGACATAGTATAGTAAGGCTTTTTTTTCTTCAAAAAACGACATAGTATAGTAAGGCTGTTTTTCTTAAAAAACGACATAGTATAGTAAGGCTTTTTCCCTAAAAAAAACGCCATAGTATAGTAAGGCTTTTTTCCTAAAAAAAAAACGACATAGTATAGTAAGGCTTTTTTCTTAAAAAAACGACATAGTATAGTAAGGCCTTTTTCTTTAAAAAATGAGATAGTATAGTATGGCTTTTATTCTTAAAAAAACGACATAGTATAGTAAGGCTTTTTTTTTTAAAAACGACATAGTATAGTAAGGCTTTTTCCCTAAAAAAAACGACATAGTATAGTAAGGCTTTTTTCCTAAAAAAACGACATAGTATAGTAAGGCTTTTTTCTTAAAAAAACGACATAGTATAGTAAGGCTTTTTTCTTTAAAAAACGACATAGTATAGTATGGCTTTTATTCTTAAAAAAACGACATAGTATAGTATGGCTTTTTTCTTTAAAAAACGACATAGTATAGTATGGCTTTTATTCTTAAAAAAACGACATAGTATAGTATGGCTTTTTTTCTTCAAAAAACGACATAGTATAGTAAGGCTTTTTTCTTTAAAAAACGACATAGTATAGTAAGGCTTTTTCCCTAAAAAAACGACATAGTATAGTAAGGCTTTTTTCCTAAAAAAAACGACATAGTATAGTAAGGCTTTTTTCTTAAAACGACATAGTATAGTAAGGCTTTTTTCTTTAAAAAACGACATAGTATAGTAAGGCTTTTTTTCTTAAAAAAACGACATAGTATAGTAAGGCTTTTTTCTTAAAAAAACGACATAGTATAGTAAGGCTTTTTTCTTTAAAAAACGACATAGTATAGTAAGGCTTTTTTCTTTAAAAAACGACATAGTATAGTAAGGCTTTTTTTCTTAAAAAAACGACATAGTATAGTAAGGCTTTTTTCTTTAAAAAACGACATAGTATAGTAAGGCTTTTTTTCTTAAAAAACGACATAGTATAGTAAGGCTTTTTTTCTTAAAAAAACGACATAGTATAGTAAGGCTTTTTTCTTTAAAAAACGACATAGTCTAGTAAGGCTTTTTTCTTAAAAAAACGACATAGTATAATAAGGCTTTTTTCTTTAAAAAACGACATAGTATAGTATGGCTTTTATTCTTTAAAAAACGACATAGTATAGCATGGCTTTTTTTCTTCAAAAAACGACATAGTATAGTAAGGGTTTTTTTCTTTAAAAAACGACATAGTATAGTAAGGCTTTTTTTCTTAAAAAAACGACATAGTATAGTAAAGCTTTTTTTCTTAAAAAATGACATAGTATAGTAAGGCTTTTTTCTTTAAAAAACGACATAGTATAGTAAGGCTTTTTCCCTAAAAAAACGACATAGTATAGTAAGGCTTTTTTCCTAAAAAAACGACATAGTATAGTAAGGCTTTTTTCTTAAAAAAACGACAAAGTATAGTAAGGCCTTTTTCTTTAAAAAACGAGATAGTATAGTATGGCTTTTATTCTTAAAAAAACGACATAGTATAGTAAGGCTTTTTTTCTTAAAAAACGACATAGTATAGTAAGGCTTTTTCCCTAAAAAAACGACATAGTATAGTAAGGCTTTTTTCTTTAAAAAACGACATAGTATAGTAAGGCTTTTTTTCTTAAAAAAACGACATAGTATAATAAGGCTTTTTTCTTTAAAAAATGACATAGTATAGTAAGGCTTTTTTTCTTAAAAAACGACATAGTATAGTAAGGCTTTTTTTCTTTAAAAAACGACATAGTATAGTAAGGCTTTTTTCTTTAAAAAACGACATAGTATAGTAAGGCTTTTTTTTCCTAAAAAAAAACGACATAGTATAGTAAGGCTTTTTTCTTAAAAAAACGACATAGTATAATAAGGCTTTTTTCTTTAAAAAACGACATAGTATAGTAAGGCTTTTTTCTTTAAAAAACGACATAGTATAGTATGGCTTTTATTCTTAAAAAAACGACATAGTATAGTATGGCTTTTTTTCTTCAAAAAACGACATAGTATAGTAAGGGTTTTTTTCTTTAAAAAACGACATAGTATAGTAAGGCTTTTTTCTTAAAAAAAACACATAGTATAGTAAGGCTTTTTTCTTTAAAAAACGACATAGTATAGTAAGGCTTTTTTTCTTAAAAAACGACATAGTATAGTAAGGCTTTTTTTCTTTAAAAAAAGACATAGTATAGTAAGGCTTTTTTCTTTAAAAAACGACATAGTATAGTAAGGCTTTTTCCCTAAAAAAACGAGATAGTATAGTATGGCTTTTATTCTTAAAAAAACGACATAGTATAGTAAGGCTTTTTTTTTTTTAAAACGACATAGTATAGTAAGGCTTTTTCCCTAAAAAAAACGACATAGTATAGTAAGGCTTTTTTCCTAAAAAAACGACATAGTATAGTAAGGCTTTTTTCTTAAAAAAACGACATAGTATAGTATGGCTTTTATTCTTAAAAAAACGACATAGTATAGTATGGCTTTTTTTCTTCAAAAAACGACATAGTATAGTAAGGCTTTTTTCTTAAAAAAAACAACATAGTATAGTAAGGCTTTTTTCTTAAAACGACATAGTATAGTAAGGCTTTTTTCTTTAAAAAACGACATAGTATAGTAAGGCTTTTTTTCTTAAAAAAACGACATAGTATAGTAAGGCTTTTTCCCTAAAAAAACGACATAGTATAGTAAGGCTTTTTTCCTAAAAAAAACCGACATAGTATAGTAAGGCTTTTTTCTTAAAACGACATAGTATAGTAAGGCTTTTTTCTTTAAAAAACGACATAGTATAGTAAGGCTTTTTTTCTTAAAAAAACAACATAGTATAGTAAGGCTTTTTTTCTTCAAAAAACGACATAGTATAGTAAGGCTTTTTTCTTTAAAAAACGACATAGTATAGTAAGGCTTTTTTCTTTAAAAAACGACATAGTATAGTAAGGCTTTTTTTCTTAAAAAAACGACATAGTATAGTAAGGCTTTTTTCTTAAAAAAACGACATAGTATAGTGAGGCTTTTTTCTTTAAAAAACGACATAGTATAGTAAGGCTTTTTTTCTTAAAAAACGACATAGTATAGTAAGGCTTTTTTTCTTAAAAAAACGACATAGTATAGTAAGGTTTTTTTCTTTAAAAAACGACATAGTATAGTAAGGCTTTTTTTCTTAAAAAACGACATAGTATAGTATGGCTTTTTTTCTTCAAAAACGACATAGTATAATAAGGCTTTTTTCTTTAAAAAACGACATAGTATAGTAAGGCTTTTTTCTTTAAAAAACGACATAGTATAGTATGGCTTTTATTCTTAAAAAAACGACATAGTATAGTATGGCTTTTTTTCTTCAAAAAACGACATAGTATAGTAAGGGTTTTTTTCTTTAAAAAACGACATAGTATAGTAAGGCTTTTTTCTTAAAAAAACCACATAGTATAGTAAGGCTTTTTTCTTTAAAAAACGACATAGTATAGTAAGGCTTTTTTTCTTAAAAAATGACATAGTATAGTAAGGCTTTTTTTCTTTAAAAAAAGACATAGTATAGTAAGTCTTTTTTCTTTAAAAAACGACATATTATAGTAAGGCTTTTTCCCTAAAAAAACGACATAGTATAGTAAGGCTTTTTTCCTAAAAAAAACGACATAGTATAGTAAGGCTTTTTTCTTAAAAAAACGACATAGTATAGTAAGGCCTTTTTCTTTAAAAAACGAGATAGTATAGTATGGCTTTTATTCTTAAAAAAACGACATAGTATAGTAAGGCTTTTTTTTTTTAAAAACGACATAGTATAGTAAGGCTTTTTCCCTAAAAAAAACGACATAGTATAGTAAGGCTTTTTTCCTAAAAAAACGACATAGTATAGTAAGGCTTTTTTCTTAAAAAAATGACATAGTATAGTAAGGCTTTTTTCTTTAAAAAACGACATAGTATAGTATGGCTTTTATTCTTAAAAAAACGACATAGTATAGTATGGCTTTTTTCTTTAAAAAACGACATAGTATAGTATGCCTTTTATTCTTAAAAAAACGACATAGTATAGTATGGCTTTTTTTCTTCAAAAAACGACATAGTATAGTAAGGCTTTTTCCCTAAAAAAACGACATAGTATAGTAAGGTTTTTTTCCTAAAAAAAACGACATAGTATAGTAAGGCTTTTTTCTTAAAACGACATAGTATAGTAAGGCTTTTTTCTTTAAAAAACAACATAGTATAGTAAGGCTTTTTTTCTTAAAAAAACGACATAGTATAGTAAGGCTTTTTTCTTAAAAAAACGACATAGTATAGTAAGGCTTTTTTCTTTAAAAAACGACATAGTATAGTAAGGCTTTTTTCTTTAAAAAACGACATAGTATAGTAAGGCTTTTTTTCTTAAAAAAACGACATAGTATAGTAAGGCTTTTTTCTTAAAAAAACGACATAGTATAGTAAGGCTTTTTTCTTTAAAAAACGACATAGTATAGTAAGGCTTTTTTTCTTAAAAAACGACATAGTATAGTAAGGCTTTTTTTCTTTAAAAAACGACATACTATAGTAAGGCTTTTTTCTTTAAAAAACGACATAGTATAGTAAGGCTTTTTTTCTTAAAAAACGACATAGTATAGTATGGCTTTTTTTCTTCAAAAACGACATAGTATAGTAAGGCTTTTTTCTTTAAAAAACGACATAGTATAGTAAGGCTTTTTTTTCTTCAAAAAACGACATAGTATAGTAAGGCTGTTTTTCTTAAAAAACGACATAGTATAGTAAGGCTTTTTCCCTAAAAAAAACGCCATAGTATAGTAAGGCTTTTTTCCTAAAAAAAAAACGACATAGTATAGTAAGGCTTTTTTCTTAAAAAAACGACATAGTATGGTAAGGCCTTTTTCTTTAAAAAACGAGATAGTATAGTATGGCTTTTATTCTTAAAAAAACGACATAGTATAGTAAGGCTTTTTTTTTTTAAAAACGACATAGTATAGTAAGGCTTTTTCCCTAAAAAAAACGACATAGTATAGTAAGGCTTTTTTCCTAAAAAAACGACATAGTATAGTAAGGCTTTTTTCTTAAAAAAACGACATAGTATAGTAAGGCTTTTTTCTTTAAAAAACGACATAGTATAGTATGGCTTTTATTCTTAAAAAAACGACATAGTATAGTATGGCTTTTTTCTTTAAAAAACGACATAGTATAGTATGGCTTTTATTCTTAAAAAAACGACATAGTATAGTATGGCTTTTTTTCTTCAAAAAACGACATAGTATAGTAAGGCTTTTTTCTTTAAAAAACGACATAGTATAGTAAGGCTTTTTCCCTAAAAAAACGACATAGTATAGTAAGGCTTTTTTCCTAAAAAAAACGACATAGTATAGTAAGGCTTTTTTCTTAAAACGACATAGTATAGTAAGGCTTTTTTCTTTAAAAAACGACATAGTATAGTAAGGCTTTTTTTCTTAAAAAAACGACATAGTATAGTAAGGCTTTTTTCTTAAAAAAACGACATAGTATAGTAAGGCTTTTTTCTTTAAAAAACGACATAGTATAGTAAGGCTTTTTTCTTTAAAAAACGACATAGTATAGTAAGGCTTTTTTTCTTAAAAAAACGACATAGTATAGTAAGGCTTTTTTCTTAAAAAAACGACATAGTATAGTAAGGCTTTTTTCTTTAAAAAACGACATAGTATAGTAAGGCTTTTTTTCTTAAAAAACGACATAGTATAGTAAGGCTTTTTTTCTTAAAAAAACGACATAGTATAGTAAGGCTTTTTTCTTTAAAAAACGAGATAGTATAGTAAGGCTTTTTTCTTAAAAAAACGACATAGTATAATAAGGCTTTTTTCTTTAAAAAACGACATAGTATAGTATGGCTTTTATTCTTTAAAAAACGACATAGTATAGCATGGCTTTTTTTCTTCAAAAAACGACATAGTATAGTAAGGGTTTTTTTCTTTAAAAAACGACATAGTATAGTAAGGCTTTTTTTCTTAAAAAAACGACATAGTATAGTAAAGCTTTTTTTCTTAAAAAATGACATAGTATAGTAAGGCTTTTTTCTTTAAAAAACGACATAGTATAGTAAGGCTTTTTCCCTAAAAAAACGACATAGTATAGTAAGGCTTTTTTCCTAAAAAAACGACATAGTATAGTAAGGCTTTTTTCTTAAAAAAACGACAAAGTATAGTAAGGCCTTTTTCTTTAAAAAACGAGATAGTATAGTATGGCTTTTATTCTTTAAAAAAACGACATAGTATAGTAAGGCTTTTTTTCTTAAAAAACGACATAGTATAGTAAGGCTTTTTCCCTAAAAAAAACGCCATAGTATAGTAAGGCTTTTTTCCTAAAAAAACGACATAGTATAGTAAGGCTTTTTTCTTTAAAAAAACGACATAGTATAGTATGGCTTTTATTCTTAAAAAACGACATAGTATAGTAAGGCTTTTTTCTTTAAAAAACAACATAGTATAGTATGGCTTTTATTCTTTAAAAAACGACATAGTATAGTAAGGCTTTTTCCCTAAAAAAAACGCCATAGTATAGTATGGCTTTTTTTCTTCAAAAAACGACATAGTATGGTAAGGGTTTTTTTCTTTAAAAAACGACATAGTATAGTATGGCTTTTATTCTTAAAAAAACGACATAGTATAGTATGGCTTTTTTTCTTCAAAATCGACATAGTATAGTAAGGCTTTTTTCTTAAAAAAACGACATAGTATAATAAGGCTTTTTTCTTTAAAAAACGACATAGTATAGTAAGGCTTTTTTTCTTTAAAAAACGACATAGTATAGTAAGGCTTTTTTCTTAAAACGACATAGTATAGTAAGGCTTTTTTCTTCAAAATCGACATAGTATAGTAAGGCTTTTTTCTTAAAAAAACGACATAGTATAATAAGGCTTTTTTCTTTAAAAAACGACATAGTATAGTATGGCTTTTATTCTTAAAAAAACGACATAGTATAGTAAGGCTTTTTTTCTTAAAAAACGACATAGTATAGTAAGGCTTTTTTTCTTAAAAAAAGACATAGTATAGTAAGGCTTTCTTCTTAAAAAACGACAGTATAGAAGGCTTTTTTTTCAAAAAAAAACGACATAGTATAGTAAGGCTTTTTTTCTTAAACGACATAGTATAGTAAGGCTTTTTCCCTAAAAAAAACGACATAGTATAGTAAGGCTTTTTTCCTAAAAAAACGACATAGTATAGTAAGGCTTTTTTCTTAAAAAAACGACATAGTATAGTAAGGCTTTTTTCTTTAAAAAACGACATAGTATAGTATGGCTTTTATTCTTAAAAAAACGACATAGTATAGTATGGCTTTTTTCTTCAAAAAACAACATAGTATAGTATGGCTTTTATTCTTAAAAAAACGACATAGTATAGTATGGCTTTTTTTCTTCAAAAAACGACATAGTATAGTAAGGCTTTTTTCTTAAAAAAAACGACATAGTATAGTAAGGCTTTTTTCTTAAAACGACATAGTATAGTAAGGCTTTTTTCTTTAAAAAACGACATAGTATAGTAAGGCTTTTTTTCTTAAAAAAACGACATAGTATAGTAAGGCTTTTTTTTCTTAAAAAAACGACATAGTATAGTATGGCTTTTATTCTTAAAAAAACGACATAGTATAATAAGGCTTTTTTTCTTAAAAAACGACATAGTATAGTAAGGCTTTTTTTCTTAAAAAACGACATAGTATAGTAAGGCTTTTTTTCTTAAAAAAACGACATAGTATAGTAAGGCTTTTTTCTTTAAAAAAACGACATAGTATAGTAAGGCTTTTTTTCTTAAAAAACGACATAGTAAAGTAAGGCTTTTTTTCTTTAAAAAACGACATAGTATAGTATGGCTTATATTCTTAAAAAACGACATAGTATAGTATGGCTTTTTTTCTTCAAAAACGACATAGTATAGTATGGCTTTTATTCTTAAAAAAACGACATAGTATAGTATGGCTTTTTTTCTTCAAAAAACGACATAGTATAGTAAGGCTTTTTTCTTAAAAAAAAAAACGACATAGTATAGTAAGGCTTTTTTCTTAAAACGACATAGTATAGTAAGGCTTTTTTCTTTAAAAAACGACATAGTATAGTAAGGCTTTTTTCTTTAAAAAACGACATAGTATAGTAAGGCTTTTTTTTTTAAAAACGACATAGTATAGAAAGGCTTTTTTTCTTTAAAAAACGACATAGTATAGTAAGGCTTTTTTCTTTAAAAAACGACATAGTATAGTAAGGCTTTTTCCCTAAAAAAACGACATAGTATAGTAAGGCTTTTTTCCTAAAAAAAACGACATAGTATAGTAAGGCTTTTTTCTTTAAAAAACGACATAGTATAGTAAGGCTTTTTCCCTAAAAAAAACGCCATAGTATAGTAAGGCTTTTTTCCTAAAAAAACGACATAGTATAGTAAGGCTTTTTTCTTTAAAAAACGACATAGTATAGTATGGCTTTTATTCTTAAAAAAAACGACATAGTATAGTAAGGCTTTTTTTTTCTTTAAAAAACAACATAGTATAGTATGGCTTTTATTCTTTAAAAAACGACATAGTATAGTAAGTCTTTTTTTTCTTAAAAAACGACATAGTATAGTAATGCTTTTTTTCTTCAAAAACGACATAGTATAGCATGGCTTTTTTTCTTGAAAAACGACATAGTAGAGGAAGCCTTTTTTTCTTAAAAAACAATATTGTATAGTAAGGCTTCTTTTCTTAAAAAACGACATAGTATAGTAAGGCTTTTTTTCTTTAAAAAATGACATAGCAAGTAAGGCTGAGAGAGTCGGAGAATAAATCTGACTTCTGATTCTTCACCTTCTAGTTGTTGCTGTGGTCCACTGGCAAAATCATTGGGTCAGAACATGAGGTGGGAATCAGGAGTGAGTTCAATTCCACTCTTTGCAATTCTCAAATTGTTTATTGAGGTAATGAAAAGGATAAATATAACTTCCAATCACATCATTTCAGAAGACACTGTGGTCCAGTGGCAAGATCAATGGGTTGAAATTGAAGTTGGACACAAGTTCCAAATCTGGAGTGAGTTCAAATCCACTCTTTGCAAATCTCAAATTGTTTATTGAGGTGATGAAAATGATAAATATAACTTCCAATCATCTCATATCAGAAGTCACTGTGGTCCAGTGGCAAAGACAATGGGTCAGACAGACCTCAAGTTAGTGGATTTGACTGCCATGTGGGAGATGCGGTTCGAATCCCGCTCTCGTTTGACTAATCACTACACTAGTAGTTCAGTAAATGGGTAATCCTTTTTTCATTCAAATAAAGACTTAGTCATTTTTTTCAGCAAAACAATATTTCCGGTCAGCCTTCGGCTGACCGGAAGACAGTTGGGAGGGGGGACCCCTGGTGGTGTTCGACAGTCGGCCTGCGGCCGACTGCCGACACCATACAGTCGTTGACTGGCGACACCGGGACGTGAACCCTCGACACCCACGTCGCAGGCAGGTGACTTACCCACTACACCACGAGGCGGCCCGCCTATACATGATTGGAAGTTATATTTATCCTTTTCATTACCTAAATAAACAATTTGAGAATTGCAAAGAGTGGAATTGAACTCATTCCTGATTTGAACTTGAGTCCACCTGAAGTTCTGACCCATTGTCTTTGCCACTGGACCACAGTGACTTCTGAAATGATGTGATTGGAAGTTATATCTATCCTTTTCATTACCTCAATAAACAATTTGAGATTTGCAAAGAGTGGACTTGAACTCACTCCAGATTTGAACTTGTGTCCAACTTCAATTGCAACCCATTGTTCTTGCCACTGGACCACAGTGTCTTCTGAAATGATGTGATTGGAAGTTATATTTATCCTTTTCATTACCTAAATAAACAATTTGAGAATTGCGAAGAGTGGAATTGAACTCAAGCCTGATTTGAACTTGAGTCCACCTGAAGTTCTGACCCATTGTCTTTGCCACTGGACCACAGTGACTTCTGAAATGATGCGATTGGAAGTTATATCTATCCTTTTCATTACCTCAATAAACAATTTGAGATTTGCAAAGAGTGGACTTGAACTCACTCCAGATTTGAACTTGTGTCCAACTTCAATTTCAACCCATTGTTCTTGCCACTGGACCACAGTGTCTTCTGAAATGATGTGATTGGAAGTTATATTTATCACTTTCATTACCTCAATAAACAATTTGAGAATTGCAAAGAGTGGAATTGAACTCACTCCTGATTTGAACTTGAGTCCACCAGAAGTTTTGACCGTTTGTCTTTGCAACTGGACCACAGTGACTTCTGAAATGAAGTGATTGGAAGTTATATTTATCCTTTTCATTACCTCAATAAACAATTTGTGTATTGCAAAGAGTGGAATTGAACTCACTCCTGATTCCCACCTCAAGTTCTGTACCAACGATTTTGCCAGTGGACCACAGCAACAACTAGAAGGTGAAGAATCAGAAGTCAGATTTATTCTCCTACTCTCTTAGCCTTACTTGCTATATCGTTTTTTGAAGAAAAAAGCCTTACTATACTATGTCGTTTTTTAAGAAAAGAAGCCTTACTATACAATATCGTTTTTTAAGAAAAAAAGGCTTCCTCTACTATGTCGTTTTTCAAGAAAAAAAGCCATGCTATACTATGTCGTTTTTTAGGGAAAAAAGCCTTACTATACTATGTCGTTTTTTAAAGGAAAAAAGCCATACTATACTATGTCGTTTTTTAGGGGGGAAAGCCATACTATACTATGTCGTTTTTTAGGGAAAAAGCCTTCCTCTACTATGTCGTTTTTCAAGAAAAAAAGCCATGCTATACTATGTCGTTTTTAGGGGGGAAAAAGCCATACTATACTATGTCGTTTTTTTAGGAAAAAAAGCCTTACTACACTATGTCGTTTTTTTAAAAAGCCTTACTATACTATGTCGTTTTTTGAAGAAAAAATCCTTACTATACTATGTCGTTTTTTGAAGAAAAAAAAGCCTTACTATACTATGTGGTTTTTTGAAGGAAAAAGCCTTGTATACTGTGTCGTTTTTTGAAGAAAAAAGCCTTACTATACTATGTCGTTTTTTGAAGAAAAAAGCCTTACTATACTATGTCGTTTTTTGAAGAAAAAAACCTTACTATACTATGCTACTACTATACTATACTATACTATACTAATCGTTTTTTAAGAAAAAATATAAGTATAAGTATATAAGGCTTTTTCCTTCAAAAAAACACATAGTGTAGTAAGGTTTTTTTTTCTTCAAAAAATGACATGGTATAGTAAGGCTTTTTTCTTCAAAAAACAACATAGTATAGTAAGACTTTTTTTCTTAAAAATTGACATAGTATAGTAAGGCTTTTTTTTCTCTTAAAAAATGACATAATATAGAAAGGCTTTTTTTTTAAAACGACATAGTATAGTAAGGCTTTTTTTAAACGACATAGTATAGTAAGGCTTTTTTTTCAAAAACGACATAGTATAGTAAGGCTCTTTTTCTTAAAAAACGACATAGTATAGTAAGGCTTTTTTTCTTAAAAAAAGACATAGTATAGTAAGGTTTTTTTCTTCAAAAAACCACATAGTATAGTAAGGCTTTTTTTCTTAAAAAACGACATAGTATAGTAAGGCTTTTTTCTTCAAAAAACCACATAGTATAGTAAGGCTTTTTTTCTTAAAAAACGACATAGTATAGTAAGGCTTTTTTCTTCAAAAAACCACATGGTATAGTAAGGCTTTTTTCTTCAAAAAACGACATAGTATAGTAAGGCTTTTTAAAAAAACGACATAGTATAGTAAGGCTTTTTATTAAAAACGACTATGTAAGGCTTTTTAAAAAAAACGACATAGTATATAAGGCTTTTTTCTTCAAAAAACCACATAGTATAGTAAGGCTTTTTTTTCTCTTAAAAAGTGACATAATATAGTGAGGCTTTTTTTAAAAACGACATAGTATAGTAAGGCTTTTTTTCTTTAAAAAAACGACATAGTATAGTAAGGCTTTTTTATCAAAAACGACATAGTATAGTAAGGCTTTTTTTTCAAAAACGACATGGTATAGTAAGGCTTTTTTTCTTAAAAAACAACATAGTATAGTAAGGCTTTTTTCTTCAAAAAACCACATAATACAGTAAGGCTTTTTTCTTCAAAAAACGACATAGTATATAAGGCTTTTTCCTTCAAAAAACCACATAGTATAGTAAGGCTTTTTTTTCTTCAAAGCCTTACTATACTATGTCGATTTTTTAAAGAAAAAAGCCTTACTATATACGTACGTACTTCAGTGTTCTTTTGCTCCACCAGGGGGCTTCTGGACACATAAATGGATTTTTCTTTTGTAGTACAGCTTCCTACCGCGTGGGGGTGCTGTAAAAAAAAGTAACAAAAGGAAATTCAGTCATGAGTCGTTTGCTGTTTTTGACTGGATTGAATGCGAGCCCCAAATGTACGAACATAAACTGCGACACGCATCTCCCCAAAACGTGACCAATTAACGCAACAACAACAAAAATGGCAGCGGGCGACGACGAAACAAGTCAGGTAGGTAAACACTCGTGCATATGCTTCCAACTACATTACGTATAAAATATCAATAACCGGAGTTTGTATACCAGCGACTAAAAGCGGCCGTCCATTTCACGGTCGGTCGAATTTGTCAGAATATGAGCGAAGAATACCGCAGAAAGATCAGCCGTCAAGTTGTCGCTGCCATAACGGAGACCGCCTTTGGACAATGTGGTGGGTGCCGACTACTTCCTGGTTCCATACTATTGGTTAACCCTTTATACGTCGTTTAACTATTTTGCTTCCACTGACGGCGATAAACGTCCAAACCATTTAGACTGGGACGAGTGAATAGGTTAGATTTAACGTCTAGCGTTGTCAATGGCACTTTTAGTCATAAATCTTATTAGTTTAAATGAATTGGATGTAGAATTTAACTTTGAAAAAAAAACTTTATTGGTACTTGGGGCTGTAACAACTGCTTTTATTTTAAAAAATCAATTTAATCTATTCATTGTTTATTTTATCAATGTATAAAATAAATAGTAAGGTTTTTTTTTCTTAAAAACGACATAGTATAGTAAGGTTTTTTTCTTAAAAAACATATAGTATAGTAATGCTTTTTTTTTCTTTAAAAAACGACATAGTATAGTAAGGCTTTTTTTTCTTTAAAAAACGACATAGTATAGTAAGGCTTTTTTTCTTAAAAAACCACAGTATAGTAAGGCTTTTTTTCTTTAAAAAAAACGACATAGTATAGTAAGGTTTTTTTTCTTAAAAAACGACATAGTATAGTAAGTCTTTTTGTATAATTATGAAAATGTTTTAATTGCAGTAATTAATAATTGACACAATATTATAATTAATACAAGGCTTTTTTTCTTAAAAAATGACATAGTATAGTAAGGCTTTTTTCTTAAAAAACGACATAGTATAGTAAGGCTTTTTTTCTTTAAAAACGACATAGTATAGTAAGGGTTTTTTTTCTTTAAAAAACGACATAGTATAGTAAGGCTTTTTGTATAATTATGAAAATGTTTTAATTGCAGTAATTAATAATTGACACTATTATAATTAATACAACTATCATTCTATTTTTTCTTTCATTGGTCATTGTTTTGATTGAATGGATACAAATAACTACTGAAGTTGCTTCAAAACTGCTTTATGGTTGTTTTTCAGATATATTTGCGAAAGATTTGGAAGCATTTGCAAAGTAAGTGTGTTTTAGAAATACATTGGCGAGTCGGGTGATTTTTATGTTAACCTCACTCACTACCCACTGAAATCCTAATTACAGACATGCAAAAAGACGCACAGTGTCTGCAGATGATGTCAAACTTTTGGCCCGCCGCAGTACTGCATTGGTAAGTTTTCTCTAGCGGACGATCCGGCTAGAATGAAATAAGACACATTTATTTCAAATTCCCTTTTATTTCAGTCAACGCACATACAGAGGAAAAGCGAAGAAGTGGAACAAGAACAAAAAGCTTTGAAAAAGAAGAGAAAGACCAAAGACACCGACGAGAGCAGAGAATAAAACAAAGGAAGGTCTTTCCTTCTCACTCTTACCTTATAACATTCTCTTAAATGCGTCAGTAAAATGACAAAAAATAATTCCTGCAAAAAAAAAAAAAAAATCAACGGAGGGGGTTTACTTATGAATTTCACTGCATAGTTCAAGTGACATACGTTTTTTTTCTTCGCTAAATTATTTAGCCGCCATATAGAAATTTTTGTATTTGTAAATATTCCATGTGATGAAGTGGATCAATTAGTAAACAACAATATTTTTTCTCAAACTCCTTTGCACTTGTCAAAAACACAATGTATTTTGTATTAATGTTTTCCCCTACTGGTGACAAACTGAAATTACAAATAAAATGCGATTTTGGCTCAAGTTTTATGTCACCTGAAATACACGAAAACAGGAACAAAAAAACAATTAGGCTATTCATGCATGATAAGCCTTCTTTACGCAACACTTATAAAAATGTAGATTATTATTAAAAAAGGCACAACCTTGAAATCTAACAAGAATTCAATACAACGGCAAAACGAAAGATGTCGCCATTGTGCTTTCAACGGTATCGCCAGAAATGGCCGAAATGCAAGTTAAAATACTTTCTTTTTGTAACATTATAGCTGGTCAGTGTGTCAAGGTAAGGGCGGCAGCCCGCCAGGCTTATAAAAGACGGCATGAAATCAGAATTCAGCTATGTGAAATAGCTTTCAACAAAAGCATAACAGCAGTTAACCATTCGACAGACGTGAAAATTGCCAGCCAATCAAAAAAAGGCCCTTTAATCCAAACATTCAGAGTTGCATCATCCAAAACTCGTGCAACCAAAGAAGAGGACGAAAAAGAAACATTCTCTCTCTCTCAAAGCTAAGAAAATGAGAAAAAAAGGTACTACCCCATTTCTGAGAAGGCCACACACAAAGTGTCAGGACTCCCGGTCTTCATCCTTCAAGTCTGGGTTTTCAAATGTTGACCTCGACCAGCGGAGTCCCTAGATGTGTGAATCGAATTAGTTTTAATCCCACGCAAATCACATCAACTAAACAATCTATTCAAACGAAACTTTATTCGTCAACTCCATTTGACATATTTTCCAAACACCTCACAAACACCAAGCGCCTGTGTCCAAATGGGGGGGCGGGGCCAGGACACATTTCTCTCACATCACACGTGTAACCCCGCCCCCCTCGGCTTTTCGTCAGTCAACGCCACTCAAGTCAATTACGCACACTGGTGGACAGATTTATCAAAAAAAAAAAAAAACACAACATACAGCATTACAAAGAGCACAACACTCCACTAGACCATCATCATCATCATCATCATCATCATGTCAACACGTTATGAATAACGGGGGGGAAAAACTTGTATAGAAAAGATGTCCAGGTTTTTTAAGGGTTGAGGGGGCTCCTTGCATCAGCTGTCGCTTCCACTCACACACTTTTTAGAAAATCAGTCAGTTTTTTGGGGGGTTTGGGGGGCTCGTTCTCACAAGCAGTCCTCAGTCCGTTCACTCACCAGCCGCTCCACTCTTTTTGCGCCACTCTTCAAGCCATCCGCACTCATCAAAATAGGTCACTTGCGCAGTTTTCTCTCTCCAATCATAAGTGGCTTTTTAAAAAAAAAAGTGAAAACACACCCACCGTCTCGGCGGAGTGAAGCCGTTGTTTGATGGCATAGCATTAAGACAGGCGGGAGGGAAGAGGGAGAGCGTTAGCGTTTATGCCCCCCGCGACAACGCTGCCGTATTGGAGCTTCCTCGCAGGGAAACTGAAGAGAGAGAGCAACTGCAGAAGAGATTTCAATGAAGGATTTTTTTTGTCCATTTTTGACTGCAAATAAAAAGCTTAACTTAAACATTTTCACTTTCAACCAGATTCTCCCCAATGCAACTTGGTTGGGTGATAATAGTGAAGCGAAAACAAAAAAAAACATGCATCTCTTATCTTAAATCATCACGGTACACAAAACATGCATTAGAGAATCCAGTTGAAATGAGTAAAAAAAAAATCACTTTACCCATATGCCAATAAAACAGGGATGTCCAAACTGTTTCTTCCAAGAAAAAATGCAAAATGGCCAGACGGCACTCATAAATATCTTAAATCTCCATTTCAGTTCTTTAAATGAACTGAAAACACAAAACATGTTCTCAGTGTTGTCTTTACATTTCAATCTAACCAATCAATGCAAAACAATGTTTTTTTTTTAACACAAACGATAAATCCATTGGGACCTCCCAGTTCAAATGTACATCTATTGCCGTCAATGGAAGTAAAAATTAAACATCCACAGTTTGGACACCCCTTGCTCTAAATAAAATACTTTTCTCCAACTGTACAAAAACGTCTTGGTGTCGTTTAAATACACAGACACCTGAAATAAATGTGTGAAAAGACTCTCTTTCCAAATACTTACCGCACGCCGCACGTTTTCCGTTTTTTTCTTTCTTTACATACCCCACCCGGACGACTTTGACTCCATGCTGGAGCCAAACCCCGAGCTAAATCCACTACCTCCACTGGTGGAGTTTGAGCCCGTGCCCCAGCCCAAGCTGGCCGAGCCGGCGCCGTAGTTGCCGTTCCCCCCGCCGAAGGACTGACTCTGGTCCCGGCCGGAGCCGCCGCCCCCTCCGCCGCCGCCGGAACCCGAGGAGGACGACTGCTGGCTGGCCAGCATTCCCATCATCCCCCAACTGCTCTGCAGGGCCGCCTGCGCCGCCGCCATCATGGCGGGGTTGAGGCTGAAGGAACCGAAATTGGCCATGTTACTATTGCCGCCGCTCCCCATGCCGCCGCGGCTGGCTCCGAACGCCTGGGCGCCGAAGCCGTTGCCGAAGCGCGCCGTGCGGTCGAACTGTCGGTTGCCGTGTTTGGGCTCCGCGTTGGAGACGTGGACGCTCACGCCTTTGATGATCAGGTCTTCGCCACAAAGAGACTGAGCCACCTAGCAGGGCGGAAACGAGTCGCAGACGTTACCATAGTCCCGTCATTTCAGTTTTTCGTATCGTACACGTAGTTTGCAACCGTATCTATACATGTGCATCTATCTGTATGTATATTTCAGCAACACGCTTGTTCATTTATTAATTAACTTATTTATTACCTATTTATTTATGTCTAAAATGTATTTTGCTGTGTCTGTATTCTCACCCTCTTACTACTGTGACAGTGAAATTTCCCGAATATGGGATGAATAAAGTCATCTAATCTAATTTGGTGCTAAACAACAACAAACAATAAAGAGGAGGTAGAGCTGGGCGATAAAACAATAACGATAATTATCGTGAAATATTTTTTGTCAACGATAATATCAAAAGATTTCGATAAAAATTTGATTATAAACTATTTTTTTAATCAGAATTTCAATCATTATAAACTATAATTATTGTTTTTTTTATCGGGATAAGAATTTTTGTCAAATTGCCCAACTCCATAAAGATTTTAAAATATCAGGTCAGGACTGTGGTATTGACAGATTTATTACCTATTTATTTATGTCTAAAATGTATTTTTCTGTGTCTGTATTCCCACCCTCTTGCTACTGTGACAGTGAAATTTCCCAAATACCGGATGAATAAAGCTATCTAATCTAATCTGGTGCTACACAACAACAAACAATAAAGAGGAGTTAGAGCTGGGCGATAAAACGATAACGATAATTATCGTGAAATATTTTTTGTCAACGATAATATTAAAATATTCCAATAAAAATTTGATCATTATAAACTGTCTTTTTTTTTTTTAATCGTGATAACAATTTTTGTCCTATCGCCCTACTCTAAAAAGATTTTAAAATATCAGGTCAGGACTGAGGTATTTACAGATCCTCAAAATCTTGGACTGGCATGCAAAAATACTTGTATGTAATAAGTATGTATTTAGAGGTCCTGATCGAAATGATTACCTGATCATCTGCAAAGGTGACAAAGGCGAAAGCCCGGAATGGCTTGGGGATGAAGACGTCCGTGACCTCTCCGTACTGCATAAAAAACTGCCTCAACTCGTCGGTGGTCATGTCTTCCGTGCAGCGACCCACAAAGACTTTGCGGCTCCTCATTGGCTCGTCCGGCCCTTGCTGGGAGATCGTAACGTGAGCTCAAGGTTATGGAAAAAAACAATTGCTCGACACCATTTCAAAATGCTCCGGTGAAGAGTTTTGCTTGCGAGGGCATTACCATATTCACCTTGGAGTTGGGGAACTTGCAGTCGCACCACCTGCCATCGATCATGTGGCGTTGGGCTATGACCTTTTCCTGGCATTCGTACTCCGTGAACCGCACAAATCCAAAGCCTTTGGAATTTCCCGACCTTCCGTCTCGTTTTACCTGACCCAGGAAGAAAAGGGGGAGATTTGAGTCCACGTGACGTGCGTACATCACACTGTAGTGTAGCCGTACCTGCACCATGATGACTTCCCCAAAAGTACTAAAGTATTCTTTCAGGTCCTGCTCCGTGGTTTTCCAAGGAAGACCCAGCACGATCAGGTCCGACGTCTTCAAGTCGTTTCTCTTCATTTTTACGGCCAATGAGGCGTCGATTTCTTCCATTTTCCTTTTGTTATCTGCATGTGAGACATTGGTTTAGCTATTAGCGTCTAAATTAGCAGTGGCATTTGCTCATCTAGTAATACACCACCTCGATAAAAACAATAGTAAACTTCATTTAATCACAATATCCACTACTAAAAAGCTGATACTACTTCCAAAGGCAATAGTGCGGAATGGCCACTAGATGGCTCTGAAATAAAAACAAACAAAATAAATAGTGGAAAAGGATTAATTAGGTGAAATCATTGAGCAACAACTACTAAATTAGAATTACTAGTCACTATCCAAAACAATACACCAAATACCACAACAGACAACTGTTTTGTAAAAAAAAAAAAAAAAAAAAAAAGCAGTTTCTGGCTTATTTCAAAATCTGCTGTCATAATTCTTAGACCAAAATGGCAAATATAAACAAAACTACCACAGATGCCAATGTTATTAAAACCTCACAATGCAGCAACACACACACACTAAGTACAAGTGCAAGTACTCTTAATAAAAAAAAATCTAAATTAATTTAAATTGAAAGGACATTTGACTTTTTTCTTAATGTGATTATAGTCATCAATTTTAGAGTGTTATCGGGGAGCCATAACCCATGTATTCATGTTCACACTGCATTTTTAATAAAGCATTCAACTTCAATTTAAAGAATATCAGTTAAAAAATATGTAAACATCTATCCTTCACATTGTGCTGTCACTGATCCAAAAACGTCCCTTCAAAGCAACTCATACAAAAAAACGTGATACTTAGACAGCCACTTTAAGAAGAAACTAACCAGAAGAAGCATAATATTGACACGTCTTTAGCTTACCTTTCGGGTAGTTGACCACGTACACCATGTTTCCCCAGCCAGTCTCGGGGGCGTGTAGAACGCCCTCGACGATTCGGACCCCGCGCATACATTGGGACACGGGGCTCCTAAACCGGAGGCCGCACGCTCCGGGGAACTGGGCTGACACAGTCGACAACAAAACAGTACCGTCGTCCTCCGACGGAATCTCCATGGGCTCCTCATTTTCCTCCTCGGCCACTCGAACGTACACCTCGGCCATTTGTCCGGAGTTACGACGGGTGGGGGTTACTGTTACGACGGCTATCGTGGCTACTTGCACACGATAAGTCAATAAAACTTAAATTTGTAAACTATTAAACAAAACTATATGATTAAATCTTCCTGGTTTTGAAGTTTAAATATAAATAGAATCGAGTTAAAGAAGAAAAAACGAGTTACGCATGCGGCTCGGTCCTTTGTTCGTTCCAACAGTGTTGCGTGTCAACAACGCACTTAAAGTACCCCGAACGCGGCATTAACATCCATGAAAACTCGCACAAAAGCAAAAAAATATTCGTGATGATACTTGCCGACTGCAATTCCGTTTTAATAAATTGTCGTCTCATCAAAAAACACGACATAAAGAATGTTTTTGATGTTTGCTACACGAGGAACGACAGTCGCACCGCCATGGAGGGCTTGTTGGAACAGGATTAGCTAAGAGAAGCAGGAAGTGCGTCATCAAACCTGGACCAATGCATTTTTATGAAGGTAAACTACAAATGTTCATCTTTAAATTTACTTAACTCCGTTTTGGCCCTTTAAACCCCTCAAGGTGCGCTTAAAATTGAAAGACATTGCCACTGAGATTGCGTTTTTTTTCCGATTAATTGTATAGTTTTACTGCTTAATACAGGTGAATAACCTGTTTTGAATCAGGATTTGGTACAGTCCGCACAACACGACGCTTGATAGAATATCAAGATGGCCGACCATCTACATTGTATGTAAACAATAATAGAAAAGGGGTTATGTCAGCTGGCTGGAAAATAAATACCCCTTTAACATCTGTCACACCTAATTCTATATTTTATTTTCCACAATAGATGATTATTAAATATATAAATCGAGAGAATAGAGTCCATCAGTACGAGTAGCTTGTCCATTCCCTTCAGTTTTTCCGTTCAAATTTAAGATCATGACTTCCTATTGAAATTTGCTTATTAGCCCGTAGAAGTCTTAAAATCAAAATGAATTTAATTAGCCTTCGGCAAATATTTTTATCATAACGTTGGAATCTCAAATGTATTTGCCTGGATTTTCCCCACATTCCAAAAGCACGAGTTCATTGAAGACTGCCACTTTGTGAGGGCAAAAAAATGACACTTCAATATAACTCTCAAACAGCTTTTTATTACATCTTCAATCAATAACAGTACATTTTAGTACAGTATCTATCTTGCATCCAGCTCACCGTGGAACACCAACAGACTGAAAGGAAATTAAACCAAAATAAAATAGTGGAAAGCTACATAAGGATGCAGAGTTCTATCGTATTTATGGGAAATGGATGGGGTTTTGGTGGGGGGGTAATCCATCTGCATTTAAATTGCATTTTCACTTGTGGCCACACACACAAAATACATCACATTTATTGAAGTACATCATTGTAGAGAAAGGAAAAGTGAGAATGTCACATTAACAAAAGTGCTTCTGTGTACAGTGAAATGTCATTCAGATGTTCTTAGCTTTTCAATTTTAAGACCAAAAGAAAACAAGTTGAAGCAGAAAAGGTGTAAATGTGGACACTGTGTGCACACAAGTGTGTTTTTGTTCCATCAAGTGACGATTTAAAGGAGAGAAAAAGGCTTGCCAAGGACAGAATTACCACAATGATGTTAATATATTCTTTAAAAGGTGGCTTCAATAGTACTTTAAATAAATTTGACACTAGGCACGTGGTCATCGCATTACCAGCTATTAGTATGCAAAGTCGCCTAAAAAAAAAATACTCCGGTTTAATTTAATTTAATTAATTCTGTTAACTCTCCTTTTCTCAGAACCCCACCCTCCGAATAAAAAAAAATCTAGTATTTTTTTGTATTTATTTATTTTCGCACCACTGAAAGCAAGTCTACAGCATGCACATCTAAATGAAGTCGTGTCAGACAAAATTAAATGTCTCAACTTAAAAACATCAGACCATTTTTTTCAGACGTTGATTTCTTTTTTTTTTTGTACATATCATTCACAGAGTTGCAACTGCAGTCCCAAGCAAAGGATGTGTCGATTTAGTTAGGTGAAGTGTTCACTGGAAAAAGTGGATACTAAAAACACAAAAAGACCCTAAGCTTCCCACCCACTTTAAAAAAAAAGACCCACCCAAAATAACATCAGCACCTGTCTTGCTTATTACCCCATCGCTAAACCACCCAAAGTCGAAGGCATGAAGAAGATTTACGGGGGGTTTTAACGGGATAAAGTTACTCGTAAGAAGTCCTTTTTTTGTACTGGAATGAGCATTCATAACTTATAGCATGTGCTTGGTTAGTTAACATTGTGTTAGTTGAGAGGCAAAGCTTCTTCATGTGCAAAAGGCTGTGATGAGAAAATAAAAGAAGCAAACAGCTAGTATATAAATACATGAGACATTTTGGAAAAGCTGCTCGTGTTATATGATCCAAGCGGGTTTTTTTTGTGTAATTTTTGTAATTTTTTTTTTTAAACTTCTGCGTGTTTTTCTCTCATCGCTCATACGTGATTTAACTGGATTAGAAAGGACAAGTTGTCATTCAAACATATCTAAAACTACTAAAGAAATACGACAAAAAAAAGCCATTGAGAGTAACAAACCGTTGGAATAGAATTCTTTAAAAAAAAAAGTTAAATAATTTGTACAATTACACTCCAACATTTGCTTTCAAAACACACATACGTTTGAATGGGATGATAGTGTTGGGTTGTTTTTTTTATTTTTTAATAATCTTTCTTACAAGATAACATGAAATGGTCCGAGAAGGAATGCACAAGTTTTTTTTTTTTTGATTTGATACCACAGGAGATCCTTTCTTTAATTAGGTGATAAGACAATTGTGCTCTTCTTTGTGTAGGAAAGGATTGTTTTTCCCTTCGACATTTTTTTTTGTGGTGTCCAAGTCAGTTTTAAACAGTGTTGAAGAAGATGTGGTGAACATTCTGAAGTTGTAATGGTCTTCCAGTCGGCTTTGGAGTTAAAAGGACATCTGGGAAGCAAAGACGAGAAGCTAATGTAAAAAAAAAAAAAAAAAAAATTAAATAAAATGTCGGCTATCGTATTGTCATAGCAGACGTCGGTCAGTGAGCTGTTTATTGACAGCAGAATAGCGACGTCAAAGTCAAAGTATCAATTATGGTTTAACTACTAGTTTCGCCCTGATCCGATACTCGGTCTTGTTGTCCAATACAGTGGTACCTTGACATACGAGTGCCCCGACATAAGAGCAATTTGAGATAAGAGTAAAATTTTGAGCAAATATTTATCTTGAAATATGAGACACATTTTGATATACGGACAGACAGCAGACGCGAGAGGCTGCTCATAAGAACATCATGGCCACTTTCTTTCTGGCCGCAACTCCCTCTTTGCAACGTCTCTGCGAGCACTGGGCGGAGCCTTGCATTTTTCCCCGTTAGTCAATGCGAATGGCGAGGCGATCGCTAATACGAGAGGAGTATATACTACTTCGCGTTGGCAAGTGGTCGTGCGTTATCCTATTGTGAGGACATTTGTGTGCATCATTTTGGGAATATTTTGAAGGGAAGACAAAAGCAAACAACCCTTGATAGGTTGCATCTGAAAGTCAGGGTGGAGGCGGGGCAATTAGAGCCAAACCAAGAGAAGAAAGGTATAAAAATTTAAAACAAATTTAGAATTAAGTTTAGTGTGAGGTTAGATTAAACTTATTTTTGAGGGTGTCTGCATCGTAATCCGAGTTCTTTTTTTTTTTTTTTATGTTATGTTACGAGTGTGTTGCCGTGCAAAAAGTCTCCCCCCTCTCTCTGTCCGTCTCTCTCCCCTCCGCGAAATCCATCTAATTTTAGTATTAAACACATTTTAACACTATTAAACCACTAGTTATTTGTTACTCTGTTAATAGATGGCGAATTAGAACAAATAAAATTGTATTTCCAATCCAATATCCTGTTTTGGGTGTCTTTTCAGAGGGTTGGAACGAATTAATTTCCAGTGGAGTCCTCTGACAATTTTAGCACTGAATCTTTTTTATTCGTCTGTTTAGTATCCTGTATTTCTGCTGTAAAACTCAGTTGTATTATAGCTTTAGGGGATTTAGAGATGAAATATTATTTTATAACACGGTGGGCAGAGACAGTTGGTTGCAATACAGCTCATTTTGTATATAAAGGAGGAAGAAAAGCTCAGTCGCATTATTTTTCATAGTCTAAAAATAAAGGTGTCGATTTGGTGCCACCCACATAAAAACAAAAACGCGCAAGTGTGACTTCCACAATCTGTGGGATAACTTGCATCATGTCACGTGACCACAGAGCGCGGTGACTCGATATACCAATTGACGAATAGAACATGTCACAGTCGTTGCACTCCATTTCCTTAAAATTGTTGAATTTTACAATTTCTCACATATCTAGCCAGCTAGAGCACATTTAACTAGTTAAGACAGCGGCGCCCTTGGGCGAGCAGTGTTTTCACATTTTATGCAAGATATGGTTTTGTTTAGCATTTTATCTGCTTATCTTTTCTCTATGTTGAAATAAATGACCATATCGGCCGCATTGTCTTGCGTCATGACGTCATGGCGCAATGGCGTCATGGTGTTTCGTCTTTGTCTCTTTGCAATTTTCTGCATGTGGTATTTTTATGCACATATAAGCCATGCCCTCGATTCAGTCATTATTTTGTCCGACAGATGCGGCTTATATGCGAGTAAATACGGTACTTTTTAAGGGCCGCTAAAATGTATCATTTATCCATAATCCAGCCAGTTAAAATTGGCATCCATGTTTCCGAAAGATGCCTCCGCAAGTGTTTATGAATTTAAATAATAATTAACAGCAAGTCCAAGAATCCCTTGTTAATATGTAACGAAACTAAAAATTTGCAAAAAATAAAACTTTATACATACTCAATAGTTTATTTTGGTAAGCAACATAATTAGAATTTGCTTGCCAAACTTTGAAAACAATACTCATTACACCTACCACACAAGCATCTATTGGAAGGAAATGATTGTTTCACAACATAGCAATTAAGATGTTGCGGCTACCATTTGTCATGATACACTTTTGGTTTCAGCAAATGAGGGAAAATATAATAACCTTCAGGCTTCAATTCCAGATCTTCAGGAAGCTGTCCCAGGATCCTGTAGCAACAGCCATGCCGTCATCGGTCACACCCAGGCAGCTCACACGGTTGTCATGGCCAGCCAACACACCTGGAAAGGTAAACAAAAAAAAAATAGTCAAGGGACATCACGGATAATTGAAAGGCGCGTATGGAAAAAATATTGGGTCTCAGGGGTGCCAAACCACCGATCCAAAGAGCACGGCATATAATCGAGATACTAGAATATGGAAAGAGTTTTTTTGGCGACCAATCTCACCGGCACGGTCGGCCTTTAGTGTGTCCCACACGTTGCAGTTGAAATCGTCATATCCAGCCAGGAGGAGACGGCCGCTCTTGGAGAACGCCACCGAGGTGATGCCGCAGATGATGTTGTCGTGAGAGTAGATCATCAATTCCTGATCGGCACGCAGGTCAAACAGCCTGCAGGTGGCGTCATCCGAGCCAGTGGCAAAGGCATTGCCATTGGGGAAGAACTGCCACCATAAAGTAGAACAAAACATCGGCATGTCACCAGGTCTTGAACTCATTTTGATCTTTGTCGCTTTAAAAAATAAACCGTTAATCGTAATACCATTGGACGCAAACATGACTGACATTATGTTATAGTGCCAATTTTAGATTCATTACGATCAGCTCTACCTACGACATGCTCGAGGTACGATGAAAATTTCGATCGAATAATTCGCCCTAGATACGATCAAAATTTCGAGATGCGACCAAGCCAGGTGGCCATGACATGAGAGGCTGTTTATTATTGTAGCGGACTGTCTTTTTTTGCCGCATCTCTTTCGTGTATAACAGATATTTACGATCACTGAACGATTTATTCAGACCAGTTCCTCCTATGCATCGACCAGGAAACGCACAACGCGCATGCGCGGGCAAAAAGAGAGCTTTCTGGGTAATGAAGTATACTCGTGCACACAACACCGATAGGCAATGGCACCCCCCCTCAGAATTTGTTTTTAGTTCATTTCAATGGGAAACGTTCGCTCGAGTTACGAGAAGCTCGACATACGATCAGTCCCGGAACGGATTAAGATCATATGTCGAGGTACCACTGTATAAATAAATTGTTGCCAGTCTTCCAAGTTACTCGCCCAAAGACCCAAAAATAGACTTACACAGATGGCATTGATGTCAGACTCATGTCCAGTGAAGGTCTGTCTGCACATGCCCTCTCGCACATCCCAGAGTTTAGCCGAAGCGTCGCAAGCACCGGAGACAAATAACCGGGACTCTGGGGCCAGAGAGAGGCTCATGACATCCCCCGTGTGCCCGGCGAACGTGGTCGTCTGCTGGCCGGTCTCAATATCCCAAAGTGCACTGTCACGGACAGCAAAAGACATTCTTTTTAAAAGCCGTCCGGCATGCGTTTGGAATTCAAGCTTAGAACAAAACACCCTGCTTTTTTCCCCTTACCAGGTGGTGTCTCCTGAGCTGGTAACAATCTGGTTGTCGTCAAGAAAACGACAGCAGGAGAGGTATCCTTAAATGGAGGCACGTGTCAGGTTAGTCATCTAAATATTTGCTTGTTCTACATAAACACTTGTCTTGACAGCCGTTAACAAAAAAAACTTGTCGGCTATAAGACAGGCTAAATGTTGGCCCTTTAAGAAATTCCCAAACCAATACCTGTATGTCCTGCAAGCTCACGGCTCACACGTACGTTGCCCTCGCGGGTTTTCAGGTTGTAAATGGAGCAAATGTTGTCTAAACCGCCGCAGGCCACGTAATTTCCTGAAGGTGCGTAGGCGCACGTCATAACCCAGGAAGAACGAAGTGGAATGGCGTGGACCTACGACGGGATTTGACAACAACGGATGAGTCAGTTGACTCGAGACAACATGTGATACACTTTTGAGCCTAAAACGTTGGCGGTGTTGGTTGGAATCCGAAATGACTGACCTTATTTGTAGTATAACTGTCCCAAATAATTAGTTTTCCATCCTGAGAAGCACTGACCAAGAGCCTGAAAAAGCAAGCAGAAAAAAAATTAGCACTTGTTTTTTTATAACTCACTTTTGTCAGTTTAGTTTTTATATGTACTGCAATAGTATTTAGCGGGTTTACCTGGAATCTGTTCCCCAGTGCATGGCATAGATTTTGGCCAGATGACCCCGCAGTGTTCGTCTTGTACGCATTTGAATTCGCCCGACGGGGTCAATATTAGCCGTGATCTAAAAAATAATAAAAAAATCAAATAAAAAAACATGATGCGATTCGCAGTGTTCAAAATGGTGCAAGCAGCAATGTACACAAGAGGACAATCAACTAGACCATATGTGTCAAAGTGGCGGCCTGGGGGCCAACTCTGGCCCGCCGCATCATTTTGTGGGCCCCGGGAAAGTAAAAAGTAGAAAGTGCTGACTTTCTGTTTTAGGATCAAATTAAAATAAAGAGTATAGATGTATATTTAATTTCCTGATTTCCCCCCTTTTAAATCAATAATTGTAATTCTTTAATCATTTTTTTCTGTGTTTTTAGTTCAAAAATCATTTTGTAAAATCTAAAAATATATAAAAGCTAAAATAAACATTGTTTTAGATCCATAAAAAACTGAATATTCAGGGATTTTAATCCATTTCTTTTAATCCGTTTATTAAAAAAATATATCTAAATATTATATCTAAAATGGTCCGGCCCACGTTAAATCAAGTTGACGTTAAAGCGTCCCGCGCACCAACCAGTGTTATAGCATTTCGTCCTTGCAGTTTTGTGCATGTTGAGTCTAATTTGTGCGCATATAAGACGCACCCTCGATTCAGTCATTTTTTTTAGCGACAAATACGGCATGTATATGAGAAATACGGTACTTGTTTCTGAAAACATATGCTCAGGACATCCCTAAACTACAGTTAAAAATGAATTTGGATCCATTTTTTAGCACCCAGCAGCACGCATTTTAAGAATCCATTCATTGTGTACAAGATGAGAGAGCGGGACCACAGACTGCCACGGGGGTGTAATTTTAAATTCTTAAAATGTTCTTTTCAGATGTGGCAGTAATGCTTCCAATATAAGAGGCACCAGGCTGTAGTTTCTCACTGTTATTTGCCAGACTTTTAGCATTCCTTATTGCTTCCTGGTAGGCTGCTAGATCAGCACTAAAAAGGCCTTTAAACCATTTATCCATAGACCGGAGGTGCTTAGGATCGTGGAAGAAGAAGATTTTTGACAAAAGATCCCTATTTTTACTTAAATGAGGCTTCAGAGTCTTTTATAGTGTTGGACACAATGCTGGATTCGATTTCATTCCGCCCCTTCAGTGATTGGCCCTGCCAGCCTTACTTCAGCAGTTTCCCAAAGTCAAAATGAAACCTTTTTTTTGACTACCGTATTTTCAAGACTATATGGTGCATCGCATTTTAAGCCGCAGTGTCAGTAACGAGTGCTATTTCTGTATTTGACACACACAAAGGATGCACCGTTTTTAAAGACGCAGCCAGGCATGGCAAACCATACACCAGCTTAAACATACGATCACACGCTAAAAACACGTTTTTAAAGAGGCAACGGAAGCAAAACTGAGTTCGGTTGTACTTTATTTAGCCATTTTACAATGTACTCACGTCATCATCACCCACAAATCCGTCAAAGTCCTCATTTTCTGTGTCCGAATTGAACAATTGCCCAAATTAGTCATCGAAAACGCTGAGCTTTATACGTTCGTTCAGGCGGCCACAATCCATTCGCAAATAGTAGCTAGCATAACTAGCCCGACGCTGACTGCCACCGTTCGTAAAGCTGTGTTGATGCCGATGTCCAGGCCACAATCCATTCGCAAGTAGTAGCTAGCTAGTAGCTAGCGGCAGGAGTTCTTTTGTAAATCCAGCCCGAATGACGCGAGCACCAAATTAGTGTGCTCGCCGTCATACTGGGTGTATTGACAAAATAACTATATATCCCAGCAGTCACTGCGCAGTACTTTTTCTACGGGGAAAATAGTAGAGTTGAGGGCTACTTGCCGTAGTTGTGAGAGCTGTAGAGGATGGTGTACCCTGTCGACTGATTTATTTTATTTCATCGTGATAACAATTTTAGTATTGGTCCACATATAAAGCGCACTGGATTATAAGGCGCCCTGTCTATTTTGGAGAAAATTTAAGACTTTTAAGTGCGCCTTATAGTCGTGAAAATACGGTAAATAAACTCAGGGGCTGCCATTGATGGGCAGTGAAACCCGATCACTCATTTTCATCCCAGTTGAAACGGATGGATGAACGGCGATTTAGTGCTGTGTTGTCTGCAAATGAATTCCATCCAATCACACCTGTCTGTAATGGCCCTATTTTGACCCCACCCCCTAATTATTCCACGTGTCCGGCTTAATTTATCAATCTCACTCGTCAATAATATGGCTTTGATCTGAACTATGCAGCGACACGCAATCTAGTGTGATCTTTAGGAAAATTGATCAGTGTCAGTTGGGCGCTTTTGAGTGCGTCAGAGGCTGTCCAATTGTTTATCATCTTCCTAAAAGGCATATACACGCATACTAATTAATCGGACAAATATGAGCATCCACCTTGCTATTCAAATTAAAGTTAAGATGTTTCAAATTGCGTGGTTTTGTGGCGGGTTTACCTGTGATAGAGTGGCATCTGCACATGCTTTCCTGGCATCCTATACGGAAAAAAAACAAAAAACATTATTGATTCTATGTTCATTTTATTTTCAATACACAACAAAAAGATAATAAAAAAACTTACTCTGATCTGATTTTTGAGCTGCTCTGCCTCTTGGCGTAACTGGTCCAGTTCACTCATTTTCTTCCTCTTTTTCGGTTACGGTTCTCCAGCTATTGGGGCACTTGATGCTCTGCAAAAAAAAGGGTCTAACATTAAAGCTTTTAAGGTCCCAAACATGGTCAAGCAAAGTGAGTCGTAAATTCCTAAATCCAGAGGCAATCCTTTTGTAACCCAGAGTTTCCGATCCAAGGACAAAAAGTCCAGTTCACATGTACACCTAACAACATTCCCGTCTCAATGTCACGGCATAATCCTGACATTCGAGCCGGACAAATCTTATGTTGAGACATGATGTTCCACTGCTAGGGAAAAGTAGGCGTCATCCATCTGACCTCAATCCCAGGGATCCTCCCAATGTTCGCCGAGTAATCAATAACCCATTTATATCAGTAGGGAGACAAGAAACCGGCTGTACTTGCATTGTACTTTTTTACCTCTTAACGTAAAATCCTTTAAAAAGTCTGCACTGAACTGTCAACATGAAAAATACAGACATAGCGATGAAAACCTGTCTTTGCTAAAGTAGCACGACAACACATATGGCGACAACATGGCTGCGAGCAACATTTTGCAAGCTTGGATCGATGGCATTAATTATTCAAAGTACATTAGGAGGCAGATGACATTTAAGCGTTTTAAAATGCTGCCGGACTATTAGTCTCTTTTCTATAATGTCGGACACAAGATGAAAACAATAGTTTTAAATGGTCGAACTTTAGCAATTTTGGATCAAAAAGTGTACAACCAATATACACCTGATTTATAATAACCATAATGTAATCTAAGTTCCTTCTCTGCAGTACCAATGCAAAGCAGTTGGCGGTGTTTTGAAATTTAGCTAACAAAATACAAAAAACGAATTACCCCAAATGCAATTCACCAAGAATAACAAAGCATTCTGTCACCTTACCTGTAGAGTCACTGAGTGTCCCTCGACATTTCCGAACATTAAATAGTGCCCTCCTCTGAAACAAGTCCCTGATTGGTCAGCCTTTGTCCAACACTTATCCTCTTCCAATCATTATCTTATAATAACCATTTCATGGAATGAGCTTACCACGGCCATACGCTGATGACAGAATACTTTGATCACCTTGAAGAACAATATTTGTTTCAATGTAAATAAATATTTGGCTATTCAGCACATTCAATAACAATTCTCTCCCAAAATATTAATACAACAATTATTTTTACACGGGTCAGAAAACCAATCTAAGATACTCGACTATACAACTATTAAGAAAAACAAGCTATTTCCAAATGATGTTTGTTTTCTGATAGCATCAATTAACATTAAAACTATTCTCCTGGAATTTTGATCTAGTGTAAAATGTTGGTTCTTTTTCTTTTTCGAAAAGTGACATCTTTTTAAAATTATACTGACTCTCGATGCTAGCAAATTGCTAACCTATTTGGATACAAAGAATTGCAATATATGCATCTACTTTATGATGGTGATGTAACCAAACTTTCTATCATTTAATCCAAAGCAGTTTATTTCAAGGAAAATACTGATGAATAAGTGACACCGTTTCAAAGTTCAGATTTTAGTAACAAAGTCAAAACACAAAGATTTTTGTCACAAAGTCAAAACACAATGTTGTTCAATAGATAACACATAGTTGAGTCTCTAAAATCTAGGCTGTTTGACCTCCAATTGTGTTTTGATGTCGTCACTTTAACACAGAAATCTGTCTAAATTTATGTCCAATTTCTCCGCCTTGACTCACGCACCATTATTACCTGAGTTTTCATAGACTTTAGTGAGTTGTAAAAATCATCATTGACATTGCAAGTGGGAACATTAAAAAAAATGGAGAAAAAAAACGTGGCGGCCTGCTATTTTTCACACAGCACTAAGTACATAAATATATTATTTCCCCATTGACCTCTGTGGATGCTTGCACTTCCTCTCCTTCATCACTTCTCCTTTCCCAAGCAAGCGCCTGATCAGGGTCAGCTGACTGGCTGATAAACAATGAGCGCTGGTAAACAGCCTTAAATTTGGAGCTGGCTCGCTTCGTTCGTTCGCTCTGCAACATCTCCTCTCCTTAAAATGTCTCTTCTCCGTGACTAAGTGGAATGTGAGTGTCAAACAATGACCATGTTCACATGAGGTGAACCTGGGAGGATCATAACCAGCAATATCAGGCCGCAAAATCCTTAATCTCAAAGCGCTCAAATCCTCAGTCAATGAGTGTGTAATCCTATCTCCGTCCACTAATACACACAGCTGGCGAAGCCAAGTAGGGCAATGAAAATTTTTTCATCCATTCATAAAAGGGATGGGTTTAATCTCTATTTCTTTTTTTTACACATGACCTTCTTATGACAATTGCCTGGATTTTATCACCGATTATCTAGTCATCACACCATTTTTATTAGCCGTATTATTATTATTTGAGCTCATTAGCGCTAAAAGACTAGCAATCACGGCCCAGTTTAAATGAATTGGACATTGATCATCAATGGCAGGCACTTTATCAGTATGCTCCCTACCAAGATTGATTGATAAAATTGAATAGGTTGCAAACATGGTTTTCCACTCGAAGAGTTTCTATTAAATCATAGACGGCGTTAGACGTCCAATTCCCAATGCGAGTGCCTAAATATAAGCGTTCAAAGCCCGTCTTTTTGGACGTCTCTCGCAGGAATTGAGCTAATGGAAGCAAAAATCAATTTTATCTGAATAATTATATTAAATTACGACCAACAGACGCTTTTTGTTTCCTTCCAGTTAACCAAACAAATGATATGAACCACTGTGATTTGCCTACAACTGGGATTGTTTGCATTGCATTTGCATACCTGCAGGATAGCTGTCTATTCAAAAATTATGAGGAATAAACGAGGTATTAGCAAACCCAAAGCAGTAAAAAAAGACAAGCTTGGGGCTATATTGTTCACAGGACACACCGTTGAAATGTTGTAAGAGTGTGTGTGCTATCAGAGAAGATGCAGCTCAACGCCATCTTGACTGTCTGCCCGCTAGCTAGCTAGCTTAGCTTATAGCTCCTTTCAAGTGGGGAGGCCTGCAAGGCAGGGCACAACCGCAGCTAGAAAATGTCATCATTACAATTCACCTCTACTATACGATTCTCTATTCTTCTACCAACTTGATATTCGCTCAAATTCATACGTTATTACGCAAAAAAAGACAAGAACCACTTCCCGTCCTTCCGCAATAATGACTTGCCTTTAACAGCTCATGAAGGGAGGAGACGCTTCTTTAAAAAAAGGGTTCTACCAAGGCTACTGGCCTCGCACAAATCCACTTACTTGCACACTGTACAATCTCGTTAAAACGCACGGCGTCCATTTGATTCGATTACGGCAGTCAAGGAGCTTATTTGCGGATCTCTTCGGGAAATGTGCAAGGTCGGTCGGTCGGTCGATCGGTCGATCGGTCGGTCGGTCGGTCGATCCGGCGAATACGGCCCTGCTTTTGCCTTTTTTTAACCAAACAGGGTGCACAACCACTTAATCCCCCTCTTTATACATGTTTTTTAATTTGTTGGAAGAACAATCTTGAACTCATTCAAGTTTAAAAGCGTTGGGCTGCAGTCGAGAGATCCTAACTTCGAACACGAAAAGGGTGTTAACGCCGCAATTCACATTCATTACGCCTCGAAGGATGTCCACACTGCTCCGATTTATTCATTTAATTACTCCTAATGATCGATCACCCAAAAGTTCAGTGAAGGAAAAACACTCATATTTATACCAACCATCATATCGTCACCAAGTATGTACATATTTTCTGTATTTAGTCACGCGCGCGCACGAACAGGAAAAAAAACCCAAAACCAAAAAAATGACCGCATTAGCAAGCAGACAGCATCGATTTTACATAATTAAAAGTATAGAGTATATTTTACTCATTTTAGTTTGGATTATTCCGGTATAGTTGATAGGGGGGCTGTGGCCGGGGGGAGGCCGGAGAGTAGAGCCCTTGGTTCGGCCGTAAGTGACAGCAAGCCATGGCTGGTACACTTAAAAATGGAATACCTCAAAAACATTAAATATTGATTAGTTTGCGTCTGTTTTCGTAGATTCCACAGCCATATTGGCGTTGATATGTACTTTTGGAAGCTTATTATGAAACCGCAGCTTACTTGAATGGCTAAGATGCTAAAGCTAATCTACCCCACCCCCGAACAGCTAAATTCGGCCGCAATACCCAACCCCACGCCAGATGAAAAAGTGGGGATCAAATCGAACAGCAATAATATAGCTATAATTCACCTTACCTGAGCCAATGTGTTTTTTGGCATTGACCGGGATACGAGACGAGCCCACGAAAATCAGCGAAGAGCCCCCACCGCTAGCTCAAGAACTAGCCAGCCCCAGCTAGCGTCGCTTTTGCCGAGGAAGCAGCGAGCCCAACAGTCGACCAACCGGAGATGAGGGGAGGGGGGAGGGAGGAGGGAGAAAAGGGGGGTGGAGAGGGGGGGGATTCACACCCACAAGATTCGTACAGAACAAAGGCAGACCGAATAAAGGCGAAGATTCAAAGTTCGATCGGGCTATCGCACTGCCACATCAAACTGCCACTAGACCGAGTCTGACTTTTGCCCTATGCCGATGAAGAAGCACTCTCGTCCGGCCATCAAATGTCGAGATGGGCGCGGTGACCCTGCAGTCATCGCTGGGAAACCCCACGCTGCAGCAAGCAAAGCAGTCAGCCTCCACTGGTCGCTCCAAAAAATACCACAGTATACTATATGTACTTTTCATAAATCAAATAAAAAGCAATAATGACCAAATCTAGATTGCAAGCTTTCCCCTTCATCTTGGGCAAGATCCCCAAAGGTCTTGTTTGTGCACAAAGAGGCAACTGTTGAAGAAGGACAATTTCTATGATGTACCTGCACATCCTATAGTTCCTTGCCATAAAAACATACAACTCACTTGAACTGACTCAATTTGTCAGTTACGTCATCTTCCAATTTGTAAGGTCATCGAGTTGACCGATTTTGTGGCTATGTCATATTTGGTTGACATGAATGTGCCTTTGAATGCCAATTTGCAAGGGAACCTGGACAAATTCATTGTCAAGCCATCATTCATGATTGTTCATTAACATGAATATGTATATGTACAGGTGGTTAGCGCTTTGGGCTCACAGCTATGGGGTCCTGGGTTCAAATCCAGGTCGGTCCAGGTGGAGTTTGCATGTTCTCCCCCAGGGCCTGCGTGGGTTTTCTCCGGGTACTCCGGTTTCCTCCCACATTCCAAAAACATGCATGCTAGGCTAGCTGGCTAACACTAAAATGCCCCTAGGTGTGAGTGTGCATGGTTTGTCTGTCTCCTTTTGCCCTGCGATTGGCTGGTAACCAATTCAGGGTGTTCCCCGCCACAGCTGGGATAGGCTCTGGCACCCCCCACGACCCTAATGAGCTTAAAGTGGTTCAGAAAATGACATGAGATGTATATGTTCATTATTTACTGTTCCTTTATTAAATCAAATCAGAATTGTGTTCAATATATTGGAGGGCATCGATCGAATGTATGCTATTTTTTAAAATTTATTTTATTTATTTTTGCGTCTGTTGATATTAAAGCTTTCTTTGTTCTGAGGAATTTGAATAACTTGTGAACATGCCATCATTACAACAAGGCAAGGTAAACAGCCAAGCTTTTGTCATTTTAAGATTTAAGTAAAGAGCAAGTTATTCATAACATGCATAGTAAAAATATTTTGGACGTTTTACATTCTGTTCCCTTAAGTCATATGTGTCAAAGTGGCGGCCCGGGGGCCAAATCTGGCCCGCCGCATCATTTTGTGTGGCCCGGGAGAGTAAAACATGAGTGCCGACTTTCTGTTTTAGGATCAAATTAAAATGAAGAGTATAGATGTATATTAAATTTCCTGATTTTACCCCTTTTAAATCAATAATTGCAATTTTTTAATCCATTTTTTTGTGATTTTAGTTCAAAAATCATTTTGTAAAATCTAAAAATATATTTTAAAAAGCTAAAATAAACATTGTTTTAGATCTATAAAAGATGAATATTCAGGGCTTTTAATCCAGTTATTTTAATCCATTAATTAAAAAAAATCTAAATATATCTAAAATGGTCCTCCGGCCCACGTGAAATCAAGTTGACGTTAAAGCGGCCCGTGAACCAACCCGAGTCTGACACCTAAGATTACAATTGATTACACATATTTTCCATGCAGTCAGAACTGGGGTTTTAATTCTTAAGTAAACATGCAACACAAAGTCAGAATTTTTTTTCTTTATAAGAATACATCTTAACCAGTTACTACTGTGTTGTGCATCTCCGATAGCTGCAAGTCTTTAGATTGATCACTAGATGACAGTAGTTTACCAACTATGCATTCAATTTTATTCAACATTATGTCCCGCAGCAAGAAATATTGCAATGATGACCTCTGACCTGTTTAAGATAAAAGGGAAAAAAAGCCCTGAAAGAACATTTTACAATTTACGCATTCTTGAGTTTCCCAAAATTGCACTATGACCTTTGTAATGACCCAATGACCTCAAAATGTAATCCATGTCTGCTACTTTGATTCAAAAAAATGATTCATTAATCATAATTCTTTAGTTATCTTGAGCACAATCATGCAGACAAAAACAAACAAACATCTTTCACGTCATCACCTCAAAATTAAATCACCTCTTTTTCATATTACAAAAATATCCTGCAAATTTGCTAATAATCCGTTAATTCCGTCTTGATTTATACTGAACACAAACATTTTTGCACGGCAACACGCTCGTAACATAACATAAAAAAATTAAATGAACTTGGATTACGATGCAGACACACTCAAAAATAAATTTAATCTAACCTTACACTAAACTTAATTCTAATTTTGTTTTAAATTTAAAAAAATGCTCCAAATTTTACTCATATCTCAAATTACTCGTATGTCCGGGCACTCGTATGTCAAGGTACCACTGTACATAAGAAAATAAGTTGGAAAACAGGCAACAATACATTTAATCTAACTTTACACTAAACTTAATTCTAATTCTGTTTTAAATTTAAAAAAATATTTGCTCCAAATTTTACTCGTATCTCAAATTACTCATATGTCGGGGCACTCGTATGTCGAGGTACCACTGTACATAAGAATATAGGTTGGAGAACAGGCAACCACGGGGTTAAATTCCCCTACGTTTGCCACCCGGATGCAGTCGCTCACCGGCGCCGAATCGTTAAATCCCATCCTCATCCCCGCAAAGCCTGACGTGCGACCATTCCGTCCAATCCCGCCTCGGAATTTCTCCCAACTCGCCCAATCGGGCATCCACAGTAGGCGGGGCCTCTGCTTCCCCGCTCCCATCGATTCATCCTTCCTTCCAACAGCCTCTTTTGTCCTCCCAAAGAAACAGTGTCACATAAAAGAATATTCAAAACGCCAATTTGTCCTCGTAAGCCATCGGAAAAAGCCAACGGATTTCCGCGGCGGCTAACGGTTTGGATCCTGCGAGAAAATGTCTCCTTTTCATTGTAAACAGGCGCCGTGGGACCCTCGTTGCTAATGGGAGGAGGGGCAGACATTGAAAGAAATGTCGCCTCTCTCCAATGACAACTCAAGCATGTCACACACTCCAGGTATGTACGCACTTGGTAAAAAAAGAGGTCATGACCCTTCACAGCAGGACGTTGCATGCTGACAACTGATTGGTTTTCATTGGTCGATTTGTTTCGCACGCATATTGATAACTATAAGGAAAAAAAATACATGGATCGGATAACGAAAAGTCATGTTATGCTGTGCAATGGTGATTAAAAGTGAGTGGGATGTGTGTCAAGACTTGCAGGCGGTGGGTATTAATAGAGCTTAGGTGTGGGAGGCGGCCTGTCAGTTTGGCATTTAAAAAGCACATTTCCTCTACAGTTACAGTTTGGGCGTTGCGTACTCTCAAGATTTACATCAGAATTTCATTCTGAGCCCTTCTGCTGCCCACATCCTGAGTTTGACACCGAGCAACCACATCCTCATTGGCACTACAATATACTTACCGTATTTTCTAGCATAAACCCCGTATTTGTCGCTAAAAAAATGATGACTGGATCGAGGGTACGGCTTTTATGCGCACAAGTTAGGCTTGAAATGCAGGAAACTGCAAGGTGACAAAGGTGAAACACCATAACACAGTGGCGGTCCGTGGATTTTCTAATGACGCCTTCAGCAAAAACTATTTTATGGCTATAAAATCTCTACTGCAGCTACAGCTGTGACACATAAAAAATAATCAATATCAACCTCATACAATTGAAATATTATTTAGGAATATAGCCATATTTTACTCACCAAAAATTTCTTTTTACCTGTACACAATATCCATCCTCCTTCCTAGCAGCATTTAATGATTAAACACAAATGCTGGAGCTTTTCAGACATTACAACCGGGCCGGGGGGTGATTTTCCCGGGAAAAGACAGCGATGGACGTCAATGGCGAAACGGCAAAAATTGCACTAAAATGGGGTAAAATCCACTTCCTAGCAGCATTTAGTGATTAAATACAAACACTGGAGCTTAAATACAAACACTGGAGCTTTTCAGATATCAGAACTTGGCCCACAATTGAAATATAATTTAGGAATATAGCCATATTTTACTCACCAAAAATCCTTTTTACCTGTACACAATATCCATCCTCCTTTCTTCCTTCCTTCTTTTCTATCGCCATCGAAGCTAATGCTGAAAGTCGAGCCTGTCCTGTTGTATTTCTGGCATAGTCCGTATTGAAAATGGCTTTAAATCAACACAAGTATTCATGGACAAAATATAATATATGATTCAGATATTTCTTAGGCCAGCAGAGAAGGCCTTGAGGGCCCTGACGGCACACCACTGCCATAACATAAGACAATGCGGTTGATACGGTCATTTGTTTCAATATAGAGAAAAGGTAAACAGATAAAACGCTTAACAAACATTTTGATGTCAATGAATGAAATTCAAGAAAAGAAAAAAACGCACTTACTTGTGCCTGCCATTGCTTGCTTATCGCCCATCTTACCTTGGGATGACAAACTAGACCGCAACAGACACACTTCCAATAGTTGTTAAGACTGATCCAAGGTCGATCATTAAAATATCAGCCTTGTTACCTGCGTAATGTGAACCTCATGTTATTATTGCACCCAGAGACTTGGTGAAAACAAGACCGCTACGGACAAACTTCCTGGTTGTACTGCTCACCTGACTTCCATTTTGAATTTGTCTACGTGCTGGCAACACCTTTTAGGCATGTGCAATCTAGCAATCAATTTATACAGTGTTTCAGAAATACCATGTGCGATGATTTTTATAAAGATTTTCCCTTAAAAATAACACATTTGTACTCCCTATTAAAACCATGAATATGGAGATGAAAATGGTGAATCAGGGGGCGTCTTATACGAGAGAAATTGTCAAATTCAACCATTTTAAGGCAATTTTAAGGGTACGGCTTATACGTGGAAGTGGCTTATATGCGAGAAAATACAGTATTACATGTGTCAAAATCAAGGTCATGCTTACTCAGTACATTCCGGCTATTCAATTGTTTGTTGTGTTCCAACTTATCTTCAAGATCACAAGACCGGGGCATCTTCAGTTCTCTTCTGAAGACAACGACATAAGCGATGAGCCAAGGCAAACAATATAAATCCGTTTTCACAACGTCCACTTGAAAGAGCTGACCATGGCCCTGCCTGATACCAAAACAATGTCAACTTTACCGCTCCTAAACACCACCACCACCACCACCGTCGTTCCTCTGCTGGCCTCCACGAGCACAATAAAGGACAATGCCACGTCGAGGACGACACTCACGACTGTTAGCATCCCGGCTAACGAGAGCAGCTTCTACAACACCACCGCTTTCTCGGAGGGGGTGATGGAGGGCTCTGGGATGGGAATGGTGCTCTTGCCTTTTGGCGTTATCACTGTCCTGGGCCTGGCGCTTGCTTTAGTAAGCTATTACATTTTTAATAATTAGTCTTGCACTCCAACTGATATGGCAAACCAAATACCTTGAGATATGAGCTTAATGCGTTCCGGGATCGAGCTCGTATGTCAATTTACTTGTGTCTTAAATCAAAATTTCCCATAGAAATGAACTTTAAATACAAATTAATTCATTTCCACCCTATGAAAAAACACCAAAACAGGATATTACAATGTAAAAACATATTTTTATTGCTTCTAATTCACCACCTACTCACAAAGTAACAATTATCTATCTAGTGGTTATGATCTTTAATACTAAAATGTGACATTATTCCGTACAGACTTGATGTCTCGTAACATAACATAAACTTTAAATTGAACTTAAATGAACTTAGATTACTATACACACTTAAAAATAAGCTTTAATCTTACTTTACACTAAATTTAAACCTTCTTGTGCAATAACCGAGGCAAAGATGTTATTTTATTCCACCGCGGCTTTCGAGTAGGCAGACAATTCGCATTAAAATATATATATTTTTAAGTGTTATCGAACGACATGAAATATCGGGGTACAAATGGTATCGCTGCATAACTAATTGTGTTTATAATGTTCAAAATTTCTCCTTCATAGATGCTGTATGTTCGGAAAAGGAAGCGGTACGTCTGATACAAATTTAAATTATTCTTCGCGTATTCCATATTTAATTGTTTTGGGGTGTTTTGTTAGTTTGGAGAAGCTGAGGCATCAACTCATGCCCATGTACAGCTTTGACCCGGCCGAAGAACAAGACGACCTGCTGGAACAGGAACTACTGGACCACGGCCGGGACGGCGCACTGGCCGGTCCCAATGCCAAGGTGAGCATTTTTTTAACAAAAAAAAAATCGAATAATCTATCATTAAGACAAAAAAACAATGACTTTGACACATCAATGCACAGTATGTCTCCACAGTATCATTTTGTGCTTTATAATTTATTGCCCAACACATTGTTTCCTTAAATTTACATTTGACTTTGCATGTTTTTTTTATTGTTTATTTCTTTTATAAAGTTTTGACTATGGCATGATGGTCAAAAGGCAAGCATGGTAAGATATTGTGCCTCATTCCAGTAAAATCTGTTACCCAGCTGTCCAAAATCATTCTTCATCAACTCCTCTCATCTCATTTTCTGAACTGCATTATCCTCACTAGGTTCGCAGGGGGTGCTGGAGCCTATCCCAGCTGACTTGGGGCCAGAGGCGGTTGACACCCTGAATTGGTGGCCAGCCAATCGCAGGGCACATGTAGACAAACAACCATTCACGCTCACACTCATACCTATGGGGCATTTTAGCGTTAGCTAGCTAGCCTAGCATGCATGTTTGTGGAATGTGGGAGGAAACCGGAGTACCCAGAGGAAACCCACACATGCAAACTCCACATAGATGGACATGACCTGGATTTGAACCCAGGGCCCCATAGCTACGACGCCAACACACTAACCACTCATCCACCGATCCACCATTCTTCATCATTTCTATGATAGATTGTATCACCCAAATCTCCTGACATTTTTTTACCTTTTTCAACCGATCCAGCAAACACTAGCAGTTGTGAACTTCCGCCTCTGAACCTCTCAGCCAATCATCTTAAAGCTTGGCTATTATACGAACAAAATTGCGATCACAACGCTATCTAAAACTATGCTACGTAGGCATCTGTGTGTCTTGTATGTGTCATCATTTATCTTCAACCTACATAAGGGAATAAAGATGAAAATTAGCCCTCCGCTATAATCTTACATATTTACATATACATGTTCATTAACATGAATATAAATATGTTCATTAATATGTGCAGTCCTTTATTAATTAAATCAAACTCCAACTCATTCATATCAATCACTTTCATTTGCTCTAAATAGAATGGAGAGGCCATATTATTATTTTTTTAAATGATGGATCATCTTTTGCAGACTTTACGAACATCGCAAGGGACCACCCAGAGACCCAGTCGCCTGGTCTTCACAGACGTAGCCAAAGCTCTAAATGCTTAAGGGAAAGCTCTTTTATTTGTTCTTCCACTTTGTGGATCTCCTCAGATGAAAAAAAGAGTGTTTTTGGCAAAAATAAGGTTACATCGCTAAGGATTTGAACTGGTTTCATGTGCATGCCAAGCATCACGTTCACCCACTTTTATCACTAGGCACACAAATACCATCACTTTGTGTAACTGTTGTCAAATAATTTCTCTTTTATTGTAATTTTGTGTCTTTAAAGGAACCTTTTTGTGTTTTCCTCGCGGAATTATTGGGGAATTGTTACGTTATTAGACATTAAAATTATTCCAATCCCTTTGAAAGTTTTCAGAGTTGTTACTTTATTGATGGATGAATACAGATATCAGACAAATAATATGTTTTTTGGACTCATTAGGTATCATAAAAATGGTGAGAAAAAGATTAGCAAAGATTTTGTGACACACTTATGAGTTATGGTAGATCAAATTACATATAAAATAAAACATTCATGACTGAAAAGTAATGTTTTTGTCAACCTAAATTGAGTTGCAACGGTTGAACCATCTGTTTAGCTATTAGCTATTATGTTAGCCGCTAACAATAGCAATACTTGTTACATGGCCATGTACAAATAACGTCAAAACTAATGCTTTTTGGATAACGACTAATAAGCAAGTGACTTTGCAGACAATTTAACAGCCAAAATGTTGAAATTTTGATTTGATTAGCGGCTAATGTTAGCATCGTGGTTAAAATTCTGTTTAGATTGTAAATCAGACAAAGAGTCACTGAATTTAATCTGCTTTTCAGAAAAAAAGTACAGGTTCTTTCAAAGGAAAAAAACATTTAGTAGTTTTGTTATGTATATTTGCTGAAGCTATTTTATTAAGTTGCCTGTTTAAAAAACAAACAAATTAAAAAGATGTATTTCCTGATCTTCCCCTTTTTAAATCAATAATTGCAATTTTTTATCCATTTTTTCTTTTGGTGTTTTTAGGTCAAAAAGCATTTTGTAAAATCTAAAAATAAATATGTAAAAATATTTTCGGTTTTCGACTTTAATATTGAATATAATTTAAAAAAATGTTTCCATTTGAAATGAAAAACAAATGATTATTAGATGTTTTCCCTTACTAAGAAAAAAAGTTTTCAAAGTGGCGGCCCGGGGGCCAAATCTGGCCCGCCGCATCATTTTGTGTGGCCCGGGAAAGTAAATCATGAGTGCCGACTTTCTGTTTTAGGATCAACTTAAAATGAAGAGTATAGATATATATTAAATTTCCTGATTTTCCCCCTTTTAAATCAATAATTGTCATTTTTTAATCAATTTTTCTGTGTTTTTAGTTCAAAAATCATTTTGTAAAATCTAAAAATATATTTAAAAAAAGCTAAAATAAACATTGTTTTAGATCTATAAAAAACTGAATATTCAGGGCTTTTAATCCAGTTCTTTTAATCCATTTATTAAAAAAAAAATCTAAATATTTTATCTAAAATGGTCCGGCCCACATGAGATCTGGTCACCATGAATGTGGCCCGCCAACCAAACTGGGTTTGACACCCCTTGTTTAGACCAAACCTCTAGGTAGGGTGATTTGTCATTTTCCTCGCCGATTTAGGCTTTACTGGCTTTCTTCTTGAGACGGAGACCGGTCCCCTTCCCCCGAGCGCACCTGGAGAAAACAAAGGTCACGTGACCACACCGCCAAACGGCGAATCGACACGAGAAATCCGCGCGAATGACTTGGTAGTTTCGTCGAGAGTCAGTTATGTCAGGAAACCGAGGCAGCCGGATGAAAACCAAGCTGAACTCGGTCCATCGAGTCATTCTTCCTCTTTACACGCATTCGAGGCTGAAAAAAGAAGGTCGTCTCTCTCAACGGTTTCGCTTCTTCAAGCGTTTTGGCGGATGTCTTGGATTGACTGATTTGGCGACCTGTCGCTTTTGGGTTGTGCAATTTCTGGTTCATTCACAAAATGAATAAGGACGTTTTTTTTCGGACTGAAAACGCGGCAGTGAATATTCAAACTGACTTTTGTATTTTTGTATTTTTTTCGTCGTTGCGGTTATCTGGTCTGCCTCGCATTTGAGAAATTTTGTTCGAATCCGAGGATCGTCTTGTACGTTTTTTTCTTCTCAAGCAATCTCACCTTTTGTTCTTCACTTCCTTTTTCAACCACTTTCTGCAGCTGGAAAAAGAATCAGACGTAACGTGGTGGTTTAAAAAGACGGGTAGGAATCAGATTATGCCGTTTGTCCGTCATACCCATTTTCTCGGTCGCCCTCGAGGTCGTCTTTTTCCGGCCGGCGGCTCGATTTCCTTCCAAAGACAAAAAAAAACTGAAAGTTACTTTAAAAATGAAGGATTTTAAAGTGCATTTATTAATTAATTTTCCCTTCCGCTTATCCATCACAAGGATCGTTGGGGTGCTGGAGCCTATCCCAGATAACTTTTGGGTACTACCAAATATTCAGAATAGTTGCCAGCCAATCACAAACAACCATTCACGCGTAAATATTGTAAATTTACTAGAACAGGAATAAAAAAGTACACCCCAGATGGGACTCGAACCCACAATCCCTGGCTTAGGAGGCCAGTGCCTTATCCATTAGGCCACTGGGGCCTGACAAATATGATTAATAATGCTGTTATGATTAAAGACATATTCATCAGAGTGCCTTTGTGTCATCAGAGGAGTACCCGGAAAAATCGATATAGGGCAGATATGATTAACACTTGACCACCATGCCAATTTAAGTGGGAACATTGTAAAATTAGACACCCCAGATGGGACTCGAACCCACAATCCCTGGCTTAGGAGGCCAGTGCCTTATCCATTAGGCCACTAGGGCCAGATACATATTAAAATATGAATATATCAAAGGCATATTCATCAGAGTGACAGTTTTTGGGTCATCATAAATTCTCCATTTGTCATCCATTATCAATAAAATTCATTTAAATTGAAATTTAGCAAAATTTTACGTATTTTTCTGCAAAAAAATTGCACCAACATTTTGCAATTTCTTCACGTTACCATCCAGGAATTCGTAAGTTTTGCGCCGTCTTAAAATATTGCCTGTTCAGTGAGTAACGATACACTAATTGGCTCAATCAAGTAGTTAAGCCACGAGCCAATCAAATTGATCGAAATGCAACCATGATCAAGTGACAAACATTTTTTTCCACAGCAAAATAAAACCTAACCTTAAGGGTAGTTTTAGGCCCTTTGTTCTTGCTGCCTTTGGGTCTTCCCCTTGGTCGCTTTGGAGTCGGTGGTCCAACAGGTGCCTGCACAGAAACATGACTAATAACTTAAATCTAAATTTAAATATGTTATTTTTTGAATCAAGGCTGTCCTACCAGATGCTGCTTGCGTGGGCGACCTCGACCCTTGCGCTGCTGAGGCTCAACCCCCGACTGTGGGCTGCTGCCCCGGGGAGAAGACGACTCGTTGGGACCACTACTACTCATGTTTTGGGAGTGTGGGCATCGAAACTGGGCTTGCTGGGAACAAAAGCAAAGAAAAACATGCAAAAAAAGCACAAAGATAACACATAATTTTACATTAAATGGTAACAGTGCATACATACATCCATTTTTATTTTTTCCCCCCTTATTGTATATATATATTTTTTAGAATTCTATATAGAGTATTTTTTAATTTGCAGTTTAAATAAATAAATATATAAATTAATCAATATATACAATTTACTGATTAAATGATTGACCCCGCCCCCAATAGAGAAATCAATGAATTCATTATTTTATTTGAAACTATGTTGTGGCCCATCTCAAAATACATGCAAAACAAATTATACAATGTCAATTGGGGGCCGCAATTGGCCCTGGCCCAACAAGTTTGACACCCCTATCCTATATAAATGCAATTAAAAAATAAAATTAAAACCATCAATCGTCCAAGAAAAAGAGAAGATACAGTAAAAAAAATACAAAATCTAATACCAGCACATATAAAAATGAACAAATACAATGAAAACTCGAACCAAAGACTGACATAATTTCTCCCAATTGGACTTGACCACAACATCCAATGAAACAACACAAAAAAGTCATTTTCAAATAACAACCTCATGCCAAAAACCTCAAATTTCAAGACATTTTTCTCGATCAAACCAGCTAGAAATTGCCTAAAATTGGAGGATCACTATAAAAATCCCATAAAAGTGCACTCCAGTAGGCAAGCAGGGGGTCTTTTCAACTTACCACAATTGTCTTTGCAGCTTCACCTGTTGGATGCTGGCACCACACTAACAAAAAAATATATTTAAAAAAAAATCTGTAACGTGTTTGATGCCCTCTCACTTAAAACATGACACGAATAGAATCCAATCAAAGTCTTTCTTATCCAGAAAAACCCTGTGTCCTCTTGTATGGTATGGCATGCTTTCTCAATTAAAGCATGTTAGCGCCTACAGGGAGCGTGGCCAAAAGACAACCACGCCCCCAAATGGCTGTGTGGCCACCCAGTTGAGTTCTATAGCAAGGGTCCGAAACTTAATTCACCCATTTGTGTGAGTGGGGGCCACATCAAGTTGTATAGTCCACAAAACCCTAAAAAAGTTTTAAGTATCTTTTATGGGGCCATAGTCTGCAAAAATTTATATATTTTTTTGCATACATTAAATGCACAATGAACAATAAACTTTGTATAAGGGCAAATCAAAAGAAACATGAGGTTAGCAGACTCTATAAATATATATGAAACATTTTGAGGGGAAAAAACATTAAATTGTATAAGTAATGTTAACCAAAATAAATGTACAGTTCAAATTACACGCCTAAATTGAAATTTGAACTGCTTTAAGTGATATAAACACATACAGTATTTTCTCGAATATGAGCCCCCTCCTTGTATAAGCCGTACCCTTAAAATTGCCGTAAAATTATTGAATTATTCAATTTCTCTCGTATAAGACGCCCCCTGATTCAGAATTTTCACTCCATATTCGTGGTTTTAATAGGGAGTACAAATGTGCTACTTTGAAGGGAAAATCTGAAGAAAAATTATAGCACATGGTATTTCTGAGATAATGTATAAATAGATTGCGGGATTGCCCATTTTGAAAGGGTGTTGCCTGCACATAGACAAATTCAAAAAGGAAGTCACATGAGCAGTACAACCAGGAAGTTTGTCCGTAGCGGTCTTGTTTTCACCAAGTCTCTGGGTGCAATAATAGCATGAGGTTCACATTATGCAGGTAACAAGGCTGATATTTTAATGATCGACCGCAAGACCTTGGATCAGCCTTAACAACTATTGGAAGTGTGTCCGTTAAGAAAAATCATCGCACGTGGTATTTCTGAAATACTCTATAAATCGATTTTTGAATTGCATGTTCCTAAAAGAGTGTTGCCTGCACGTAGACAAATTCAAAAAGGAAGTCATGTGACCAGTACAACCAGGAAGTGTGTCCGTAGTGCTCTAGTTTTCACCAAGTCTACGATGAACTACGGTAAAATTAGTCACTTTGAGTGAGCAATGTTAGGCACAAGTAAGTGAGTTTTTTAAAATTCTTTGTGCAAGATACGGTTGATTTTTGTCTTGATTTTCATTCATAGACGTCAAAATAAATTTAGTTTATCGTTTTATCTGTTTATCTTTTCTCTATTTTGAAATAAACGACCATATCGGCCGCATTGTCTTAAGTTATGGCGTTTCGTCTTTGTCAACTTGCAGTTTAATTTGTGCGCATATAAGCCGTACCCTTCATTCAGTCATTATTTTTTTGACGACAAATTCAGCGTATAAGCGAGAAAATACGGTACATATATTTTTAAATTTTTTACTGGATGATTGTGTGTCAAACTAACCAATTCTATAAGGAAGCGCCAATTTTAGGTCACTGAATTGGAGTTAACAATTTAGTTTGCAAAAATATTAAAATCCATGGTTATATTGGAGCCATTATTAACAAATTACAGTACACATTTGCATATTTTTTATCGGCAGCATATGTTTATTAAAGAAAAAAAATGTGAGCACACCCAAACATGAACGACATGTGGCAAGCGAAATTGAAAGCACGCACTTATAAGTATCATTACCATAAACAAAAAATAAAAATAATAAAAACTACGTTTGCATTTGACTGTCAGGCATACGGAAGAAGGCAAAAAAAAAAAATGGAAAAGTGGGGGCCGCAAGGATTCTTTTTGGGGGACTCCTGATCTGGTGGTTTGTTTTAGCGGAATTCCGTTGGCTCAACGACGACGGCTTGCAAAAATCCTCCTATAGAACTAGAAAGAATGTGCAGCGCATACAGTGCGGCGTTAGACACAAAGGCGTGTCTTTAGAAGGTGGGGGGGCCGCCATCAAAAGACCCACTGGAGGGGGATTTCGTTTTTTGGGGGAGGGTCTAAAGTAGAAGGGACTTTGGGGCTCCATTCACTTGAAGTTAGTGCGTACGCTAAAGCAAAGTAAAGTACTGCCAAGTTAAATTGGTTCCGAGGCTTGCTCTCAACTCAAAACACTCGCATGTAAAATCTTCTTGCCTATTGAAATGAAGCACACATGGAATGAAACTCCGCCCCCTTTAGGAGAAGCCCATGACCTTCTTGATCCAGTCCACGTAGACCGAGACGCGGATGAAAATGCTAGGTTGGCCCGGGTGCCCGCAACGCCGCATGGGGATGATCACGCCCTCCAGGACCCAACAGTCGTGGGTCTGGCACGCCAATGGGCCGCCGTAGTCTCTCTGTGGAACGGTAGATAGAATAAAATCTCAACTAGATTTAAAAAAAAATAACTTTCATGGTTGATTTAGAACAGGGGTGTCAGACTCGGGTTGGTTCGTGGGCCGCGTTAACGTCAACTCGATTTCATGTCGGCCGGACCATTTTAGATATAATATTTAGATTTTTTTATATATAAATTGATTAAAAGAACTGGATTAAAAGCCCTGGATATTCTGTTTTTTATAGATCTAAAACAATGTTTATTTTAGCTTTTTTTAAAAATATATTTTTACATTTTACAAAATGATTTTTGAACTAAAAACACAGAAAAAAATGATTTAAAAAATGACAATTATTGATTTAAACCAACCCGAGTTTGACGCCCTTGCAGTAATACTTTGAGATACGAGCTTAATGCGTTGCGAGACCGAGCTCTTATGTCAATTAACTCGTCTCTCAAATCATTTTTTCGGTCTAATTTGTGCGCATATAAGCTGTACCTTCGATTCAGTCATCATTTTTTTTGCGACAAATACGGCCTATATGCAAGAAAATACGGCACTTAAACCAAAAATAAACTGATCCGGCCTACATGACAGCCCTGATTTAAAATAAAATGTTGTAATGGCACCCACCTCGCAGGCTCCCACCCCTCCCTGGAAGGAGCCGGTGCACATCTCGTTCTCCCGAACCCGACCTCGGAAGTATTTGTTGCAGTCCTTATTGCTGAGAACCGGAATCTGTGCCACATTCAGGACGGTCTCGTCCCCAGTGCCTTCAAAGAACAATATACAATATAAAGCACCACACCACTAATACATTTAGTTTGATCAAAAATCCCTTCTTTCATCACAAACAAAAAAACTAAATATCTACCTAAATAATATCACAGTATAAAAATATACGGATCGGACGTCTATCATCGTCTTGGGAAGGGCGACGAACTCGCCCCCTTTTTTTTTGTACGGCAGCGTACGTAACTGGGGGCCATCTTGGGTAGGGGAATCAGAAGTTGGAGACTAAATCGGCCTATTATTTTCTTAGTACTCGCCGTCATGTTGGTGCGTTATCGATGCAACGCTATTATAAATCTATAAAATAACCCATATAGTCAATTCAATCCATAAATTATGATGTCCACCAAGGAGTTTTAGGACTTACCTTTGGTCTCGCCCCACCCTGCGATCTCGCAAATGGTCCCCTCGGCCACGATGTAGCGTTCGGGAGGCAGGCAGATCTGGGAGACGCGCTCGTTAAACTGAGCCGGCCTATAGATTCACACATGGGAGAAAATTAGATGGTGTGTGTGTGTGTTTAAGCAATGGTGTACGCACGATTCTAGCTGCAGCATGACTAGCTGCGACTCAGAGGGTCCACAGACAATCTTGGTGAGGGGAATGGTTTGCACGCCGGGTTCGCCGTCCAGCGGGTCGCGGTACAAGGTGCCCATCACGGCCGAGTAGCCGGGCAGATCCACATAGCTGTGCTCACATGGACAGAAAAAAATGAGTCAAATTACGTCAACTTTTTCAAAATGTTCCCAAAATACTTCTCTTGGATTCAGAGATAAATTCTTGTGGTATAACCATCAGAGAGTTAAAAAAAACATATTTTGTAAATGTTACTTTAGCAAGGGGGCAGAAATGATGGCCAAATTCAGCCTAACATCATCGTTTTTGTCAATTTTCATACACTATCCAAACCAACTTTTGATACAGTTTTTCTTTTAATAATACTTTTACATCACAGTAAGAAAAAATAGGCAGAGAAGAACTAATAGCTTCCATTAAAAAGTATTATCATTTTTTTCTTATTGTTTTTCTTGTAATGATGGTACGTACTGTATTTTCTCCCATATTAGCCGCCTCCGCGTATAAGCCGCACCCTCAAAATTGCCATAAAATCGTTGAATTTTACAATTTCTCTCGTATAAGCCGCCCCCTGATTCACAATTTTACCCTCCATATTCATGGTTTTAATAGGGAGTACAAATGTGTTACTTTGAGGGGAAAATCTTAAGAAAAATCATCGTACATGGCATTTCTGAGATACTGTATAAATCGATTTCTGGATTGTACATTGCACGTAGACAAACTCAAAAAGGAAGTCACGTGACCAGTACAACCAGGAAGTGTGTCCGAAAAGTAAGATGGCAGCGCCCAGAGCAAGCAATGGCAGGCACAAGTAAGCGAGTTTTTTCACATTTTATGCAAGATACGGTTTATTTATTTCTTGAATTTCATTCATAGCCGTCAAAATAAATGTTGTTTAGCGTTTTATCTGTTTACCTTTTCTCTATTTTGAAATAAATGACCATATCGGCCGCATCGTCTTGCATTAAGGCGTTTTGTCTTTGCAGTTTCGTGCATGTCAAGTCTAATTTGTGTGCATATAACCCTCAATTCAGTCATCATTTTTTAAGCAACAAATACGGCTTATATGCGAGAAAATACAGTAACCCAATTTGAAGGAAAAATTTGTCCGAGATAAAAATGCAAATGGTAAAATACTTAAAATACCGTCATCAGGAAGCACTACTTTTATTCAATGATGCCCAAACCTTCGTTTAAATAAAAAATGGGTCACTGTAAATTACCAGGAAGAGAAACACTGCTTTGTGCTGATCACCCATCTGGCGTCCACCATGGCGCCGCCGCAAAAGTGGTTTCCTTTCCTGTCGGGGTGAGAGCGAGCATTTAAAGCAAGGGGTGGGAAAACTATTCCACAAAGGGTTGCAGGGGGTGCAGGTTTTCATCCCGAACTAACCAACCAAAAGGACATTTTTCCACGGAGGCCAACGTACCTGTCTCTGAGGCTAACTGTCCACGGCGAGTTCCCAGGAACGCCGTTTACGATGCGTAACCTGCTTCTCTGGAAGCGGTCCTCTCGTTTCCCACACTCGCTGAACTCAACCTTCTCTGTTTGGGCGAAAATGGCAACCCACGTCAATTTATTCTCCGCCTACTCGCCGTCAATGGCGGCCAGTGAGTTCGTATTCAGATGATATCTAAAATATCTTTTGCTGTGTCTGTATTCTCACCCTCTTGCTACCGTGACAGTGAAATTTCCCAAATACGGGATGAATAAAGTTATCTAATCTCATCTAATCTAAACAACGAAATGTAGGATTCATCTACATACCGACTGCTTCTGTGAGGGGGGTTCTTTCTCCAGCTGGTTGAAAGATTTGGAGAATTTATTTAGAGCTTTGTGGTCATTCAAAATAAAATAAAATGAAATAAAAAGTGTATACGTAAAAACTACAAGAGTACTGACCGCATTGCTTGATGGCACAGTAGTCAAATTCAGTTTTGGGGTCGATGGTGTAGCACCAAGGACCGTGTTGGTCTCCGTCTGGATTGCGACAGTAGTTCTCAGTCAAGTTAGCCTCAGGATGCGTTCTGGGATTTATTCTGGAGAATAAAATGCAAGAAAATGAAATGGAAAGAGTCCCCATTTTAATTTTTTGCATAAGCTTATGCTTTTTTTATCTTTACTTGTTTAGAATGACAGTGTGATTAAACATTTTATTCACATATAATTGTTTTGAGAGGTAAAAAGGCAACTGCATGCTAATTGTTATTAGCGGGTGAATGAGGTTTTCAATTTGTATTAGCATTAAGCTAATGGGTGTTAAGAAGACAAAATGTATTTTGTATATTAACTCACAGTATGCAAAATTTTCTTGGTTACATGTGTTTAACTCAATTGAATTATAATAACCATCTTAAACACTAAATTTAAACAATCTAATCTTCCAAATTACAAACACTTTACATCCTCAATGTTTAGTTGGTTAAATGTCACAAACGCAACAACAAATGATACTTTTTGTTCACTTATAAAGTCATTGTTTTGAGAGCTGAAAAAGGCAACTGCATGCTAATTGTCATTAGCGGGTGAATGAGGTTTTCCATTTGTATTAGCATTAAGCTAGTGGGTGTTAAAAACACAAAATGAATTTTGTATTTTAATTCCCAGTATGAAACATTTTCTTGTTTTTGTGTGTTTAACTCAATTGAATTGTAATAACCTGCTTATAAACACAATTGTATTCCTTTTGATGGATTTAAAACTATCTAATCTGCCAAATTACAATCACTTAACTGTTTCAATAAGGTTAACCTATCTTAATCTTAACATAAACCTCCCTAAATTGTGGAACATCAATGCCAATTCCTTCGATTGCCCCACAGATTTTGACTTTTAATGCAAGTTGTCTATAAAGTACATGAAATACTTTAAATATTGGATATTCCTACTTGGTGCGGTGAGGTGTGTTGACATTCCACTTTTGGCAGGTGATGCCTTTGCGAGTTTTTCGCACCATGCCTCGGTAGTTTCTTCCATTTTCATGGTAGCAATCTGAATGTGAGATAACAAAATAATATCAAATGAGGAAAGGATACATCATCGGGTTAAATTTTATTTAACATCATCATTTTTGTGCCATTGTGCACCACTAAAACTGGAATTTTCCTATTGAGAGTCATTAAGATGATGCCTATGGTATTGGATTTTTTTGCCGTACCTTCCGCGTCGACATCGTCCGCACAACGCTTGATCTGCAGGCAGAGTGCCGTCCTCATCTCTGGCAAAGACGTGAAGCACCACGGGGCCTCCGATCCGTCTGGGTTACGGCAGTAATTCTCTTCCAAGCCCCTAGAAGGCAGCAGTGGACGTTTTTAAAACATCAATTTCTCCTGTAAAGTGTCCCCTTTACCTTTTTTATCATTTTTTTTTTTTCCAAAGCAGTTTGACTATGACACAATCCGGATTAGAGCCAAAATGGCTAAAACGAGATCAGTTTTACAAAAAACTTACTTTAAAAAATCCGTACAAAAGTTGTTATACGGCGTACACAATTTGAAATGATAAAAAAACATATAAAATACGGGAAAAACTTACAAGTTGACAGGTAAGGTACAAAACAGTGCCTTCAATGGCACCCAATAAGGAACCTCAAAATGGCCCAAAACTGCCAGGACATCAACTGGATTTATCTTGGTGTGCTACAAAGGTCTCTGAAGTACCCACACTTTGTTTTTAGATGTGTTAAAAAAAGAAGACTCATGGTGTCGTGATGATAGTCATATAAAATTATCATTGGCATTAAAAGCAGAATAGAGCAAAACAGGCATTCAAAATGGAAATGAGTGTGAAAAGATGACACTCACTTGCATTCGTACGTGTTGGGGTAGAAAGGATGCTCGTGAGGATACTGCGCGTCCCACGGCTGGCAGGGAATGCCGGACGTGGTCTCGTTGACCCTGCCGCGGTAGTCCTCGCCGCGCCCGCGGAAGCAGTTGGTCGTGAAGCTGGAGCGTTGACGCTTTTCCACCCGCACTTCGGCTGAGGGCAAACCACGGGGGAAGGATGTTCAAAGTGGCTTTATTACGGGTAACTAACTTGTTAATGGCTTGCATGCAATTCATTGGATCTCCTGAGTTCCTGACCGTTCAATTTTTTAAATAATTTATTATTATGAAGCTCTAATGATTAAAAATACAGTCGTAACTCTACTTAAGAATGCCTCGAGCTACTGTAGTGTACTACTACTACATAATAATAATAATCGGACATAGGCCCTCTCGTCATCATCAACAGCTACATCTTCATGAATAGAACACGTTTTTGCATGCTTGTTATTAATTTAATTACATTAATAATTTTCTTTCATTTTTGTCTGTTTCCCGCATCTTTCATGGAAAATTGGGACAGTGATCATTTTTAAAGGGTGGAGTTGGGGGTATTTTTTACGAGATTTACATATAAAGTACTTTTCTACTTACCAAATATTCCAAAAGATCTGGAACCAATCATTTTTGTCTGTTTCCCGCTTCTTTCATGCAAAATTGGGACCTGATCATTTTTAAAGGGTTGAGTTGGGAGTATTTTTTACGGGATTTACATATAAAGTACTTTTCTACTTACGAAATATTCCAAAAGATCTGGAACCAATTCATTTCGTAAGTAGAGGTACAGCTTTAAAGGTAAAAGTAGCACTTTTGCTACATCAAATACTGCATCGCGGGCAATATATAGTAAAAAAAATAAAAAATACACAATTATATCCAAGTTAAGAAATCATATGATGGAAATCCGCTATGCCAGACTTTTAAAAAAGTACAAATAAATTCACACTCGTTATAATCGTTCAAATTTTTCCTCTTACAAGCACGTAGCCTCTCAACTACGTTACTAGGGTGGAGTTGATAGTCCTTTTTACGGAATTTACATATACAGTACTGCTCTACTTACGAAATATTCAAGTTCCGAAAAAAAATCTGGAATCAATGAATTTCGTAAGTAGAGGTCGGCTTTAAAGTTAAAAAAAACACTTGTTATAATCGTTCCAATCTTTCTTCTTGCAATCACGCAGACTCAACTATGTTACTAGTTGTTGCAACTTCGACACCCCTCCCCCATGACCCAAGCGAAGGGTTCACTGGGAACTCCAAAGTTGCAGTTGCGCAACTTCTGTTGCAAGTTTGGGGGAAATCCCATGTTTTGAAGTCATGAAATCTTCCAAATTTTGCTAACAAATCATTATATTATGGATATTACAACATTATATGATGGGATCTTACTGCATTTTCTGATCTCGCAGCTCTCCCGTTCCACGTTGGGATCCGTGGTGTAGCACCACGGCACCGGCGAGGCGTCCGGGTTACGGCAGTAGTTGTCGTCCAGGCTTTTGTCGGGGTATCTGAGGGAAGGATGTGTCATAACAAGGCGGAGTCAAACGGTCTTTACGTTGGGGGAAAAAGGGACGAGCACTTTTCAGGCTGGTAGATGTGTTGGTGAGGGTATTGCTGGTCCCAACGTTGGCATTCCTTGCCGCTCACGGTGGTGTCCACTTGTCCTCGGTAGTCCTCGCCGTTGCAGGTGATGCAAACCTCTGCAAAAGTATAGTGATTTTACTGGAGGGAAAACTATACAATTGCATGAAATATAGCAATTTTGTGAGATATACAGGGGATTTCATTAGAAAAAATATGAATTTGCTGCCACATATTTGTGGTTCGGCTTTTGCGGAATCACATATTTATGTTTTTTTTTACCATGGGGGGACTTCTTGTTTTATGTTATTTTGGAAAATCCCATTGTACTTTTTGCTGATTTTCTGCTTATTTTCAGTGTTGCAAGAAGAAAAATTTGAAGGATTAAAATGACTGTAAATTTATTTGTGCTTTTTAAAAAATAATTTATATTTATATTATTTATATTTAAATTATTTATATTTATATTATTTACATTTAAATTATTTATATTTAAATTATTTATATTATTTATATTCAAATAATTTATATTTATATTATTTATTTTTAAATTATTTATATTTATGTTATTTATGTTTAAATTATTTATATTTACATTATTTATATTTATATTATTTATAATTATTTAAAAATAAATCTGGCATAGTATGATTTTTTAACTTGGATATGAATGTGTACTTTTATCAATGTTAAGCATTAAGAACATTACACCGCTAATTTGTATATTCATAATATGATAAAAAGTAAGAATTACAATAAATACACAACACGCAACTCCCTCGTGTAATGTCTCTACGAGCACTGGGCGGAGCCTTGCATTTTTTCAGTGTTTTTTTCCCCGTTAGTCAGTGCGAATGGCGGAGCTTTTTCGCTAATACGAGAGGAGTACATACTACTTCTCGTTGGCAAGTAGTTGTGCGTTATCCTATTGTGAGGACATTTGTGTGCATCATTTTGGGAATATTTTGAAGGGAAGACAAAAGCAAACAACCCTCGATAGGTTGCATCTGAAAGTCAGGCTGGAGGCGGAGCCAATAGAGCCAACCCGGGAGAAGAAAGGTATCAAAATGTCAAACTAAATTAGAATTAAGTTTAGTATTAGGTTAGATTCAACTTATTTTTGAGTGTGTCTGCATCGTAATCCAATTTAATTTAAATTTGTTTATGTTATGTTACGAGCGCGTTGCCGTGCAAAAAGATTTCAATTGGTTTTAGTGTTGTTTTGCAGGCTAACTTGTTAGGCAAAATATAATTTTTCTGACTCCAGCGTTAGATTCTTTCTAATGAAGCTAAAATTGGACAAGTTGAATTTAATTTAATTTTGCCTTTTTATTATCCTTACCATCCTTGCACTGAGGGATGCTGCAGCTCTCATAACGCCGCTCGGGATCAGTTGTGTAACACCACGGCCCGATGCGATCGTTATCGGGATTCCGGCAGTAGTTCAACTCCAAGCCGTTGCTAGGCAACAGCGGCCACCTGAACACGTCACCACTAAGTCACTGGGAACTCCAAAAAAAGGAGCTATCACCATACCTGTCAACCTCTGCCGATAACTGCCCTTATAAATGATTATGATTCCCCTTACAAACCCCCCAAAAACCTTACAAACACCGTACGACTCGTCGTACGGTGTTTGTAAGGTTTTTGGGGGGGTTGTAAGGGGAATCATAATCATTTATAAGGGCAGTTATCGGCAGAGGTTGACAGGTATGTATCACTTTAAATTATTTTGTAGTTCTTACCTGTGGTCATGGGGGAACTTGGACCACCACTGCTGGCAGGTGAGTCCACTTCGAGTGGTGAAAACCTTTCCCCGGTAGCTCTCGCCTTTACCCACGATGCACTTGCGGATGTAAACTGCAAAACGGGAAATGTGTGGTTGTAAACACATGTAATGACACGACGATTCGGATTGGGTTCTTGCCCTTTTTCTCGTAAAGGTCGCAGTTGACGTTGCGCTTCACGTCGGCGTTTCTGCCGTCGCCGACCCAGGGCAGGTGCTTGCACGTGGCCGTCGGTCGCGTTTCGTAGTTGAACGCTCTAGAAGAGACGATTACGCCGTTAGCATGTGATTGTTACAGTAATACACGTGTCAAAGTGGCGGCCTGGGGGCCGAATCTGGACCGCCGCATCATTTTGTGTGGCCCGGGAAAGTCAATCATGAGTGCCGACTTTCTGTTTTAGGATTAAATTAAAATGAAGAGTATAGATGTATATTAAATTTCCTGATTTTCCCCCTTTTAAATCAATAATTGTCATTTTTTAATCCATTTTTTCTGTGTTTTTAGTTCAAAAATCATTTTGTAAAATCTAAAAATATATTTAAAAAAAGTTAAAATAAACATTGTTTTAGATCTATAAAAAACTTGTTTTTTATAGATCTATATCCACTTGTTTTGACAACAACAATGCGGTAAGATGGTTGTATTTTTCATTAATAGTTGATGTTAATATCATGATAGAAAGTTTTTTTTTTTATGTTGCTTGGTCCAATACACGCGTCAAAGTGGCGGCCCGGGGGCCAAATCTGGCCCGCCACATCATTTTGTGTGGCCCGGGAAAGTCAATCGTGAGTGCCGACTTTCTGTTTTAGGATTAAATTAAAATGAAGAGTATAGATGTATATTAAATTTCCTGATTTTCCCCTTTTTAAATCAATAATTGTAATTTTTTAATCCATTTTTTCTGTGTTTTTAGTTCAAAAATCATTTTGTAAAATCTAAAAATATATAAAAAAAGCTAAAATAAACATTGTTTTATATCTATTAAAAAAACGGATAGGGCACTCATATGTCAAGGTATTGCTGTATATTGGGTTTCTTTCTTTTCTAGCTGGTTCTATGTTCAAGTTGGCAGAAAATTTTAGTAGCGTGAAACAACCAGACAAAATGGTGTACCTGCAGTCCAGTGAATTGGAGCAGTGGAAAGCGCATTCCTCCAAGTTGAGAACCGACAAGGTGATCACGTGGGCCAGGTTCCACGCAGCTGGGACCAGTTCTCGGCCTTCTGAGCGTTGAAAGTCATTCAGGGGACTGCGGTAACCTGAGATTGAAGTCAACACACAAACCTTTATTTGCCCCTCCCGGTCAAAATGGATTGGATATCCGCGAGCAAGTTCTCCCAATTAAAAAATAATAAAAAAATGGTTGCCTGTTGTTGTCCCTGACAGGCAATGATTTTGCATATTTTTTTGTTTTTATTGTAGTTACCATTTTATTCATTTATACATATATTTATCCATTACAACAAGGGTGTCAGACCATTTTAGATATAATATTTAGATTTTTATTTTTTATAAATGGATTAAAAGAACTGGATTAAAAGGCCGGAATATTCAGTATTTTATAGATCTAAAACAATGTTTATTTTAGATTTTTTTAAATATATTTTTCGATTTTACAAAATGATTTTTGAACTAAAAACACAGAAAAATGGATTACAAAATTACAATTATTGATTAAAAAGGGAAAAATCAGGAAATGTAATATACATCTATACTCTTCATTTTAATTTGATCCTAAAACAGAAAGTCGGCACTCATGATTTACTTTCCTGGGCCACACAAAATGATACGGCGGGACAGATTTGGCCCCCGGGCCGCCACTTTGACACATGCAATACAAATATACACAAATGATGATTAATAATGACTTGTAATACAATTAGAATTTAGACCAGGAGTCATTTGGGGTAATCTAGCTCACATTTTCACACCAAATGTTAATATTGTGGCCTGATCCAAAATATGACGGCATATTGGTATTATTTATATATTTTTTAAATGACCAAAAATAGTCATATGCCCTATAAAGAGTTAATTCTGCATGATTGATCATGACCCAAAAAAACAGCAGAACTGTCTCGAATGCTACAACATCATTAATGTTATTTATTAATATAGTTTATAGGATGTATATTGCGTGTGTGTGTGTGTGTGTAGATGAAGTTCACACACAAACACACACACAAACAAACACACACACAAACACACACTCAAACATAACCTTTGGACGTCAGACTATTTATTTACATGATTAAAGCACCGTTAGTGTAGTTCATATAATATATTCACTGTTTATATACTTATCTTACAAATGTGACTAAAACACAGTAACAATCCAGTAAAAAATGTAGGAAAACTTACCAGTGACGAGTCCGGATGTCAAAATAAAACACAACAGCAGCAGCAGCATCGTTGGAAGACAAATACTTGACAATTAAAAAAATTAAAGCAATCTGCTTCGTGTTGTTTCCTTGGTTTAAGAAGTGGGATGTGCCATAGGAGGAAGAGTTTATAAAAGGTGGAGGAAAGACGACTTTTTCGAGGGAGAAGATTCCTGAACATGAAACACTGGACACTGAGCCCTTATTTAAACAAAAGAGCCTTCATACAAACAAAATCGCTGGGGATCAATAAGTTTCACTAATCATTAATCAAACTACAAAGTGGCACAATATTTGCCCGCTCAGCGTACTGAAATTCTCACTTTTGAACGGTAGAGGGCGATAAACGAATTTAAAGAGAGCAGTTTTTTTCCCTGTCTCTCTTCTTTTACTTTCTTATAATATTCGTATATGAAACTGGATGCATGCTGTGAGGCAACGGGGACAAGCGTTGTCTCTCGTCGGCCATTTTGAGTCGCATCCGTATGCCAGGTCTACTATAGTCAAAGGAGCGTGTAATTTGAATTAATAGCTATATATTGTTAAATTTACAACGGATTATTCATTTTTTTTAATTTTCTTTACTGACATCTAATATGCAGTAAATCAACTGCATTCTTAAGTCATTGGTTACCATTGGTTTGCAGTGAAGGTTTCATGTTTTTGAATATTTATACTTTTTAAATGATCAGATGAAATCAGAGTCACGTTGATATGGTTTGTTACAAACCAAATCTTTTGTAAATCCGTCAATAATCCAGCAAATTGAGAGTATTGTAGTAGTGGAGAAAATTCCTTTCGTTATTTACGACGCTATCATGCGACGCAAGATGCCCGCCAGTTAGTTACGTGCTGCCATTGCTACGTGCTTCACTGCGATCAAATCAGGCGGAAGTACAACAAACTTTTAATAATTTTATTTACCTGTGTCGTCATCAACATTGTCATCATCGGTGGCAGCAGCAGGTGAGAAAATGCCTGTAATTATAGTTAAAGATAGCGTCGTCTTCAATTTTATACAATGCACGACTATTAAAATCGATGCTACTAGAGGTAATTTATCTTTTAACTCTGAAAAATCATTTTAGAATATTGTCGATCACCCGAAATTCCCCATTGAAATGGCTCAATAACGCCAATACCTACTTAGTAAGTGCTTCGGGGCAGGGTGGTAACTTTAAATTAATTAAGATTACGATACGTTACAGTTCCCTTAAATTGTCTTTTTGAAAGTTTTCTTTTCTTCCCAAGTTGAATAATTCCTTAATCCCAAAAAACTTAAAGAGCGATTGAATAGTTTTTCATCAATTGTTTGATTAAACGCTTTTGTGACGCTCATATCTCGAATCACAATTTAAAATGCCAATGTACGACCCCTTTTAAAACAACTGTATTTAAACATCACGCTGCTTTAAAAATTAAAAATAAAACCCACTAAAAGTTAATTTCCAATCTTAAACAATCAGTTTGACATTGTGCTCCTGTAGTACCGACCATGGCCACAGAGGGGCAGTAGAAAACAGCCAAGATAGTACATACGTGGCTGTTTTCTACTGCCCCTTTGTGTCTAAGAAAAGTTAGACTCAGTACGCTAGGGTAATATTTGTTGCCTTTGGCAAAAGGTAAATATTTACTAAAGTGTGTAGGATCTGCCTTCTCACGACTGCATTTTTGTCCGCAGGATGTCACAAGTCGAGGTGAGCGAGGGCAGCGTGGAGGTGCCGGGCTGCACCTCGCCACTCTTCTACAGACAAATTCAACCGTCCTCCGGAGAAAACAAAATGTCCATTTTGCTTCTACACGGCCGCAGCTTCTCCTCGGAAAACTGGCTTAATATCGGCACGCTTAACATGCTGGCCAACGCCGGCTACCGAGCGGTCGCCATCGACCTTCCAGGTAAGCGGACCACGAAGAATACCGTATTTTCTCGCATATACGCCGTATTTGTCGCAAAAAATGATGACTGAATCGGGGGTACGGCTTATATGCGCACAAATTAGACTTGACGTGCACGAATCTGCAAAGACGAAGCGCCATAATGCAAGACAATGCGGCGATACGGTCATTTATTTCAAAATAGAGAAAACATAAACAGATAAAACGCTTAACAAAATTAATTTTGACGTCTATGAATAAAATTCAAGACAATAATCAACCGTATCTTGCACAAAGAATTTAAAAAACTCACTTGTGCCTGCCATTGCTCACTCAAGGCGACTAATTTTACCGTAGTTCACCGTAGACTTGGTGAAAACTAGAGCACTACGGACACACTTCCTGGTTGTAATTTGGATTAATGTATTTTCTCGCATATACGCCGTATTTGTCGCAAAAAAAATGATGACTGAATCGAGGGTACGGCTTATATTCGCACAAATTAGACCAAGGGTGTCAAACTCGGGTTGGTTCGCGGGCCGCAATAACATCAACTCGATTTCATGTGCGATGATTTGCCCTTCAAAGTAACACATTTGTACCACTATAAAAACCATGAATATGGAGGTGAAAATTCTGAATCAGGGGGCGGCTTATACGCGAGAAATTGTCAAATTCAACGATTTCAAGGCAATTTTAAGGGTACGCGGAGGAGGCTAATATGTGAGAAAATATGGTATTTGTTTCTCCCCAAACTTTGCTAGCATAAAATCCCTCATCCACAGGACTGGGCCGCTCCAGCTCGGCCGAGGCGCCCGCAACCACGGGATCACTGGCCCCCGTCGCGTTCTTGACGGACGTGTGCGAGCGACTGGCGCTGAGCCGCGTGGTGGTGATCAGCCCGTCGCTCAGCGGCATGTATTCGCTCCCCTTTTTGCTACAACAACAGGACCTGCTGCGTGCCTACATCCCCATTGCACCCATCTGCACGGAAAAGATCAGCGCCCAACAATATCGCAGCATCAAGGTAATGGAGCAACTATTTGATTTCATGTTTACTTGGTATTTGTTTTCTATTAGAGCAATGTTCCGTACCCTTCATTTAGGTAAAGTGCACACTGTACACGAGCAAATTAATGGCATACTACTAAGTCATCATGTCGCATAAATTATATACACAAGTTTGTAGCCAAAATGGGTAAAGCCAGATCGACTTTACAAAAAAACGTACTTAAAAAAAAAAAAAAAAATCTTGTAAAAAATTAAATTAGTATGGTTATATGACTTAATAAATGGGAAATTATAATGTAATCTGAACTAAATCTGAATTTATCGTCGACTTTAATTTTAGAACACTTAAAAAAATATAAAAACTTAAAAATACTGTTGCACTGTTCCAATATTACGACTGTAAAATGAAAAATAATTCTTTGACATTTATATATTTATTCATGTATAAACTATGGGCATTGTTTAATATTTTATCATTTTTCCCTGAGAATCAAGATTGAAGTCTTAATACTCTAATTTTTTTCTTATTACATGACAATGTAATCCTCGTAAAAGACACATTTTTCTCATTATGTAACATTCCGACTTTATTCCCATTATAAAATTTGTATTACAGCGTACACGATTTGAAATGATCAAAAAAACGTATAAAATACGGGAAGGACATATAAATTGACACGTATGGAAGAATTTTAATAGTTGGGGAATTGTTTAGAAACGTGAAAATGGTCTAAGTCCTCTTTTTTTTTAGGTTTAAGATATTTTTTTAAATTTATATATTTTGTATAAATAAAATATAATCCAAAAAGCTGAATTGCTATTTTTCATGAAATTGTATACTTTAATTTTCATTTTTTTTGTTCGGTTTACTTGAAATTATTTCATATGGAACGTATATGTATATGTATATATGTATGTGTGTATGTGTATATCAATGTGTATAAATGTATGTGTGTATAAGTATGTGTATATTATGTGTATATTATGTGTGTGTATGTGTGTATATGTATATATGTGTATATGTTTGTGTATGAGTGTATGTGAATGTGTTTGTGTATATGTATATATATATGTATGTATGTGTATGTGTATATGTATATCTATGTGTATGTATGTGTGTATAAGTATGTGTATATTATGTGTGTGTATGTGTGTATATGTATATATGTGTATATGTTTGTGTATGAGTGTATGTGAATGTGTTTGTGTATATGTATATATATATGTATGTATGTGTATATGTATATATATGTATGTCTGTGTATATGTATAAATGTGTATATGTATGTATGTGTATATGTATATATATATGTATGTGTATATGTATGTGTATGTATATCTATGTGTATATGTATATACATATACATAAATGTACATATATGTATATACGTATATGTATATACATGTGTATATGTATATACATATGTGTATTTGTATATACATATATGTATATACATATACGTATATGTATATACATATATGCATATACATATATATGGCTTTCTGGCTGTATAATCAATTTCCTTTCTTCACGTTAGGTGCCAACGCTGATTGTCTACGGCGAGCGCGACACCTCACTGGGTCAGGTGTCGCTTAACAACCTGAGCCAGCTAGCCAATCACCGCGTAGCGATGATCAAAGGGGCGGGGCACGCCTGTTACCTAGACGACCCCGAAACGTGGCATGGTCTGCTCACCGACTTCCTCGCCCAACTCTGAGGTACATCCACGCAAGTTCACAGAAAAAAACACAGCACACACAAAGTGAAGTGAAAAATATGAACATTATTTATTAACTGATTCTCTGTAATAAACAATTTGAAAATATTTTACAAGGAGTCACAGACACGATATTGTACAAAGTTTGCCCCTCTTCATTTTTTCCGCCTTTTTTCGTGTAGCTTCATCTGTACAAAAAAAATGGAGCGACAAACAAAAGAACCAAAAAGGAGCTCACGTCACCCTCTCTCACACATACTCGCTCACGAGAAATACAAAATTAAAATCTGTTTCAACTTCAGACCTCAAACTTAGCAACAGTGCTCTTTTCCTCTATTCATATTTAGATATATATATACTGACTTCACTTTGACTGATTCCGACTCAATTCTCTAAATGTTATTTTCATTTAAACACACACTTTTGTCAAACATGGTCACGTAGCACCAGACTACACACTACACAATCACATACACCCCAAAACACACACACGGACGCAGCCCGCCTACCCCTTTGCTTCTATTGGCTGGCTCCCACCGTCATCACAATTTGATTTTAATCTATTTTTTGGCAAAAGTGACAAATCTAAGGAGACGCGCTAAGCTAGGGCTAGCCAACTCCGGTCCTCGAGAGCCGCTATCCGGTCTTTTTTCCACCCGAATCAAATGATCTACTCATCAGCAACCAGTCTGGAATCTTGGTCCAGATCCTGATGATTTGTTTCAGGTGGTTTGGTGGAAAACAGACCGGATAGTGGCTCTCGAGGACCGGAGTTAACCACCCCTGCACTAAGCCTTTGGTTGAAACCACGCTAGGCGGCTACATGTTAGCAATACTGACACCATGTTTTTATCTTTTCTTTACTATTACATTCCTTTCCAAAGGATAACCAAAATGTTCATGGGTCAATTTGCACCTGTTTTTTAATCATTCAAAATGGTTTAAAAACTAAAAATGTCATTGCTAGTATTAATCCTTTCGCAGATATTTTTTTGGATTGAATGAACTATGGTTTAACAGTGTCGAAAACTAAATTTAAATTGCGATAAACGTTGTTTATGTTATTCTGGAATTCTTATTAATATCAGTCAGTCTTAAAAAATAAACTAGGGTACGTTTAATGTTCGATAATTTGTTGACTTAAAGTGCATAGGTCAAATCGCAGAAGACTTGCGCCACAGGATGCTAGTTAGCTACAGATTAGCATGATTTATGTCTTTCAAGACTGTTTTGCGTGTTTTTAGTGGCTAAATATTAACTGTTTTGGTCAATATCTAAAATAGGTCTAACAGTGTCAAAAACTAAATTTAAATTGCGATAAACATTGTTTGTTATTCTGGAATTCCTATTAATATAAGTCAATCTTAAAAAATAAAGTAGGGTACGTTTAATGTTCGATAATTTGTTGACTTAAAGTGCATAGGTCAAATCGCAGAAGCTAGTTAGCTACAGATTAGCATGATTTATGCTTTGACTATCAAGACTGTTTTTGCGCGTTTTTAGTGGCTAAATATTAACTGTTTTGGTCAATATCTAAAATAGGTCTGTGTCAAAAACTAAATTAAAATTGCGATAAACATTGTTATTCCGGAATTCTTATTAATATCAGTCAATCTTAAAACTGAGCCGAAAATAACTAGGGTACTTTTAATGTTCAATAATTTGTTGACTTAAAGTGCATAGGTCAAATCACAGAAGCCTAGCGACACATAATGCTAAATGGCTACAGATTAGCATGATTTATGCTATGACTATCAAGACTGTTTTGCGTGTTTTTAGTGGCTATATATTAACTGTTTTGGTCAATATCTAAAATAGGTGTAAGTGTCAAAAACTAAATTAAAATTGCGATTAACATTGTTTATGTTATTCTGGAATTCTTATTAATATCAGTCAATCTTAAAAAATAAACTAGGGTACGTTTAATGTTCAATATTTGTTGATTTAAAGTGCATAGGTCAAATCGTAGAAGCCTAGCGTCACAGGATGCTATAATGCTAGTTGGCTACAGATTAGCATGATTTATGCTATGTCTATCAAGACTGTTTTGCGTGTTTTTAGTGGCTAAATATTAACTGTTTTGGTCCATATCTAAAATAGGTCAGTTTTACCCAAGGAATATTAAATTATTATTTACTGTGTCAGAAATGAGCCCCTAGCCCCCAAAAAAATCCCATCGAACGTGCTTTCCGTGGTGCTACATATAAACAAAATGTGATAATCCTTCATAATTCATAATTGTACATCCGTGATCTGAAATATGGTGGGAGGTGCGGGGCGAGAGGGATCAGAGCTCTTTTGTGCGTGACACTAAGGCATTCAATAGAGGCGTTTTTTTTTCTACTTTGCATTTTTAAAAACTCAAAACACCGACCGACTAACAATTTCTGTCAATCCAATGAGCAGCGATTTCCCCCTTGTTTTTTTTAAGTTTTTTTTTTTTTACATATCCATAACACTGTTCATTGCGACACACAAAGAACCTAAAAAAAATAACAATCAGCCATCGCATCATTTTTAAAGACATTCCACCCGATCAACACAAACATACACATACGCACACACAATTCAGGCAGAACTAGAGCAGTCGAGTGGCCCTGATTCAAAACAAAAACATGGCCAAATAAGGCTGGATTTACGCTGCAGGTGGCGCCATTCCAATTTTGTTGAAAGAGCAAATTTCAGTTATAAGTAGAGGTGGGCGATATGTCAACATTTGTTATCACGATAAATATCTCATCTTTTTTTGTCTCAAATTTGAGTAAGTAAATTAATTACTTTCTTCCCCATTCAAATATTAAGCTAATTATATTACATTGCTTTATAAGAAGAGAATATTAAATAGGATTTTTAAAAGTATTTTTGTTATTCCGTCCAATTAAGATAAGACAATTCCACCCTTACACTATGAGAAGTAAAGAATAAAACCTGCAGAAATTTTAACACGGGTCTTTGTTTATAAATTTGCTGTGCAATATGAAATGAATAAAATAATCAACTTGGTCCTGAAATAGCGTTCATCGCAAAACAGCGCCCCCTCTCAGTGGTAGTCTGATGGTGTAATTACAGCTTTTTTTAAATCGAAAGTTTTTAACAGTATCGTTGACAAAAATTATTTCACTAATTATCTTTGTTTAGAAATTTGCTGTGCAATATCAAATAAATAAAATAATCAACTTGGCCTGGAACTAGCGTTCATTGCAAAACAGCGCCCCATCTGTGTGGTGGCCAGGTGGTGTAATTACAGCCTTTTTTTTTTTTTCAAAAGTTTTTAACAGAATCGTTGACAAAAATATTTGACTAATTATCTTTGTTTATAAATTTGCTGTGCAATATGAAATAAGTAAAATAATCAACTTGGCCTGGAACTAGCGTTTATCGCAAAGCAGCGCCCCCTCTCAGTGGTGGCCGGATGGTGTAATTGCATCTTAATTTTTTAATCGAAAGTTTTTAACAGTATCGTTGACAAGGATAATTTCCCTAATCATCGTTATCGTTTTATTGCCCACCTCTAGTTATAAGTTAAATTGTAAGCCTCCTTGTATAGTTATTTGCGTACAACTAATATATCAACACTATTAACGGATTATGAAATTGACGTATAGCAACTTTTAAGCAATTCTGGTTCCTTTGCTACGTTATCGAGGCAAATGGGAAAGGTGCTCTTGGACCTACAGCGTCAATCCAGTTTGCGTGCTGACGACCCGCCGATCAAACCTCCATAACATGGCTTTGTGGTCATGTGACGGCTGCTCGACCTAAAGCCCCCTCCAAGATGGCCTCTTTATTTCGAAACAACTCTACAGTCGCTATGCTCGTCCACCACAAAGTGCATCAAGGCACTATTAAGAAACTAAGCGGCTCCTAAACAGTCTAAAAGGACGAACACGTGACGGGCGCTGACTATGCTTACTATGCTCGTGCGTGGCAGCCGTGTTTTGGTGGCCATTTTGAGAACGGCGCGATAAGGCCCGGACCACCCTGGCAGTGAATGACACAACTAATGGCCACGTGACGACGGGTTTTTTTTTTTGCAGGGGACCGGAAAAGCCAAATAACTGAAAATGTCGCAAAAACTTTATATTACGAGAACAAAGTAGGATTTTTTATGAGAAATTTTGGTGTTTCCAACAAATAGACTTTTTTTTACACTAATGTAATGCAGGTATCATTTTTTATAATTTTTTAAAAGAGATTTATTCCCGTAAAATTTAAAATATTCCTAGTTTTTGTAAAATTAAATTAATGTATTTGTCAAATTGTAAAATTAGAAGTACTCTTAAGATTCACTTTTCAGAAAATCTTGTATAGTTGCTTAAACTTGAATTTTGAGTCTTATTATATTATGATTTGTGTTGAAATTTACTATACAAATAACTACTTAATGAAAATCACTTTTTAAATGATGGGTTTTCAACATATTACAACTTTTCTTTATTAAATGATGACTTTTTTCTTTTTAATATTCTTGAAGAAAATTTAAGTTATTTTTACTAAATGTATTTTGTAATTTTTTTAAGTATTATTACCTCTCCCTTCTCTGTAACTTTTGTTCATTCAATTATTGTGATTATGACTTCATAAATAGAAAATTATAATGTAATCTTAACTAAATCTGAATTTATTGTTGACTTTAATTTTTAAACACTTAAAAAACTTAAAAAATATTGTTGCACTGTTTAAATTTTATGGCTGCAAAATGAAAAATAATTCTTTGGGCATTATTTAATATTTTATCTTTTTTCTCTGAGAATCAAGATTGAAGTTATAATATTCAGATTTTTTTCATATTACGTAATCCTCGCAAAAGACACGCATTTTTCTCATAAATTATGTAACATTCCCACTTTATTCCCGTAACATTACAACGTTTTTCGTCCATACGATTACGACTTAACTCGTATAATAGTCTTTTTTTTGGACCCCCTTTATAATAAAACAATATTTTTCTTGTTGCATTACGAGCCTATCCTCCCAATAATGACCTTTTTTTTCTTCTCTTTCAGAACCTCGTGAGGATTGGCAGAGATGACATTAATACAAATGGAGGTCAGAGAGGTTCTTTTTTTTCTTTTAAATTGTTAATCTACAACATTACACCACACCGCTCGCTAATCGTAATTAAAAACTACGCAGCATTTGCGTGTGGCAAAATGTAAGACGTCGCCGCAACAATAGCGCTTTTTTATTTGAAACCCCTCTTTTTTGGCAAGAAAAATAACACCACGTAAAAGTCCATCCCATTTTGGCAAATAGTGCAGAAATTAAAACATTTTTTGGTCAACGTAAATGAAAAAAAAATGCAACTTTTCGTGACTTAGTTGGCTTTTTTTCGGGGTTTCGAGACGAGTGAAGCTGGCTGGACGGCGGCACTCGGGGCTTCCCATCGTTGCCCGTCATTGCCGTTAAATCTACTTTAGGTGGTGGCCAGGTGGGCGGGGCTATTTGGGGGGCACGTATGAGAAGCTAGGAGGTGTTAGCGTAAGTGATAGCAGATTAATGTAGAGAGTGAGCGTGAGGGTTGACGACGGGGTAAAGCACGAGGAGTTGAAGAAGCAGCAAGGTGACGCGGGACGGACGGAAGGAGTGTCCTCGTCCGCAGTCCGACGTGTTCTCCTGAGGAAGGACATGCCACGGTTTTATTATTCCGGTTAATCACCGATGAATGCCATTGGTTTTCAATGTAAATCTGGTGAAAAAGAGGAGCTGCTGTATTTTACGGATTGTAAAATGCACGTTTTTTTGGATAGTTTGGTTGGGCTTGTGACTTTTTCTTACTGATATTTGATAGACGGTTTTGGTGTTTTTAATATTTTTAGAGTTAGCTGAAAAAGTTAGCTGTTTTTGCATTTGTACGTGTCAAAGTGGCGGCCAAATCTGGCCCGCCGCATCATTTGGTGTGGCTCGGGAAAGTAAATCATGAGTCCCGACTTTCTGGTTTTAGGATCAAAAAAGAGTATAGATGTGTATTAAATTTCCTGATTTTCCCCTTTTTAAATCAATAATTGTAATTTTTAATTATTTTTTTCTGTGTTTTTAGTTCAAAATTCATTTTGTTAAAACTAAAAATATATTTAAAAAAAGCTCAAATAAACATTGTTTTAGATCTATAAAAAACTGAATATTCAGGGCTTTTAATCCATTTATTAAAAAAATCTAAATATTATATCTAAAATAGTCCGACTTGATTTCACGTGGGCTGGACCATTTTAGATATAATATTTAGATTTTTTTTTAAATAAATGGATTAAAAGAAGTGGATTAAAAGCCCTGAATATTCAGTTTTTTATAGATCTAAAACAATGTTTATTTTAGCTTTTTAAAAAATATATTTTTAGATTTTACAAAATGATTTCTGAACTAAAAACACAGAAAAAAATGATTAAAAAATTACAATTATTGATTTAAAAGGGGGAAAATCAGGAAATGTAATATACATCTATACTCTTCATTTTAATTTGATCCTAAAACAGAAAGTCGGCACTCATGATTGACTTTCCCGGGCCACACAAAATGATGCGGCGGGCCAGATTTGGCGCCCGGGCCGCCACTTTGACACATGTGCATTAACGTAACAATAGTACAAATGCAAAAACAGCCAACTTTTTCAGCTAACTCTAAAAACATTAAAAACAACATAACCGTCTATCAAATATCAGTAAGAAAATAAAAAGTCGCAAGCCCAACCAAACTACCGTATTTTCACGACAAAGGTGCACTGCATTATAAGGCGCACCCTCAATGAATGACATTTTTTTCCATTTATAAAGCACACTGGATTATAAGGCGCCCTGTCTATTTTGGAGAAAATTTAAGACTTTTAAGTGCGCCTTATAGTCGTGAAAATACGGTACATATTATTTAGTCCAACTTTTCTCAAGGTTTATGATTTTTTTTTCCAATGCATTTTTGCAACAAAAATGTCAACCTCATTAACATAACAGTAAATAATTTGATTTCTGATCACAAAGTTCGTTTGCGGCAGCCCTAAATCTCAGGAACCAAATTTACCACATCGTAAAATTCCCCAAAAACTGAAGGCAATATATTAGACCCAGCAACATAAAAAAACGTTCTATTATGATATTAACATCAACTAGTAATGAAAAATACAACCAGCTTACCGCATTGTTGTTGTCAAAACAAGTAGAAGGTCCTTTTCTGTAGCGCGCCACTGTCATCTCCTCACATGGGTTCTCTTCCAAGTCTGTCAAAACGCGATTAAAGAAACAACAATGTTTCTCTACGCGTCAATCATTGTTTTTCTCGCAGTGAAGGATACATTCCTCCTCCTCTTGGGACAGCTTCTCGATTTCACAGCTGTTGCAGAGCATTTTTTCGGCCACCACGAACAACAAGTTGGTGTTGTTTATTTTCTTGGCGTGGATCAGCCTGTAAAAAAAAAACCATCACTTTTTGAAGGATTTGGTTCTTGATGGTGATCATCAAGGTTTTTCCATTTAGCGTTTCATACCTGGAACAGTTGCCACAGTCCTGCAGCATGTTGTAAGAACTGCTCAAGTTGCTCAGGTAGTACTGAGTCTGGATCATGACGCAGCTCCGATCCTTGGAGTCCAGCCCCTCGGCTTGGACTTTGTCTACAATGGCGTCAAAAGCACACAAAATTTGGTTTGCGTCTATCGTTCTTTTTTAACCGAGTTGATTGTTCCTGAAAGTCATCCCTATTGATATTTTGTTACTACCCACCTGTGACAAACCAGCTGTGGTAAGCCAATCCATACATGAACTGTTGAAATAATGACCTGTAAACAAGAAAGGCGAGAAATGTTTGACTATAAAAATGCAGAAATGGTGTGGGGATCCTTTGTTAAAATGGTCATTCAATTATTGGAGCTTTTACAGCCTTTTAAATCCTGTTGATTTTTGGTCACTACTTTAAATTAGGGCATTTCCTATTAATTAACATGAAATTCCCTTGCAGAAGGTGATCAACACACCCTAAAAGATCATCAACTGCCCCCTACCTACCATGTCCAGCGTCTACTAATCCCGGTGCCTTAGAAGGGCAGAGAGCATTATAAAAAACAATACGCATCCCGGCTTCCACCATTTCAGCCTGTTGCCCTCTGTAAGGCGCTACAGAGTCATAACAGCCAAGACAAACAGACTCAAGGACAGTTTCTTCCCAAGAGCTGTCACCATACTCAACTCGAGTTCTGCACCTAGGACCTAATCAAGACTTATTACTACTACTTATGCTACTTATTTATTATGTTGACCACTTATCTATTACAGTGGTGCCTCGACATATGAGCAATTTGAGATAGGAGTAAAATTTCGGGCAAATATTTTTGTTTGCATTGTTTCAGTGTTTTTTGTCCTGTTAGTTAGTGCGAATGGCGTAGTGATCGCTAATACGAGAGGAGTATATACTACTTCTCGTTGGCAAGTGGTCGTGCATTATCCTATTGTGAGGACATTTGTGTGCATCATTTTCAGAAATTTTGAAGGGAATACAAAAGCAAACAACACTCAATAGGTAGCATCTGAAAGTCAGTGTGGAGGCGGGGCAAATAGAGCCGACCCGGGAGAAGTAAGGTATCAAAATTTAAAACAAAATTAGAATTAAGTTTAGTTTAAGGTTAGATTAAACTTCTTTTTGAGTATGTCTGCATTGTAATCCAAGTTCATTTAAATTTGTCTATGTTATGTTACGAGCACGTTGCCATGTATTCAATTTAATTCATATTAATATGTGCTGTCTCTTGTTAAATAAATCAAACTCAATCTCATACACATACTGTGTCTGGAAATTTTGTTTATTTTTGGGTTACTTTGTCTTGGTTTTGGTGCATTCCCTGGTCACTAACTTAATTGATTTCGTGTCCGGTTTTAAGTCACCTGTTAATTTGGGGTTTTACTTTCTTCATTTTACGGCATGTGTAGGTCATTTCCAATTCATTTTGGGGTAACATTACATGTATTTTGTTGCAAGTACGTCCAATTGAATTTAGACGCACCCACACAATGAATGAAATCTACTCCAAAAGCTGCAAAGGAAACCGAACTTACCACGCAGCTGCAGACGACCACCACGCCAGGTTCAGAAAATCGGCTATCGTGGGCTGCAGACGTGACAAGGAATAGATGGGAAAGGATGACATGGTAACATTTTCTAATCAGTAAATGTGATCATTCTCCAAATAAATGTTTTTAGTACCACAAAGACTCCTTTCCGAGCTGCCCCGGCTTCACTCATGGGCATGCGCTCGCACACCGACTGATAATCAAACGACTGCTTGCGGTTGTAGAAGGAGTTGTTATACAGCGCGTACATCAAGGACGGGTCCACTTCGCTGAAGAACATGCCCACCTGAAGGGGAACATGTGAAGTCAGGAGATGGATTACCATATTTTCTCGCATATTAGCTGCCTCCTCGTATAAGCCGCACCCTTAAAATGGCCTTAAAATCATTGAATTTTACAATTTCTCTCGTATAAGCCGCCCCCTGATTCACAATTTTCACTTTCGTAGTCATGGTTTTAATAGGGAGTACAAATGTGTTACTTTGAAGGGAAAATCTTAAGAAAAATTATCGCACGTGCTATTTCTGAGATACTGTATAAATTGATTTCTGGATACCACATTCCGAAAAGAGTGTTGTCTGCACATCCACAAATTCAAAAAGGAAGTCACGTGAGCAGTACAACTAGAAAGTGTGTCCGTAGCGGTCTAGTTCGTCATCCCTAGGTAAAATGGCAATGGCAGGCACAAGTTAGGTTTTTATGCAAGATCCGTTTTTTTTTTCTTCTTGAAATTACATTCATAGACGTCAAAATAAATTTTGTTTAGCATTTAATCTGTTTATCTTTTCTCTATCTTGAAAAAAATGACCGTATCGGTCACATTGTCTTGTGTCATGCCGTTTCGTCCTTATCACCTTGCAATTTCGTGAACGTCAAGTCTAATTTGTGCGCATATAAGCCATACCCTCGATTCAGTCATTATTTTTTTGGCGACAAATATGGCATATCTGCGAGAAAATACCGTCACCACCTGCGACGGGTGGAAATGCCTACCTTGTTCCAGTCATCCTTCTGATTGGACATGATCAAAAAGCCGCCGTCGTCTATCAGGTAGCACAGGAGGTCCTGTGGTCAAATGTAAACGTTGACCGTGAGATGGAGAAACAGTTACAGACGAGATAAAATGGCCACTCACATCATTGTTGGCTTCGCAATCCATCTCACAGGCCCTGTTGGGTCCACACTGACCCAAACAAAGAAGAAACATGAGATGAGGGAACAAAATAGAAAGTAAAACATGTACAATAAATGCCAACGCTAATGTTCTTGTTGACTTTTGATGATATTCCAAACTTCCATCATTGCCCATGCTAACATGCAGTAAAGGCATCAATGAACCTTTCGCAAACTCCGCCCCCCAAATGGCACTTTGCCAAACAGCCGGTCATTATTTACCGCGTTAGGCCCGTGTCGGCTGTCCGTGTGGTTACTGGCCAGAATCTTGAACTTATCCACCCAGGCTTCCAGATCCAGTTTAACCCCGACCACTGCCAAATTAGCCAAACAAAACCATTACCGTAATGATCTTCCAACTCAAAGCCCCGCCCCGTTCCATATCAACGCACCTGCCGGTTTGATGGTCTTCCCTCCGACTGTAATGTCCACCGCCGTACTGACCAAGATCCCAATGGTGTCATTTTCCGGGTTGAGGATCTCGTCTCTGGCTACGATTCCCCCCCAAAAAAACCCGTGAGTGAACTAAGAAAGTCCACTTGATGTAAAATACGCCACGGGAGAATCACTCACCTGTTCGATAAGGCGCTCTGAAGATGTAGCCCTTGTTGTCGAGACTGCGGCGGTAATAGCTGGCGTTAAACGGCTCGGGGTCTTCCTCCCAGCTTTCCGCGGCCCTAACGTTTTAAGAGAGAGCTGTAAATCTCTTCCGGCGCCAGCGCAGCGCCTCCTCCTTATCGAAGTGATTAGACTTTAAAAGGCAGGCATTCAAAAGCATTAAAACAACAACAAAGCCCCGATAAGAATGGCTCTTACTTGTTGGGAAATACTCGTGTAATTCCTCCGTCCGTGGCAGCAAATACAGCCAGAAAGCCATATCTTAACACACAATGAGAAGTCATGAACCCTTTAAAAAGATATCCTTTAACTCATTGGCTAACATTGACGGCGTTAGACTTTCAATCTAATTCTAAACGCCGGCCGAATGATTGACGGAAACATGAGCGTTCATAGCCCGTTTAAATGAATATATCTGACATTTACCGTATTTTCTCGCATATTGGCCGTCTTCGCGTATAAGCCGTACCCTTAAAATTGCCGTAAAATCGTTGAATTTTACAATTTCTCTCGTATAAGACGCCCCCTGATTCACCATTTTCACCTCCATATTCATGGTTTTAATAGGGAGTACAAATGTGTTACCGTATTTTCTCACATATAAGCCTCTGCGTAAAAGCCGTACCCTTAAAATGGCCTTAAAATCGTTGAATTTTAAAATTTCTCTCGTATAAGACGCCCCCAATTCACAATTTTACCTCCATATTCATGGTTTTAATAGGGAGTCCAAATGTGTTACTTTGAAGGGAAAATCTTAAGAACGAATCATATGAATTGCAAGGATAGTCTGCTGGGTTGCACATTCCGAAAGGGTGTTGCTTGCCCGTGGACGAATTGAAAAAGGAAGTCACGTGAGCAGTACAACCAGGAAGTGTGTCCGTAGGGGTCTAGTTTTCACCAGGGTGCAATAATGGCATGAGATAGACATTACGCAGGTATCAAGGCTGATATTTTAAAGATCAACCGCAAGACCTTTTTAATCAGCCTTACAAACTATTGGGATGTGCTGGGTTGTGATGTCACAACCAGAATTGACGATCATGCTGACTCAGTACTCACGTATTCAAATCTTTACTCTTCCACACTTTGTCTACCAGCTGCCTGATGACGCCTGTGTCCAAAATCAGGTTGTGAAGGAGTAAATTGTCACCTACACAGTATGACAGAACATAATTATTGATTTCCACAGAAAGAGAATCCACAACATGAATTTCAAGGGTGGGCTATTGTTAAAAGACAGAAAAAAATGGGCTTTGTTTTCAAATAGTTTGGATGTTCTACTGCACAGGTGCTGATGTAATTTCAGGGGTTTGGCTTATGAGGATTTTAGCGTAATAATGTTTGTTCATTTTTAATGCCTATTTGGCCTGTTGTTATTCATTTTTACTATTGTTACTCTGTTTATTTACTGGTTTGTGATCCAGTAAAAAATCTACCATCCTAAAAATGTGACTTGTACTCCAGTGCGACTTATATAAAGGATTTTGTTTTCCACTTTTCACTGTGCATTGTTTAGCCAGTGCGGCGTATTGTCTGAAAAATACGGTCAGCAAATTTTCTAGATCAAAATAGCAAAGAAGTAGAATGAAACTGACATTGCTTGGAGTCGGGAGTCACTTTCTCCATGAGGGCAATGAAGTTGAGCAAGAATTCCGTATTGTTGCTCGACAACTCCAGATCGTTGCAGTATTCCCTGAGGAGCAGAAAAATCCAAGACTGCTTCAACCCGCTTGACACATTTAAGACCTAAGATAAAATCATGCAGCTGGAACATGCACTTGGGTACGACCAGGGTGAACTCAGCGCGAAAACCGTACGATGTAACACCCACACACAAACACACGACGAAAACAAAAGCACTCCTGGATGAGGTGTGGCGCAATTATGACAAGAAGGAGCGTTTCACACAAGGCTACCTGGGAGCAATGAATATATGTCCTTCGGATTCAAAACTGTTTGGCAGCAGTGACTCAAAATCTGCAACAGAAAGGGGGAAGATTACCCAGGAAGGGGGGAAGGGTTTTGGGGACCTGAGGGATACGGGGACCCGGGAGTTGAAGCTGTCGGGGGTGTACACAACGAAAATTTTACCATAGCAGCGTTGAGGAATCATGGGAAACATTAGTGTTAGCCAATGTGACACCTTAAAAACCACCTGACCTCAATGGACAATTTTTGCGTGTTTTGTTTTGTTATTTTTTGAAAAATAATCGTTTATCAGAGAGGAATCAATACATCAAGTTTGGGACATCTGAGAAGTGACTTGGTGTAGCGTCAGGAAGCGACTTCTCAGACCCATGCTACTTCGAAGAAAGGTCAGGCAGGCATCAACGTGGCCAACGGTTGCAGGGGTCCTGATGGGGGGTAGTCGCCCCTCAGACTGCCAGGGGTGTAATCGCAGGAAGTGCATTGCATTGTGAAGGGCATGCAGAGGGGCAACGCTGAGGCAATTGAATCTCAATGCCACACTGGTGGGTTCGATCGACCAATGAGGTGCCCAGGGAGTCTCCGCCCACAATGCCGTGCACCATCCAAGTTCGGGGCTCGCTGAGGATGCTTTGGACCATGCGTCTGGCGGTCTGAGGGGGAGTCAAGGGTGTGGCGAGAAGGGGTGAGGAAGACAAGCTGATGGAGACAGGGGTTGTAGAAAGGGACGACAACATTGAGCTGAAATCTGAGACGGGGGGACGACAAAGCTTGGCCCTTTTGTGTTTCTAAAATTGCTACGGCACTGTCATTTTTTGGCTAAACAAATTCTGCGTCAAAATTTCTATCCAATCTGCTTTATAAGTCATTTCTTTTGACTTTGTATTTTTTTTAAATGGGGGTGGGGCTAAATACCCAAACTCAATTCATTATCATACAGAGTACAATTAATCACAATCTGTCACGATGAAAAATTAGTCACCATTGTCATGGCCTACTCACTAATTGTTGAGATGTATGACTAGAGTTGATTAAATAGGGATCAACAAATGATCTAGCTGTTGCGATGCTAGAATGTTAGCTAGAGCATTGCTAGATGAGTGAGATTAGAAGGAATAAATGTGTCAGAGAAGAGAGGATGCAAAAGTGGAGGTGAAAAACATCAACAGCAGGAACGGGAACATCTCTAGTCCTTTTCCGGGTTTCCGCGGTAGACGGGAACGGGGCTTTTTTTGGTCATGTCAGGATGGGTGAGGTTAAAAGTAGAAGGAGGAGGTCCTGGAGGGAAAGACGGGAAGGACCAAAAGGCAGGCAGGCAGGGGGTTTGGATGGAGGTGGAGAGGAGGTGTTGGGGGTGGGGGGTTCGGGATGAGGGAGGAAGTAGAGGTACAGGGATGGTGGATCGTGGACCGAGATGGAGTATACTTGCCATGGATGTATGACACTGTGTGGATCCATCATAGAAGGAGCAAGAAAAGAAACAGGGGTTCGGGTAGGAAGGGGTTTTTGGGGTGGAGGAAGGGTCACAGACAATATTTTATTCAATTGGTTCTTTGAATAAAAATATTGTGTCCTTGAAAAAAATTAAAAGAAACCATTGAGTTCAAAGGAGACAAGTAAAGCGGGATACACACATGGAATTGAGCATTTACGATCAAAGTTGTCAAAAACGGTTATGGAGGCGGGAAAGTATTTTCGTCAGTTTTATTTTGGCGGGGTGTGCATTGAGAGGGATTTTATTTTTTTGTGAGTTGTTTGGAAAATGTTCAAGGAAAATGCTGAATTAAGTTGATATTTACAATCTTGAGTCACAAACGTCAATGGGTAATTAATTATTGAAAATTTGTCAAAGTTTTGAGCTCCAAAGTCAGGTTATTATTTGAAAGATTATCCTAAACTATTGTCCTGTAGTGGGGTGTATGTTACGGCTAAATTGTCAATAATGATTTGCTTAAAAAATACCGGGCTGAAAATTGTAATCTATTATCTTTATAAAGCGTGATTTCTGGATATATGTGTGTGTATGTTAAGATTCTCTCGCTACGTTTGTCCAAACCGTGCAACGTATAGAGTTGAATTTTTTTATGGTGGCCGGAAACGGCTGTTGAATCCTAATAGACGAGATTGCATTTCTTGTAAGTGTGTAGAATATTTTTAACAGCGCAACAATTGTCTTGTGATTCTAAACAAGCAAGTGGGATCGGCGAATATAAAAAACAAGCGTGTACCCCGCTTCAAAGAAATGAAGACCAAACATCTTATTTGCTGGCGCAAATGAGAAAAAACAGAAAAAAAGACAATTAGTGAAAAATTATCACCAGAAATTAAAACAAAGAAAAAATGAGAAAGACAACAATGTGTCCCCATTTGGACCGAAGAAAAACCCAAACTCCCACACATGAGCAGCCCACGGGCCTTGTGGGAGTTTATGTGCTGAATGATTCCAAAGCTCACACACACACCCACACACACACACACATACACACACCCACACACACACTCAACAGAAGGGAAAGAAAATGATAGTAAACAGCATAAGGAGGTGAAAAACATGCGTCTTTTCACAATCCACCCCCCAAAAAAATGGAACAAACACGCTTCAGAATCATTTCTCGGTGGAGAAGAGGCGAGAGCATTTGGCAAAAAAATAAAAAAATAAAAATTTAAAAAAATAATAGTATAAAGTCACCATTATTTTCACCAGTGTCACATCGCTTTCACCTTTCTATCTTTTCAGTTTGTTTTTGTCTTCAGCCAGAGCGAAGAAAAAACATCACCGTTTTTTTTACATTTGTTTTTACAGCACAGAATGGGGAAGGGGGGGAGGAAGGAGGAGGAAGGGGGGGTTCACAGATTGGATCCAGCCGATTAAGGAGGAGGAAGACGAGGAGGGAGAAAAAAGCGGTCCCTACGATGATGTCGGAATTAAGACCCACGAGAGTGAAAGGGGTCGGAAAGAAAGAGAGAGGAGAAAGAAGGTGGTCCGGCGTTGGTGGTCAGCGACTACTTACATTGCACCTGCAGGATCTGGTCGCTAAGATTGGCTTTGATATGGCTCTCACTATAAGTGGGCAGTACCAACCCTAGACTGAGATAGTTAGGCAGATGTACAAACATTAGAAACAGCGTGACAGTGTATTGAAACACTTGATTCCATTACATCTAAATGCTAAATATAGCAACATTAGCATGTCATCCTCTTACGTGTTCACAAAGCAAGTAGGTCCACTCATTGCTCATGTAGAAGAAAATTAATCCACTCTTTTATACATGCAATCATTTTCTGGGGTGCTGGAGCCTATCTGAGCCAACCACGAGCACTAGGTGGGGTATGCATACCTGTCAACCCCTTATTAATGATTGAAATTCCCCTTATTTAGCGATAAAAAACGTATAAATGCAACAGGCACATATTTACTCACATAGGGCGCACGTAAAAGTCTAAAATTTTCTACAAAGTGGACGGGGTGCCCAATTAGCCGGTGCATTAAATTCAAGACTCTGTAGATGTCGCTGTATGACGCTAACAGCTTGACTGTTTGGGTACATTGCTTACTGACACGCTATATTTATATAGTGAAAAGGTGGACGGGTGAAAAGGAATGCAAGTACGCATATTATGAAAATATTAGCGGTCGATGATGACGTTTTCGTCTGCTACCAGTGACTGAAACGATCCGGATTAGAGCCGCCGGTTTGACAAAAAAAATGTACTTCAAAAAAATCCCATACAAAAGTTGTTATACGGCGTACACAATTTGAAATGATCCAAAAATGTATAAAATACGGGAAAATCTATAAATTGGTATGAGATTAAGACAAATTGTCATTAGGCATGTCCGGATTCGAGCCGAAATGGGTAAAACGGGATCGGTTTTACAAAAAAATTACTTAAAAAAAATCCCCTACAAAAGTTGTTATACAATTTGAAATGATCAAAAAACGTATAAAATACGAGAAAAACGTACACATTGGTATGGGTACACTCAATTGGTTCCTGACCATATTGTTCCACTTATGAGTTAAAATCGGATCAACTAAAAACCAAATATTGACAGTGATGGACGCCCAGAAAAAAAATCGCTGCCAGCCTTCCCTATCCAAATGAGCTGGGCACCAGTCACCGCCAATAGTAGTGAGTGACTTAAAAACTGCATTTTTATGTGATTGCGGATTGGAAATTGAGCAAAGTGCAGTCGACACAACTCGCAAACATCTGGTTTTGCGGCGTCCTTGTCGAACAAAAAAAGATTTAATTATGTACGTACAGAATGAAGGAAGTACAAAGCGCAGATTTACGGCCTACCTGTAGTCTGTGCCGTCCACCGGCGTCCACGTATATGTTCGCATGGCTTCGTCGATGTACCTCTGCGGAACGCCACAAAAATGTCACAAGGACGGAAACCTCTGGTAATTGGCCAAAAAGCATTTTGGACCAAGTATCGGCGCGCTGACGACTTGCCTCATCAACCGACTTAATGAGCGTCTTGATTTTCCTCTGCCCGGATTTCCCATCGATCATTTGTCTTCGGATCTGATGAGGGAATTGACGGAAAAAAAACATGTTGCCGACCCTCGAAATAAGCGGAAAAAAGGCTAAGACGTACCTCTTCCTTGTTGTTGTCCTCCAGTTCTGCATCGAGAAAGTCCAGTGTGACGGGTTCCCTGAAGTTGATAATCTGAGCGAGAACAAAGTCTTAAAAAACGAAAACCCAAGACCGTATCAGTCCTATACAGAACGTAGAAACGCACCTTCGGTTGCAGGTTGGGATGTAGCAGTACGTAACCATTTGGATCGGTCGCAAAGGTGTAACCATTGGCTCCTAGCTGAGTGTCATAACATTAAGAAATGTTAATTAGATTAGATAACTTTATTCATCCCGTATTCGGGAAATTTCACTGTCACAGTAGCAAGAGGGTGAGAATACAGACACAGAAAAATACATTTTAGACATAAATAGGTAATAAATAAGTTAATAAATAAATAAATGAATAAATATAAATACGCGTGTTGTATAAATTATATATATAATATTCCATATGAACCTAAAATGCTTGTCAAACTCGAAAACCAACAGGCCCATCCCTAACCGTTAGCTCCGAATATAAAGTGTTTGGTTCGGATATAAAGTGTTTGGTTGTCCGTCATGCTTACTCGATAAGTCGGCGTCTTCTTTTTGATCTCGTTGATGGCGATGTCCACGCCCATGACTCCCAGGATAAGCTGGTTCTATAAAAGGTAGAAAACGCCTGGTATTACTCTGAGCCTGAAGGAGAGATTTCAAGTTCTCACTACGGACCAGCATCTGATTAGCTCCTACTTTAGCTTTTATCGCTCCTATCTGTTCCACTGCTTTACGCTCCGGTGATAAGCTTAAATAAATACTGGGCTAAAGGATGCTGAAAAATGGATGAAGTGGTAACGACAGAAGGTGGTTGGTAGTGTCAGCTAACCACCTCAAAAGGGCGCTGGTGTCATGAAGGGGCTCAGTTGTTAGCGCTACGCAGGCCAGGGCTAATTTGAAAACGCTAGTGAACCCATTTTAACTGGAACAATAAAACCATCTGGATTAGTATGTCAATTGTCCGAACACATTGGAATAAAATGAACCCTAATATAAAAGATAGATCATAACAGCCAAGACAAACAAGATCATCAACTGCCCCCTACCTACCCTGTCCAGCATCTACTAATCCCGGTGCCTTAGAAGGGCAGAGACCATTATAAAAGACAATATGCATCCCGGCTTCCACCACTTCAACCTGCTGCCCTTCTGGAAGGTGCTACAGAACCATAACAGCCAAGACAAACTGACTCAAGGACAGTTTCTTCTCAAGAACTGTCACCATACTCAACGAGTTCCGTACCTAGGACCTAATCAAATCTTATTACTACTACTTATGCTACTTATTTATTATGTTGACCACTTATTTATCTATTCCTATTACTGACTATTTATTTATCATTACTATAGACTCGGACTATAGACCTCATCCTGGACTCCCGACGGAACAAGGCTCTGCTGATCTCCTTTGGACAACTTATTTATTTCTTATTTATTTGTCTGTTTGTTGTTGTTATTTCTGGGCTACGTGGTGAAAGCTTTAAATCTCATTATAAGTGTATAATGACAATACAATTATTCAATTCAATTGATCAACAGGGTTCTGGTTTAGCTAACACGGTTTTAGACAGCCTCTTGCGATTGGTCAAAATCTCACTTGCTTTGTTCTTATTGCTGTCCAAAATGGCTAATCCTCAATTATTTGTGGATCAATCAGAATGAAATTAAGTAGTTACCAAAAGTACCAATATGATTTAGTAATAAAATTGGTGATTCGCAAACCAAAGCGAAATCATCTTTGTTTTTTAAATAGAAAAAAATAGGGAAAAATGACCTATCAATAACTTTATAAAAAATGCCAATCTAAATAAGAAAATGTAAGAAAAAAAAACCATTCAGAAAGGAAGTAAATGGAAGTTATTTCAAGTTAAGGCTGTTAGCTTTGTAAATCGTAATTGAATCATCCATTAAGAGCCAAAAACTGTATTTCCATACTTGAAATGAAACGCATATACTGTACCTGCGCACTTGTACTATCCGCAGTAAGATTAAAGACTGGCATGGTCCCTGTGATGACCAGGCCTAAACCCTAAAAAACAAAACATAAAACAAAATGATCCCCAAACTTGTTGATAGTGCGTAAAATCCTTTCGATGTTTTCCTCTCACCAAAGCATCCTGATAAACGTTGGTCCACTGCACCTGCTTGGCTTTGGAGCCAGCCAATACCATGGGTCGTCCCAGGACATCCAGGTACTCCTGAGAACACAAGATTAAATAAATAGTTTTATCGTGCTTTCCCGTGTTGAAACAAGACATGTTCAAATATCGGTAAAACCAGGAGAGATGGTTGACTTGGAGAAAGCCACTCAAGGCTACAGTTCATCATTATGAAGGAGCTATTAAAAACACATTAACAGGCGTCAAAGGCATCATGTGCAAAAGGGTCGTTTCTCCCCGAGGCTTTTATGTTAGCGCCGGTATTTTGACAAAACTCCCACGGCGCCTTGTGAATTTTGCTGAAGCGTTCGGAGTAAAAATGAACGAGCCATCGTTAAAAAACATCATTCATTTAGAGTACATGTGAGCAAAGTGGCGGCCCGGGGGCCAAATCTGGCCCGCCGCATCATTTTGTGTGGCCCGGGAAAGTAAATCATGGGTGCTGACTTTCTGTTTTAGGATCAAATTAAAATGAAGAGTATAGATGTATATTAAATTTCCTGATTTTCCCCCTTTTAAATCAATAGTCATTTTTTAATCATTTTTTTCTGTGTTTTTAGTTCAAAAATCATTTTGTAAAATCTAAAAATATATTTAAAAAAGCTAAAATAAACATTGTTTTAGAGCTATAAAAAAACGGAATATTCAGGGCTTTTAATCCAGTTCTTTAAATCCATTTATAAAAAAAAATCTAAATATTATATCTAAAATGGTCCGGCCCACATGAAATCGAGTTGATGTTAACGCGGCCCGCAAACCAACCCGAGTCTGACGCCCCTGATTTAGAGGCATTTTGAACAAATATTGAATATTTTTATGGAGAGCATACCTTATTGAGAATACCCTGACCCCCAAAAATAGAGGTTAAGATGGCAACTGCATTCGTGAAAGATCGGAATCTCTTCAGTAAACATTGTTAGCATTGAAATTGACTTCACGTTTTGTCCATAGATATCATAATTTCATCAGACCACAAAACATGGCTGTCTGTCAGTTGACGACTTTACACTGCAAATTGTCTGCTTTTATCGCGTGACAAAAATGACCCTGATCTATCCCGATCTTAACGAATTAGCGGCAATTAACGATGATAGATGTCCAATCCATTTTTACGGTGAAAACGCATTGAAAGTCTATGGGCATCATTTCCATATTTTTCCTCCCACAGAATGATACAAAGGCATTCCCAGTGCAGTAAATGCAAAAAAATGGGAATATGATTGTAAATTTTTGACCTTTGCGTATGTACCCTTGAAATACACACGTGGAGGCGTGTCCTATCCGAATCCACGTCCATGTCGGTGTCAAGCTCCTGACCGTTTGCCTTCATCGGCCGAATCGGGAAACGCTGACAGGCGTGACCTATTCTATTATTAGCTCGATAAAAGTCCCCTTAAACGCTCCACGGGGAGATTTTCCATCAGGACGGCGACAGCCAGACCTTTTCACGGGCTATAGGGGAAATTTTACGCCTGGATAGGACAATCTAGAGCACGTAAAAATGGTAGATAGCACACATTTGTGGACGGAGACGTAGAAATTCACAGTGGACCTGCTTGGTGATTAGAAGACATTATTTTTATGGTTTGTTCTTATGGATGCAAAAGCAAAGATCGGAATAAGAATGGTGACTTCACGCAGAGAATAATTCTTGTTTGATTGAAAATGTAAAAATTAATGGTATATTTTGTAGGGAAAATCTTAAAAAAAACAAAAATCTGGAACACTAAAATAAAGTATTGATAAAAACATGCAGGCCAAACCGAGATCATTTTTTTGGCAAATCACAGTGTTTGACTTTATGCTCCGCCCACATATGCTATCCATCCATTGCCTGTATATGCGATTATTGATTGGGTTAAATTTAAAGATGTTTCTGATCTGATCACGTGATCAAAACTTGGGCAAACTACATTTTTAGAAGCATGAAAATGATGTTTTTGTTACATTAATGACATTAATTTGGGAAAATATCACAGTAAAATTTATTTTGCTTAATATTTGGACATATTCCAGGCTAAAAAGACTGAAGAAATCAGCCAAAAATAGCTGTTTCAAAGCAAAATAGCCAACTTTCTTCTCAATTTTGGGCATGGCTTCTTAAAACATTTTTTGTATAAAGTCATACCTCTACTTACAAATCGCTCTAGGTACAAATTTTTCAGGTTACAAAACATTTGGACATATTTTGGGGTAAAAAGACTGAAGAAATCAGCCAAAAATAGCAGTTTCAATGCAAAATAGCCAACTTTCTACTCAATTTTAGGCATGGCTTCTTAAAACATTTTTTGTGTAAAGTCATACCTCTACTTACAAATCACTCTAGGTACAAATTTTTCAGGTTACAAAACCTTTGGACATATTTTGGGGTAAAAAGACTGAATCAATCTGCCAAAAACAGTAGTTTCAAAGCAAAATAGCCAACTTTCTACTCAATTTTAGGCATGGCTTCTTAAAACATTTTTTGTGTAAAGTCATACCTCTACTTACAAATGCCTCTAGGTACAAATTTTTCATGTTACGAAACCTTTGGACATATTTCGTGGTAATAAGACTGAAAAAATCTGCCAAAAATAGCTGTTTCAAAGCAAAATAGGCAACTCTTGTTGGAAAAGAAGTCAGTGTCTAATTGATGTGAAAAGCCGTTAATTTTCTTGTAAAGTCATTTACCCGAGAAGACTTTGCGTTATAAAGGGCCCAAGGCACATTACTGTGTCGTAACCATTGAGCCAATAGAGAAGGAAATGAGCCTCTCCAAAAGTCATCATTCCTTCTGGTAAAGTCGCATTGTAATCGTGTACTGCTCACCTGGGTGTTGATTCGGATGGCTCCTATGGATGGGATTTCAAAGTAGTACCCTGAAAATAAAATCCCGCATCAGTACTATAATTCAAAAAGATTCTCATGTGCAGCCACAGATTTTTGGGGGGCATTTTTCGGAACATTTTAAGGACATACCTAATGACAACTTGTCCTCATCTCATACCAATTTATAGTTTTTCCCGTATTTTATACGTTTTTGGATCATTTCAAATTGTGTACGCCGTATAACAACTTTTGAACGGGATATTTTTTAAGTACATTTTTTTGTCAAACCGGCGGTAAATATATATATACATATATATATATATATATATATATATATATATACACACACACATATACACATATATATATACACACATATATACACACATACATTTATATATATATATATATATATATATATATATATATATATATACACACACATATACATATATATATATATATACACATACACACACATATATATACATACACACATTTACATATATATACATACACACATTTACATATATATACATACACACATATACATATATATACATACACACATACATATATATACATACACATATATATACACATACACACACATACATATATATATATATATATATATATATATATATATATATATATATATACATACACACATACATACACACATACATATATATATACATATATATACATATATACACATATACAGACATCTATAGACATATATACACATATATACACATATACACACATACACACATATACACACATATACAGACATCTATAGACATATATACACATATATACACACATCTATACACATTTATATACACACACACACATATATATATATATATATATATACACACATCTATACATTATATATTTTTTAATTACATTTTAAAAAGTTTTTTGTTGTTGCTGTTTTTTTTAAGTGAATAGTTAAAAAGTAATCAAAATGAAGGTTCTGTGTGTATTTTGCTAATGTTGTCTTTTAAAAATCAGGAATACTTAAAATATGAATAAAACCTATTCACAGATATTTAAAAAAAAGTTTACCTTTGTTGGCACAAGCGATCCACTGCAGTGGTGTGACATCATAATTATGTTGACCCACAGAGAAGGTGAAGACTCGCACCTGCAGCGAGGAAAAAGACCCTTGGATTAAACCCTAACTTAGAAGAACATAGACCACAAAAAGATGTAAATGAACAAAATCATTCAAATGTTTGATACTCTAACCCAGGGCTGCTCAGTATGTAGATCGCGATCTACCAGTAGAATTTTTTAGGGTGCTCAAAAAGGATGAAAAAATGTCATTCCAAGAGGGGATTTACCGAAAAACTAAGACCCAGAGAAAAATAAAAAAAATAAAAAAGCAGTGCGATAAAATTAGCCTACTAGAAGCCTCTTATTTTTGTCGGAATGCAGATTATTCCTGTATGACAGTAGCTGTTAGCACACAAGTCGCTAAAAACGGATAGCGGGATTGAATCACTTTTGGCTGTTTTTTTTTTAAACAGGCTTCTAGCGATATAGCAGCTAATTAGTTAGCGGGTCATAGCTGTTAACACCGGTGGCGATAACAAAAGATACAAGTACAAACGCACAAAGATGGGGGAAATAATAGATTTGCCTGCTGATGACACAAGGTTAGCGCGTATGGACGCCGCGTTCACGGTCACATGGGATTCCTTTGTTAGCGCCTGACCGTTTTGTTGGGCCAGTTGTATTTTTCGAAGATATCCTGCGCCCGATCCTCGCCGCCGTCCGTGAACATCATGATCATCTTGTTGCAGTTGGCTCGAGGAGCGCTGGTTTCCTGTCACAAAGTAAGAAAGGCAAAGATTCGGATTAGGTTTGCATGGGTGTCACACTCAAAGTCCGGGAGCCCAATGTGGTCCGCTACATCCGATTAAGAGGCCTGCAAAATCAACTTCTTGGTTCTTGGCAAAATACTGAAGAGAAATATTTCTTATAATCACATGTAGAGTAATACCTTGACATACGAGTGCCATGCTATACGAGGAATTTGAGATACGAGTCAAATTCCGAGCCAATATTTACCTTGAGATACGAGATACATTTTGAGATAGGAGCATCTTTCTAACCGCATCTCCCTTGTGCAAAGATATACTTGACATACAAGTGCCATGCTATACGAGGAATTTGAGATACGAGTAAAATTCCGAGCAAATACGAGCACTGGGCGGAGTGTTGCATTTTTTCCGTGTTTTTTTTGCGTTAGTCAGTGCAGAATTAAGGGAAACGCAATGGATCCAAAGCCAGCAGGTGCAATCAAGGGTAGTGCAAAGAAATACAATCGATTTTAAGCATGATAATGGAAAAACAGCTGTTCATTGCAGAGCACACAAAAAATAGCATATTCTACAATACCTAATTTGCACATTGTTATCACGTTTAAAAAATTTAACACAACTGTTGCGGACAGTTTTTTGGGGGATTCTGATTTGGGCAAAAAACAGGTGTCTTTCAATTTGTTGTCGATATATAATAACATGAAGAATGGCCTTCTGGGGGATTCAAAAACAACCGGCCCAAGAATGATATTTAGAATCTTTCTTGAACATCATGCACAGAATTATGACAAGACTAAAGCGCAGATCATATGATTGCCACTCCACAGTCATGAAAATAATCAATTATGAATGTTACATCATTAATTCAACCATTTTATCTCAATCTTTTCCCAATTATTCGTCCCTGACACTGTTTCTACATTGTTTGTCCTTTTAACTCATTGACGACGAGAGACAAATTAAACGCTGTTTAAATGGAAGTGAATATTTCTGAGGTAGGTGTTTATCCGTAAATCATCAGCCTTAATTGACGACAATTCTCATCCAATCCAACCAAACTCACAAACAAATTATCACATTTTAGTGGCAATGATAGTTTCAGATGTGAGTGTTTATCCACATTACTACTCGCTTCTCCCTGTCCAAACGGATTGGACATTTAACGGCGTCAATGGCACCGTATGAGTAGCGGCCAGCGTTGTACCGGCGCAGCAGCTGGCACAAAAAAAACGCTGCCAGGCAACTGACAAGCCTCTAATAATGATAAATAATGTCGCCACAATTACATATTTGATAGCACTTCTGCCACCAGTCATAAGAGCAACGACGCAGCAGACAGCGATTAAAAATTGCCTTTTTTTATTTCTTCCGGTAGGGTTGCATGCATGCAGTGTGTGTATATGTGTGTATACATATGTGTGTGTGTGTGTGTGTGTGTGTGTGTGTGAGCGCCACACTTGGCTTTATGCCTCCAAGCCAGCAGAGGAATATAAAGAGAGGCTGATCTCAGCTAGGCCGTACTCATCAATCATCCCATCAGTGGCCATTAGGGTGCTGGAGTACACCATGGCATACGGGTTGGATTTGTGTGGGGGTGGGTGGGGGGATGTTTGCACCTGGGCTGCCGAAAGACACACACCTTGCCATAGCAGATCGCAGCTAATTTTATCGGTGGCTAGCCAGGACGCGGAATTAGTGATTAGTATATCTGCCTAATGGTTGTTTTTTCCCTCACTTGTAACTCTCATGAGGACATGAGCTAGTACAGTAATCCCTCGAATATCGCGGTTAATGTAGACCGGACATGGCTGCGAGAAACGAAAGACTGCTAAGTAGGATCACCCCCATTATAACTACCACAATATATATTTTTGCACCTATACAGAAATACAAGTACACAAGTATAATGATCAAAAAGTGTATATTTATTACAGCTATAAGCATGTCAAAAGACTAATGTATTAATATTAAATAGAAGGTATATATTTTAAAATTGAACTCCTTTAAATACTGTACTAACAGTGAAAATAGTTCCTCTCCGCTTGATATAAATGAAAAAAAAAAAGAGGACAATGGGAGTTTTAGTCTAAGTCCTTTGTCTTCTCATGGCCATGAGTCGATTGTCCGGTTTTTCGGTTCTCACGGTTCTGTCTGGTCTACATTATCCGCGATATTTGAGGGATTACTGTACATGTAGTACACAATTAATAAAGTCAAGGAGATTTTCGATATGACATGTTTTTTTTGGTTGCCTTGACTCAAAACGTGTATACATTTATTTCAAGTTGCTGTTCTTTTCCAAAATAGAAATATTTTGGGTTATCGTTACTTTTGAAAATATTCACGTTGCATTTTTTCTCAAGAATCCTCCCTACCTTTTAAAATTATTGTGCGTTATCCTATTGTGAGGACATTTGTGTGCATCATTTTGGGAATATTTTGAAGGGAATACAAAAGCAAACAACCCTCGATAGGTTGCAACTGAAAGGCAGGGTGGAGGCGGGGCAAATAGAGCCAACCCAGGAGAAGAAAGGTATCAAAATGTCAAACAAAATTAGAATTGAGTTTAGTGTTAGGTTATATTAAATTTATTTTAGTGTGTCTGCATCGTAATCCAAGCTCATTTGAATTTGTTTATGTTATATTACGAGCGTGTTGCCGTGCAAAAAGTAGCCGTCTCTATCTCCCCCCTTCGAAATCCGTCTAATTTTAGTACAATAAAACACATTTTAGTACTATTAAACCACTAGTTATTTGCTACTTTGTAATAGATGGCGAATTAGAACAAATAAAAATGTTTTTCCAATCCAATATCCTGTTTTGGTGTTTTTTCAGAGGGTTGGAACCAATTAATTTGTTTTTAGTTCATTTCTATAGGAAACGTTCATTTGAGTTACGAGAAAATCGACATACGAGCTCAGTCTCGGACCGCATTAAGCTCGTATCTCGAGGTACCACTGTAGTATATAATGCTGTATTCTGGATTGACTCATCCCGGAAGAGTCACATCTATTTCTTATCATACTTACATTGAGAAGCTGCTCGAATGCAAAGGTGAAGCCGGACTTGTAGTCGGTGGTCCCTTTGGCTTGCATGTGCATGACGGCCTCCTTGAAGATCTTCTTGTTGCGTACATTGGCTTGAACTAAAGTCCGAAAGCAGGGCACCACGGCGTCCGCCTCGTCATTAAACTAGAGAGAAAACCACAAAGACGCCGCCATGAGACCCCCCCCAAAAAAGCATCTGTCGCCACGTGTCGACAACGAGCCGCAGACGTGGGCGTGTACTCCGATGCAGGCTGCCCTCCGACTCTCCGGCTGGCAGTAAATGCCGGTAATTACAACTTTGAAAGCAAAGAACAGGTGCAGCGCAAGTCTGTACAAAGCACCACTAAAAAACTCCGCCAAGGTAATAAAATTCATCTCATCCAGACAATTAGCCTTTAGCGCGTCGAGCCAAACAGTGGCTTGCATCTCGAAAAAAAACTTGACTCAGGTCATAAATGCTGATCCTATTCGTATTCATTCCAGGAATTGCATATTTATGTCTTGTCAAATGGTTCATTTAGTCATCAGATTAATTAGAAAGCCAAATAAATCCCAAGGGATGAAGTAAAAGTCAATTTTTTTTCATATAGGACTACTGCATTATCATGTTTTTGCTGCGATGGCAGTTGCAGTTGGCAAACAAATCAATATTCCATAAGCTTCCACCTTCTTCACAGATGGCAGGAATCAGATTATTATACTCATTTTGTGCAGATTTAGCAGCATATAGTTGATAAATGCAGCGGCTTAAATGGAGATTACTGGCGGCCGTGTCCAAACAGTCACCAAAACAAACCTCCCTTATGTGTACGTGTCCTGCAATGTAGAATCAATATATAAATATTCATCGTATATTTTTAGACGTGATGGGTCTAGTGATGAGCGTAGACTAGCGTGACAAAGAACGGCTCAAGTATTAGAATTAAAAAAACATATTCTAAACTCTGCTCCATTAACACCTTGTTATGAACATATTAACACATTTTTTTCCGGGTTTTCTTACTCTGGCAACATTGACGTAGTCGTCGTCTGAGAGTGTGTCCAACATCTTGATGACTGAAGTCTTCATCAGTTTAAGTGTGAGGCCACTGACACTCCCACTCCTAGAAAAATAAAGATATTAATGTTCTCGGGTCCCTTTTGTGAAATAAAAGTGTAATAAACTAGTTACATATTGCCAAATTTAACTCATTGGCTGTAAGTGATGATGATACATGAACCAGATCTGCTAAAAAACAATTATTGACATTGAACACAACATAATTTTGGCATACAGACGCTCCCCTACTTACGAACATTCAACTTACGAACAACGGTACATACGAACATGTCTGCAAATTGCGTTTAAGTCGAAAAATGTTCGTAAGTCCAATTTTGTATTTTTTTCAGTACAAACCAATGCGTGTTACTTATACAAGCCTTAAACATACAAATGCACTTATATAAACCTTCAATATACTTATATAGGCCTTAAACATAAATTATAATACAAAATATAGCACTGAATCAACTTACAAACAAATTCAACTTATGAACAATCGCTCAGAACCTAACTCGTTCGTAAGTAGGGGAGCGTCTGTATTGATTATTTATGTTTGTTTGTTTGTTGTTGCGTCCATAGACTTAGCAAGTGGTGCGCTCTCAACATCTCCATTAATGTATTATAAACAGAAAAAAATACATCTTCAATTAATTTTTTTTATAAAAAAGATACAAGGTACAGTTTTTGTTTTTAATAACTATTGAAAAAAAATAGCACCTGGTTAGAGTTAAGTTATGCTTGCCATTTTCATCTACTCTCTTATCATTAGCAGAATAAAAAAAGGTCAATTTGTGAAGTGTTTACAAATGAGGGAATTTTAGGAGCACATTCCAACCTGACTTTAACTCAAAATTCAGACTAGACCAACAGGTGGCACTAGCACCCTTCGCCTTTTCTATTAGAAGAGGGTGGAAAAAATACTCACACATCCACGATGATGACCATGTCCTTTGGTGAGGACGCACCTTGGATGTACCTGTAAAGAAGAGAAAAATAAAGTCACAAAAAGGAGCTGCCATTGTTTTTTTGGTTTCAATAATCTTTGTAAAAAGGAAAAATGCTGAAAAAGGGGCCATTGACATAAGCCGAGCCGCCATTATGCAAGAGTCCACGGCTAAGCCCACTTAAGCTAAGAGCGTAGTGATAAAGGCTTATATGTGCTTAAAAGACTAAATAAGTGGCGTTGTATGCGGCACTTTGGGGTTGGGCTCCCAACAACAAAGATCTGCATCTTTACTTAGTAACCCGTTACTAAATCAATAGTAGAAAGACACCGTTTTTTGGGGGGTTTGTAAGGGGAATCATAATCATTTATAAGGGCAGTTATCGGCAGAGGTTGACAGGTATGTTATATGTTAATGAGCTGCATGTAAATATCCTATGATACAACATGGACACCTGCGGCTTATATTCCAGTGAGGCTTATATACCGGAAATTTTTTTTCTTGGAAAATTTGGTAAGCATGATTTGTCAGAAAATTGACACCCGAGGCAAAAAAGTTATTATTTTTAAAGCATAACAATATTAGCAGTCGACGATGACGTTTTTGCTGCTACCAGTGACCGAGACGATCCGGATTAGAGCCGAAATGGGTGAAACCAGATGTTTTTTTTTTACAAAAAATCCAGTACAAAAGTTGTTATGAGGCGTACACAATTTGAAATGATCAAAAAAAAAATACGGGAAAACGTATAAGTTGACAGATTTGACACAGCTGTCACAATATATACATATAAAAGTTGAATACAAGATAAGAAAAATGGCCACAATCCCCCATTTTCAGGAACTTAAAGTACCCTCTAAGTAAGAGTCAAAAAGTACACATTCAGACTATCTAACTTTTGATATTTTGACACAATCGAGTCGTTTCCCTCTTTTACAACCTTATGTAGTGCTACGAATTATAAAAGAAAAACAAATAATGTTACAATGTTAAATTAGCAATCTTATGAAAACTTCAAGGGGAAAAACAGCAAAGTTGGTCCTGTTTCTTAAAATTTAATGCTACAAAGCAACATCCAAAATCATCAAGCTCAAAATATTTAAAAAAAATTAAATAATTTCCACTTTTCTTCCCTTTGAAAAGTACAAAATGATGTTAACCCTGCTAGTTGGCTAGTCAATATGCTATTTCAAGACATTCTCTAACAGCTGGGTGGAAATATCATATCAATACACCACTGTATTGTGTTACCACGACTTCCTCCTAAAGGTAGCATATTTTCCCATTTTTAAATTTATTTTATATATAAGGCGCACCAGATTATAAGGCGCAGTAGTAATAGTGGATTGTGTTATACATCAACTAGATGGAGCTGCCCTAAAAGGATATTAATTCAACGACTAACCAGTATTGATCAATATATAAGGCGCATTGCCAGATTTTGTGAATATTCACGTCTTTTAGTTCCACATTATAGTGCAAAAAATCTGGTAATTAAAATGTTCAGTGACCCCAAAAAAGCCCAAATAAGTGACATTTTTGACAAAAGGTATAACCTTATTGATTGAAAGCAGCAACAACAAAAAATGACGATTTTTTTTTTATATTGCTAATTGGAACTTCTAACATTTTAAAAGCCGCGGTCAAGAGAAAATAAGATATATTTAAGATACATATTACGATAGTTTGCGGGGTTGTGTCGCACATTCCATGAGAAGATTTTACCTCAAAGTGAGCGGCCATTTTTGGCTGAATAATAAGCGTAGCTTTTTTTTTTTTTTGCTGATTATCAGCATGGAGGGAAGCCAGACGCCCGCGGGGCCGGAGAGGCTCATTTCTCACGCTTGGCCGAGCTGATAGGCACGCAGCCTCCCGGTGGGCTCGGCCGCTGCCCCCCCGCCAGCCTCTCAAGACTCCGCTTAGCGGCAGCCGCCACTCTAACCAACCTGTGGTGGCAAAACTCGAGCTGTCGCAGGGGAGGGGCCAACCTCGCTTTCTGTGGGCCCCACAGGGCTGACTTTGGAAAGTCGGCATCAGCAAAGCCGGGCTGTAAATTTCCATTAAATCTCTCCCTTTCTTAGCCACGTATGTGAATTTCATGACTCTTTGGACAAAGATCATTATTTTTAGAAATTCTGCCATGGTTAAATTCACTTTAATTCAAGGGCCTAACTGGATTAATGCACAATTATTAATCTATTTATTAACACATTGCATCAAAGGCAGTACAAAGAACAAAAGCAAATGTCGACCATTTCTTCCCTTAAATGTACTGTATTTTTTCGCATATTAGCCGCATCCGCGTATAAGCTGCACCCTTAAAATTGCCTTAAAAATGTTGAATTTCACATTTTCTCTCGTATAAGCCGCCCCCTGATTCACAATTTTCACCTCCATAATCATGGTTTTAATATGGAGTACACATGTATTACTTTGAAGGGAACTAGCGGTCTAGTTTGTCATCCCTGGGTAAGATGGTGGCACCCTGAGCAAGTAAGGGCAGCCACAAGTGAGTTTTTTTTCACATTTTATGCAAGATACGTTTATTTTCTTGAATTTCATTCATAGACTTCAAAATAAATTTTTATCTGTTCTCTATTTTTGAAAGAAATGACCGTATCGGCCGCATTGTCTTGCATTATGGTGTTTCGTCTTTGTCAAGTCTAATTTGTGCGCATTTAAACCGTACACTTGATTCAGCCATAATTTTTTTAGCGATAAATACGGCGTATATGCGAGAAAATACGGTACTTGAGATATTTGAATGAGAACCATTGAAAAAAAAGAATACAATATTCATTAAGGTTTTATGTTGTGGTCAATTTCGACTTCATTGCCCGCAAATAATGTATATATTGGCAAACATTTGTCAAGCTACTAATGAACTTGTATTTGTGTTTTTTATGTTAAGCTTAAAGTAGAATATATCACATCAAGCCTCATTTCGGATTCTGAAGAATTTCTATTTTTAGTAAATTTTGGAAATTCATCCAAAAATGTTCGGGAGGAAAGGTCATTTGGTGCAGGGGTGTTCAAACTATTCCACAAACTGCCGCAGTGGGTCCTCATTTTTGTTCCAACTGATCCAGCAAGCGTACCTCAAATTAGAATGGTAACTTTAGATATGACTTTAATTATTTCTATGCTTTTAATTCAAACTCACTCATATAAATGACGTTCCCTCATTACATTGAATAGAAACGCCATTTCCAACTTTCAATATTACCCGAATTTTGCAACTCCAGCACCGATGTCCAATGAAGATGGACGAAATATAAATGTGTAGTAAAGGGGGAGGGGGTGTGGGCACGGAGGCGGAATCCAATTATTTTCAATAATAAAAAAATGCTACATCAAAGGTAGGAACTCCGAGGCTCGGCACGACTGCATCATGTACGAAATCAGGTCTGGAACCACCAGGCCCATCGGCGTTCAGGACTTTTTATCATTTTAATTAACCGAAATCTTAATTTGAAGGAGAAATCGCAGCGAGGCTGCACGGGCGCAGCAGCAATTTGGTTTCTTTTTTTTTTTTAGGGAGCGGGGCGGTATGCACGACTGAAACGCGGTGGTCAAAACGTGACCCCCGTCTCCGGCGCCTCGGGCACTCGAGGCGCCCCAATTGCGAGATAGAGGCGGGTTGGTGAAAAAAGCGGAACGCCCGGCAGAGCGACTGCAGGATTTCATTAACTTTTGTGGTCTCTTACTGAGCAGAAAGGAGTTTTAAGCGCAAGTTATTTTAAAAAGGCTACAGGTTAATTATCAGGCAATACTCATTTTTGGTCATTGTTAACTAGATCTAAAAATATCACAGCGGAAAAAGTTAAGTGCAGTGTCAAATAGTGTGAGGGTCATTTCAAAATAAAAGATTTGAAATCCCACTCGTTAGATATCAAACATCAAAGGGGGAAAACATTGTTTTCATTCACTGCAAAGGGTGATCAACACAGCTCAAAAGATCATCAATTGTCCACTACCTACACTGTCCAGCATATACAAATCCTGAGCACAGAGCATTATAAAAGACAATACGCATCCCGGCTTCCACCACTTCAACCTGCTGCCCTCTGTAAGGCGCTACAGAGCCATAACAGCCAAGACAAACAGACTCAAGGACAGTTTCTTCCCGAGAGCTGTCACCATACTCAACTGGAGTTCTGCATCCAATAATCAAGTCTTATTGCTAGCCATTTTAGTCACTTTGTACCACTTAACCATGTTGACTACTACTTCTACTACCTATTTATTATGTTGACCATTTATTTATCAGATAAGATTAGAGCTTTATTTCATCCTGTATTCGGGACATTTCTTGGTTGCAGTAGCAAGACAGACACAAGACACACAAGACATTGTAGACCTAGGTAAAAAAATGGAGCCACACACAGGAAGTGCACAAGGTGGGGACCTTCTATCTATTACTATTTAGTGATTATTTATCTATCCTATACTACTCTATGTTTGTTTTTGCTTCCATAGACTCAGCGACTGGTGTGCTCTCAACAATTTGGCACTGAACGCCTCCAAAACCATGAAACTCATCCTGGACTTCCGACGGAACAAAGCCGAGCTGCTTTGCTGATCTCACTTGGAATACTTATTTATTTGTCCATTTGTTGTTGTTACTTGTGGGCTATGTAGTGAAAGCTTTAATTCTCATTATACTTGTATAATGACAATAAAAGCATTTAATTCAATTCAAATAGACGTCTAGAGCCATCAATGGCAGTAAAAAAAGAGCATTTAAATGAATAATATTCCTCGTCTTGTCAATGGCGACCAATCCGTTAGGCCTACCTGTTCCATTACATTAGCTAGCAGGGTGAGAAGTCTATATAGTGATACAATATGTGCTAAAGATGCAAAATGGAGAAATCAAAGGCACACATTGAAGCCTCCAGATGTGTTGTTTCTGCATGAATTCCAGTGAGTAATTACTTCACAGACGCCATTCTTTCCATGTCATTACCCAGACTCCTCTGTGCCAAGGCCAGGTGACAAGCAGATGGACCTGGCCTCCGCCGAACCGAACCTCTTGGCCTGACCGGCGGCCAATGAGAGATCAGATGCCAGCGATGGGCCCGAGGCCACGCTGTCAGCTCGCTAAAAGTTACGAATCATTTAACAGGTGCTGCTCAGCCATATCTGAAGACACTTTAATAACGGACATCTTTCACACTTCTATTTACCCAAACTGTTTCCCTCTCCCGATTCTGGTCTGAAAGATGATCCCGAATGATTATCCCATAGTGCGGGTGTGTTAAGAGCAATCGTAATGGCCAGTACTGCAAAAAATATCTCAAAACAAGGGAAACTATGCTTATTTAATCCAAGATATTTCTCATACCGTTTTTTTAGTTCATCTTCCAACCAAAAAATCCTAATAAAATTATTGTTATTCATCTTAGAGTAAGAATTAACATACTGTATTTTCACGACTATAAGGCGCACCGCATTATAAGGCGCACCCTCAATGAATGACACATATTAATTTTAATTTCCATATATAAAGCACACTGGATTATAAGGCACCCTGTTTATTTTGGAGAAAATGTAAGACTTTTAAGTGCGCCTTATAGTCGTGAAAATACGGTAACTATATTCGTACACTTCACATTCTGCATGTACATTTTTTCAGCTTATTAAGTGTCAATATTTCTTTAGTATTAAAATATAACCACATTCCAAAACAGTTTTCCAGCCTATTAAAATGCTAAGAGGCCCTAAAGTTTATTTTTTGTCTGTTTTAAACGAACAATGTTGACCAAAATATTGGAACTATAGTTACAAAGCAGTCCTACTCATAACCGTCCCAAAACAATAAACATATTGTTAAATTAAATCCTATCGGAGAATGTCAGTCATCAGCATGCATTACTTTTTAATACCACTTTTTATGATATCTCGTTACAATGTGCAGATGGTCATAATGTTGTGGCAGGCCACTTTACCTATTAAAAGGGGCGTAGTATTGAAAATGGACTTTTTAATGACATATACAAATAGCTAAGTCTCTAGACTGCCAACGCATCGAGTGTGAAATTAACCGACAAAGGAAGTCTTGGCTGCAGATTTCGGAAAAATGTGTACGAATGACAAAGTTTGGCTAAATGATGTATACACTGAAAAAAATCGACACTAGGTGGGTCTATAGTTTGGTTCTCAGGGGACAGTTTGTATGGTTCGAAGCTAATTCTGCATCCATTGCGGGTCTTTTCGGAATAGTTTGAAGTATAGTTTTTTTCTCGCATATAAGCCGCACCCTTAAAATTGCCTTAAAATCGTTTAATTTTATAATTTCACGTGTATAAGACGCCCCTGGCTTCACAATTTTTCATCTCCGTATTCATGGTTTTAATAGGGAGTACAAATGTGTTACTTTGAAGGGAAAATCTTAAGAAAAATTATCACGTGGTATTTCTGAGATAATGTATAAATCGATTGCTGGATTGCACATTCTTAAAGGGTGTTGCCAAATTCAAAAAGGAAGTAATGTGAGCAGTACAACCAGGAAGTGTGTCCATAGCCATGTAGTTTGTCATCCCTAGGTAAGATGGCGGCACCCTGAGCGAGCAATGGCATGCACAAATGAGTTTTTTTGCGTTTTATGCAAGATACGGTTTATTTTTTTCCTGAATTTCATTCATAGATGTCAAAGTGAATTTTTTTGAGCGTTTTATCTGTTCATCTTTTCTCTATTTTGTAATAAATTACCGTATCGCAACGTTATCTTGCCTTATGGTGTTTCGTCCTTGTCACCTTGCGGTTTCTTCCATGTCAAGTCCAATTTGTAAACATATTGCCTTGATTTAGTCATCAATTTTTAGATCCAAATACGGCTTATATGCGAGAAAATACGGTACTAATGTGTCGTTGGATTCTGTCATCATTTTTTTGAGTTACAAATATGGCTTATATGCGAGAAAATACGGTACTAATGTGTCTTTGGATTCTGTCATCATTTTTTTTTGTTACAAATAAGGCTTATATGCGAGAACATACGGTACTGATGTGTCATTGAATTCTGTCACATTTTTTTTGTTCCAAATAAGGCTTATACGTGAGAAACTACGGTACTAATGTGTCTTTGGGTGGGTAGATCAAGAAGCGCCAAGTCCAAAACAGGCTAATTTCCGTGAGTCTGACAAAAAATGTAGTGAGTTGCTGGCTATTTATTTCTTCTTATGTATTCTGTGTCATATGTGTATGTTCTAAATTGTGGTGGGGAAAAAAAGCACATTTTCATTAAATGATAATATTAATGCACAGATGGCAAACTAAACCATCTGAATTCAGACGGCATTTCTATTTTTGCGGTTGAATTCGAACAACAACAAATCAGGAGAAAAGCCTCACGTCCGATATGAGATATGCGCGCGTGTCCAATCAAGATAAGAGTTCTTTTACACTACAGTGGAATGAGGTATCGCTCCAAATGGAAGGAGATTAGAAGCACAGCACCTCTTCCTGATAATGTATTTAAAAAGAAAAAAAAAAGCATTTTATAACCAATGAATAAAATGGCGTACTTGGCAACCTTTTGAAGACGCCTGGTGAAGAAGTCTCATTAGAATTCATGATTTTTGGGGGGTAATTTTTATCATATTGCAACGGCATTCAATATGTTAACCTTACGATACCGGGGTCACGTTCTGATGGTGTTTATGCACCCCGAACTATAGCGTCGAACATTCCATTTCACTAAGGGGAATTATTATCAGCTACATATGCTACATTTGCAGGAACATTCAATGATAGGGAGGCTTTTACGTTTATCAATATTTTTACACTGCAAGTCTTCTTTGTAAGACGCATGTGGCAAAGAGGTTACCATTTTGTAAATTTGAACGATAATGCGAACGGTTTTTGCAAGCCATTAGAAATTTTCTCTGCTCTTGACAATCAGGTTTGGCGGTTAAAAAGCTAGAGCCACTTTTATGTGATTTCACTGGTTGAAGCACTTTCATACGCTAGCACAATCACACTAGCAGATCTGAATAAAATTATAGTTGGCTTCTTGTAAAACCACAATATAGAAAACAAAAAAGTGAAACTAGTAGAAATTAGTGCAAGAATCGGATGATTTGCAATCAGGGATTGTTAGCATTTTAGATGCATAAGCAACACAATGTTAAAAAGCGCCCAAATAGATATAAATCTATTTTTAACTCCTTGGAGTGAGTGATTTTCTATGTTTAGAAAAAGTACCATAAGTGGAAGAAGAAATATTGACTAAAATTAATGTTCAAAATCTGTTTTAATGCATTTCTAGACTGTAATTCAGTTAGATTTATCTTAAGATAGAAAATATTCACATTGGATACTTAAAAACTGCTTTCCCGTGTTTAGGAATAACATTCAGATTTTAGCCCAAATCCAATATTATTATTATTAATTACCATTTTTTTTTACATTATAAAGCACCCCTTTTCCTCACTGCTTTTAATGGTTGGTTCGCGGGCCGCATTAATGTCAACTCCATTTCATGTGGGCCGGACCATTTAAATATAATAATATAAATATAATATATATATATATATATATAAAATATAATAATAATAGTTTTTATTTTTTTAAATGGGATTAAAAGAACTGGCCCAAAAGCCCTAAATAGTCTGTTTTTATAGATCTAAATCAATGTTTATTTGAGCTTTTTTTTCTTAGTATTGGAAAATGTCTTTTAATCATGTTTTTTATTTCAAATGGAAACAAAATATTTTTTTTAAAGTGGAAAACGGGAAATATTTATATTTTTATTTTTAGATTTTACAAAATGTTTTTCGAAAAAAATTGGATAAAAAAATTGCAATGATTGCTTTTTAAAAGGGGAAAATCAGGAAATGTGATGTACATCTATCATCATTTGAATTTGATCCTAAAATAGAAACTTATGATTTACTTTTTCGGGCCGCACAAAATGAGGCGGCGGGCCAGATTTGGCCCCCGGGCCACCACTTTGACACCTGTGCTCTACAGCTTATTTCTGTATTTTTATATGTTAATGAGCTGGATGTAAATATCCTATGATACAACATGGACACCTGCGGCTTATATTCCAGTGAGCCTTATACTCCAGTGAGGCTTATATACCGGAATTTTTTTTTCTTGGAAAATTTGGTAAGCGTGATTTATGTCAGAAAATTACAGTGTATTCAGGTTTCATTGCCATTGATGGCACAAGATGTCAAGAGCGTTTTGACAAGGAAGGCTGGCAGTAAAAATGTAACATTGAAGTCCATGAACAACTGCCATAACGGGAAATGCTTTCCTTGCCCTTATGCTTGCTTTTGTTTCTTTTTTTACACTCCGCAAACCGTTACTTATGGACCTTATTGTAAGCAGTGCATGGAGTTCATGTCAAAAAAAATGCTTGCCTCTACATTAGATGTCATGTTTTTGCACGCCGTGGCTGGAGGCGTTCACCTTCGCGATGGGTCGCCTATTGCGTTGTCGTGTAAAGTGTATATCCACCGTGATAATAGAGAAATTTGCTACATGGCAAATGCGCAACATGTACGAAGACTAATCAAAGTACATGTGATGGGAAGCATTACGACAAGACAATTTGCCAATGGGTGTGTGTGTGTAGGTGTGTTTGTATGCGTGCTCTTATTATTTTATGGACGGCTGCACTCTTAGTGCTCCTGTGGATGTGGCAGCCGAATAAAGATTGAATTAAGATAAAAATATAGGAGGACTGCGCCCGTGGGATAAAAGATGTTGTCTGTCGTTTATTTCTCGCACTTTGCGTTGATGATTAAGAGGGTTTGTGGACACGATTACATGTTTTTGGGGGAATCAGAGGCAAAAAAATGAATTTGGGGATTTCTCTAACGAGGGTAACGGGTGCACGAAGCAATATGATTGGGCAGAATTTGAGGATTTTCAACACTCGTCAGGAAAAGCTTGAGCGGAATTTAAAAAAAAAGATTATTCTGACTGATTAATCAGTGGTAGTGGCGTGTTATCTTATTTCTGGCTGATTTGGTCAGGAAGAGTCTGAGCTAACAATTGTAAAGCTAAGTATACAGTCACAATTATTAATTCATTCTGAACTAGGAGGTGATAAGATACTATTGCGGCCTTGGGGCAGAGTGACAAAAGTGAGGCAGCGTTTAACAAAGTGAGCAAAAGCTTGATTATGGGATAAAGCTAAAATATGTACCGTATTTTCTCGCATATTAGCCGCTGTTAAAATCCTTGTGTTTTTACAATTTCTCTCGTATAAGCCGCCCACTGATTCACAATTTTCACCTCAATTTCATGGTTTTAATAGAGAGTACAAATGTATTACTTGGAAGGGAAAATCTTAAGAAAAATCATCGCACGTGGTATTTCTGTATAAATCGATTGCTGAATTGCAAATTTCTAAAGGGTGTTGCCTGCATGTAGACAAATACAAGAAGGAAGTCACTTGAGCAATACAAGCAGGAATTGTGTCCGTAGCCATCTAGTTTCTCATCCCTAGGTAAGATGGCGGCACCCTGAGCGAGCAATGGCATGCACAAGTTAGTTTTTTCACGTTTTATGCAAGCTACACTTAATTTTTTTCTTTAATTTCATTCATAGATGTCAAAATAAATGTTGTTTAGCGTTTTATCTGTTTATCTTTTCTCTATTTTGAAATAAATGACCGTATCGGCCGCATTGTCTCGCATTCCGCATCTAATTTGTGCGCATATAAGCCATACCATCAATTCAGACATCATTTTTTTTGCGCGACAAATATAACATTAATGCGAGAAAATACGGTATAGTATATTCAATCGTCTATCAATATGTTCAAAAAACATTGGTGGGGATTTGTAACATTTGCACCAAATTTCTTCAATGTTTAAACATCTTTATCCTTGTGTTCAAGGGCTGAAAGTGGAATCGATAATTAATTGCAGTCTCGTTGAATACAGATTAAGTTTGTTTTCATGTTGCTTCAGGTACGGTCATTTTAATCTAAAAACCTGTACATATTATTTGCCATTTTAAGTGCTTCGGTCTTCCCGATCAAAGGTCATCTGACACAGAGTGTCCCATTTAATTGACACAGTCAAAGCTATTCAGTTAGCATTTGTGTCTGTTTATTATTGTGTGGGTTGCAGACTGCCTGACACGGGGTCTGCACACAGCGAGTTAAGAGAACAGTAGGACCTATAATCACTCAAATGTGGCTTGACATGGGGTGACACTCACTCGGCATCGTTGCGTCGCTAGGCAACAGGGAATAGCGAGTCGAACAGATCTGGATTGAAATAACAAACATGGAGAAATAGAGGTGCTAACCACCATGGGGTCCTTCGTCTACGTTACAGTTCTTCGGTTCTACGTTTAAATCTCTGGTCTCGCTATATCGTATTGACTTTGCATCTTCTTTACATGAAGTGTTTACTTCTAGTCTGGGATTGACCGGCAAGGTGAAGGAAAGAGGCGATACATGTTGATAACAAGGTATGCCGCATCTCCCTCACCTTGGCAGTGACACCTCTTCCTGTTCCTCCACCTTCAGCTTCCTGACAAGTTCCCCTTCAGTCTCTCCGACAAAAGTGCTGTCGGAGAACTGGACGTGCTGACAGATACAACAAAGCATCTCCTCCCTCGCATATTTTCCGACATGTTGCTTTGTTGGGTACATGTTTGGCTATGTACCACGCTGAGACTTGCTCGCCGAGTTAATTACAAAGGAATTGCGCATTGTCAGTTAACACCTTGTTAGTTGTAGAGGCGTTAAAAGGACAAGACTGGCTGAAGAACTGAATACATAATAATTTTGTTTGAAATAAATGAGGTTTTGGCTAGATCAACATTAACATGGTTTAAATTCTTATCATGCTACTCAATGATGCTTTGTATTGCATGATTCGTTAAGTCCTCGGAACAGATTGAGAGAAGTGAGTCACTAATCTGAAGTCATTGGCTCTTTCGACCACGATGTACACAAATGAATATCACGATATGGACCAGCGACCTTTCAATCAAAGGAAAACCCGTTGAACTAACTGAGCCACTGTTGTCTCAAAAGGTCGATGTGCTGAAGCGCAAATTTCCTATACTGTAAATAAACCAAACACGTAGGACAAATAGATTTTTTTTTACTCAGGAGCAACTCCCCCAAAATGAGGCAGTGTACTTAACAAAATATGTTAACAGAAGAAAAGGAAAAGAATATCTTATAAAATCGAAGTGCTATCCAACTCCCCAATAATCTGCCTTTAAGGTTGGCAGTTTTGCAACACGATCATACAAATCCTTTTATAAACGAACACAAAACCTAAAAGGAGACGATAACTACACAATTATTGTTAGCCGCTAACATACTGTTAGGCTGTTCATGACCAAACAAGGTAGACAGCGGGGAAAATTATTTTTGGTTGAACTTTAAACCTAATACATATTGTATTCTCTCGCATATTAGTCGCCTCCGCGTATATGCCGTACCCTTAAAATGGCCTTAAAATCGTTGAATTTTATGATTTCTCTCGTATAAGACCCCCCCTGATTGACAATTTTCATCTCCATTTCATGGTTTTAATAGGGAGTACAAATGTATTACTTTGAAGGGAAAATCTTAAGAAAAAATCATCGTACGTGGTATTTCTGAGATACTGAATAAATCGCGGTCTAGTTTTCACCAAGTCTCTGGGTGCAATAATAGCATGAGATACACCTTACAGAGGTATCAAGGCTGATATTTTAAAGATCGACCGCAAGTCCTTCGATCAGCCTTAACAACTATTGGGATGTGCTGACATGGTAAACACTACAAACACATGTATCAAGGCTACTCGCCTCTGGCCAATCAGAGCACGCTTCACTACGGTAAGATGGCGGCGTCCTGATTGAGCAATGGCAGACAAGTAACTGAGTTTTTTCACATTTTATGCATTTTATTTTCTTCTTGAATTTCATTCATATACGTCAAAATAAATTTTGTTTAGCGTTTTCAGTTTTAATGACCGTATCGGTTGCATTGTCTTACGTTATGTCGTTTTGTGCCTCTCAAGTCTAATTTGTGCGCATATAAGCCGCACCCTTCAGTCATCATTTTTTTAGCGACAAATACGGCCTATATGCGAGAAAATACGGTAACACATACTATACAACAGAACACATGAGCAAATATTTTTGGATTCAATACACAGTTTACGTATGATATCATTTGGGGCAGGTGTAGTTCAATGCTAGCTCAAAGCTCTCGGGTTTGTTTGTCAGTGACACCCAGCCTGACCCCAAAAAGCCACTCAAGTTGAGCCGAGGCGGAAAAGGAGGTCAGGTGCAATCAACATTGTTGTCACGGTTGTGTCCACTCTGGCCTGTAACCAGGCAACAAGGCGGCGCCATCGCCGTAAAGCGGATGTGACAGCGTCAGGTGGATTGAGCTTGGTGGACTAGAAGCGTGAACCACAGCAGTTTGCACCGTAACGCGAGCCAGCTCGCGTCACGGTACAAAAAGGTCGCCGCTTCGGAACCGAGCCAACACTTGGTCGGAACGAAATTTGGATGGCAATCAACAAGACGAAAATAAAAATAACCGTAATGCTAATTGATGCTAATAAGACCAAACAGGGTTCGACGCTGCATCATTTCACCTCGTTGTCCTACACACTGTTTCTATACGTGTCTGACTGTTGAATGACTTTTCATTATTCGGCATGGCCACGTGTTGAAAAAAGACAGGTGAAAACTGATAAAGACCCCACTTACCATGGTCTGCGACGGACATCGTAGAGGTCAATCTTGTTGGGCGCTCTCCAAGGAGTGGCTGGAAAATAAAATGGATGTTGTCCCCTGCACTGTAGGATATTTCACCTCAGATTAGATCAAAGTCATAATTTCATTCTTCCTATCCAGTTACCAGTCGAGACATCTGATAAGAAATCGCTCCACAGAAGAGCCGAAGGGTCAATTTAGACGTTATCTAGCCCTGAGTTATAAGGGCGGCTGGCTGAGTTCTTTCATCATCACCAAGGATGCATCTTACCTGGGTAATAGCGTGTCACACCCGTGGCGCTGCCAAAAACCTGCCAGCGGAGGGAGCTGTCTTCTCGGCGGTTTTCGATGAAGACCCGCTCCAGAGCTTGAGTCCAGTTCAACTCGTTCAGGATGACCGGAGCTGGAGGAACACAAATTGGATTACCGCATTTTCTCGCATATTGACTGCCTCCGCGTATAAGCCGTACCCTTAAAATTGCCTTAAAATGGTTGAACCCACACCCACAATTATGAATTCATTCTGAACTAGGTGATAAGATACTATTGCTGCCTTGGGGCAGAGTGACAAAAGTGTGGCAGCGTTTAGCAAAGCGAGCAAAAGCTCGATTATGGGATATTTCTGAAAGCTAAAATATGTAACGTATTTTCTCGCATATAAGCCATACCCTTAAAATTGCCTTAAAATCGTTGAATTTTACAATTTCTCTGGTATAAGACGCCCCCTGATTCCCAATTTTCACCCCCATATTCATGGTTTTAATAGGGAGTACAAATGTGTTATCGTATTTTCTCACATATAAGCCGCATCTGCGTAAAAGCTGTACACTTGAAATTGCCTTGAAATTGTTGAATTTTACCATTTCTCTGGTATAAGACGCCCCCTGATTCCCAATTTTCACCCCCATATTCATGGTTTTAATAGGGAGTACAAATGTGTTATCGTATTTTCTCACATATAAGCCGCATCTGCGTAAAAGCTGTACAGTCGAAATAGCCTTGAAATTGTTGAATTTTACAATTTCTCTGGTATAAGACGAATGCCTCTGATTAACAATTTTAACCTCCATATTCATGGTTTTAACAGGGAGAACAAATGTGTTACTTTGAAGGAAAAATCTTAAGAAAAAACATCGCACGTGGTATTTTTTAAATAACTTCATAAATTGAACAGATCATCTGCTGGATTGCACATTCCTAAAGGGTGTTGCCTGCACATAGACAAATTCAAAAAGGAAGTCACATGACCAGTACAACCAGGAAGTGAGTCAGTAGCAGTCTAGTTTTCACCAAGTCTCTGGGTACAATAATAGCATGAGTTACACATTACGCAGGTATCAAGGCTGATATTTTAATGGGCAATTGGGAGTCAGGGTACTACATCATACATTTCTTCAGGACCCTCAAAAGTCCCAGAACAACCTTGGCAGCCACATATGTAAACACCCCGGCAGGTCGGCGGCATTGACTATCTCACAGGACATCAAATCTAATCTTTCTGATCTTCGACTAGTCGCCGATGAGAAATGAGCGATTACCTCGAAAGAGGTGCTAGCTACGTCAACCGTAGTGTGCACGGGAAGGGGTCGGGTAGAGCGCCTGCTTTGAAGGTTTTAGCAATTTAAAAATACCCTGAAGTGAAAAATCATAAGGTCAGAGTAGATTCTTCACCTTAAAAAGTACAGGAAAAAAATCCCTTTTGCATTAGTTGAAACCTGCACACACTTGGGAAGAAACGAAGAGCGTTAACTGTCTGTAGTTAACATTAAGTTCAATGGCGGGTGCAATGGTGTTTTAATAGGGAGCTGATTAAAGAGAAAACTAGCAGAGGAGAAACTCAACTGCCTTTTCTGATTATAGAGAAGGCACGTAAAACACTTTTAACCCCAAACTCAGACTTTCGTCACTAGCCTTAGCTTCTTCCATGCTTTTAATGATGGCCGACTTTTTGCAAAACCACGATAAAGACAAATTTACACACCGGAGAAAGATTGATCCACAGGATTTGGCAGAACTTTGTCGGGAAGAATGACAGACAGCATATAAACAAACAATGTTTTGGATGAAAAACATCGGTTTTTCCGTTTGACTAGTGTTGGGTTTATTCTGGGATGTTACTATATGTTCATTAAGCATTAATAGGTAATGAAGCTATAATTTAATTTGTGCTATACTTTATGTTGGGACCGAGTAAGCTCGAGGACACTTTCCCCCCCACAGCTGCTTTCGAGGCCAGTTAATTGTTTTCAGGACTTCTGACCGAACAGGACACCATGTTCCAGGCCGGGACTGTTGATCTGAGTTGGCAATGAAGATCTACGAGGGACTCTTAAATTGCTTTGACTTGGATTCCGGCAGATGGCGATAATCGAATCAACTTCCGAAAATACTCGCATTATTGTTTAAAAATACTGTCGCTCTGTTTACCTTATAAAGAAATTATTATGCTTATTTGTGCAAATTCTTACGCAGTTGTTTTTGGTTCCGATCTAATGAGATTGTTGTGGCAGTTGTTTTTTGACCTTAATGGTGTTATTCAGTTAGCTTATGCTGTTTTGATTAAAGTGTATTAATAATAAACCTATCAACTAGCGTATCCGTTGATCTAAATTCTTTGGAACCTAAAGTGGGTTCGGTTTTTTTAGATTGGGCCGATGCTTATTTAGAGAAGATCAAAAAGCAAAAGCACACATTTCAATTTCACCTGGACCGTGCAAACCTCAAGCAGCGGTCAGGCAGTCATCTGATTAACGCGTGTAAAAGTATTATCCTTTAAGCAGCAGTTATCACAACCTCCGTGCTGTCAAGTCCCGGCTGTTCTCTTATCTAAGTCGAGCCACCGAGTATGATGCGATAGCCGTCCCGCACCGGCCAAGGGCAAGGAGACATCCTTCCATTGCCGTTTAAACTGCGATGACTAAATATCATGTCCCAAATCGGGTCTGTTCGGTTAGATATTTGCAACCGGCAGTGGAGATGAAGAAGAAAATATGTATTTATATGGAATTAAAATGTTGGGGTAGAAAAATGCTGATGAAAAAAGTTTGTTCAAATATTAATATTAATTATCACTCCGTTCATTTTTTTAAAATAACTGAAGTAAAAGGCCAATAAATTTTGGATATTACAAGATATAATATGTTCAATTTTATTCTAAATTTAGCCAAATATTGTAAAACGGCAGTATTTCAAAAGGGAAAAAGTCTTATTAAAGTAGTTTTTTCAACTTAAAAGAAAAATCTCTGAGGTTTCAGAATATCCTACTTTTTCTTTTTTAGAAAAAAATACCCTTCTGATTATTTCAGAACATTATTCTGTGGTTAATATATATTTTTTAAGATAAATACATCAACAGTCGAGAAAAAATACAGATTTAGAATTCTAAACTTAAACAAAATTCCCCAAATATAAAACAAGGACAGATTTTTACATTACAAAAAAATTCCTAACATTTCTAGTTGACACAAAATCCCTTTGAAAAGTACAAAGTTGAAAGGTTCCCACTATTATATTTGCTATTTTTTTGTCTTTATACTCATTGTCACCATGTTCCTATAATTGGCTAGCGACCAGTGCAATATGCCCTCCCCTCTTTTTTTCCAAGAATACTGATATACGGCCCCACCCTCCTAAATTATTTGACAAAAACTGCAACATGTTAATCAAGGATGTTTTTTGTCTACTCTCACATCAACTGCCCCCTACCCACCCTGCCCAGCATCTGCCAGTGCATTATGCCCCCCTCTTTATTCCAAGAATACTGATACAAAGCCCTGCCCTCCTAAATTATTTGACAAAAACTACAACATGTTAAACAAGGATGCTTTTTGTCTACTCTCACATCAACTCCCCCTACCTACCCTGTCCAGCATCTCCAAATCCTGGTGCCTTAGAAGAGCAGAGAGCATTATAAAAGACAATACACATCTCGGCTTCCACCACTTCAACCTGCTGCCCTCTGGAAGGCACTACAGAGCCATAACAGCCAAGACAAACAGACTCAAGGACAGTTTCTTCCCAAGAACTGTCCCCATACTCAACTCAAGTTGTGCACCTAGGACCTAAATCAAGACGTATTACTACTACTTATACTACTTATTTATCATATTGACCATTTATTTATCTATTATCAATTACTATTTGACTATGTATTTATCATTACTATATATTGATTATTTGTTTGTTTGTTGTTGCGTCCATAGACTCAACGTCTCCATTAATGTATTATCAATAGATGTAAAAAAAAAAATTACATCTTCAATTAATCATTTTTCAATCAAAAAGATACAAGGTACAGTTTTTGTTTTTAATAACTATACAGAAAAAAAATGGCACCTGGTTAGAGTTTAGTCATGCTTGCCATTTTCAAGACCTAATCAAGACTTATTACTACTACTTATACTACTTATTTATTATATTGACCATTTATTTATCTATTACTATTTGACTAGATATTTATTTGTGCACTATGTAGTGTAAGCTTTATATCTGATTATACCTGTATAATGACAACAAAAGCATTCAATTCATTTCAATTCAATGGTGATAGTCAGTATGGTCATATTTTCAGAAAGACCAAAGTTAGTGTTCATCTTACACCAAAATAGGTCATTGCTGGTATGTGTTACCTTTGCAGCCAAACACACACACACACACACACACACACACACACACACACACACACACAAACACACTCGGCTCACATCGCTTCAAGAAAAACAGGCACGTCCGAGATAAGCTAACGCAACAACCTAATTCTCTTTGATTTATTCATCCAGGATATACACCGACTTCTCCGGACAGTTGATAAAAAGACAAAATTCCAACCCGAGGGTCTGAATTGCACGCTCGCCCAGACAGCAGACAGCCCCCCCCCCCCCCCCCCCCCCCCCCCCCCCGACCCCGACCCATCCTCAGGCACCATCGTTCAGGTGAAACGGGTGCCGCCTCCCACCACGTGTGATATCTTTAAAAGGCAATTCATCAAGCCGGCGCTCCCGTGACATTTGGAGCACCCTTGGCTTTGCCCCCTTTATGCGGCACGACACGGCAAAAGCGTTAAAAGAGTGGAATTTATGGGGCATCTCGGCTCCAGATCGTTCCTCAACCCCTTTCGTGACCGCCCCCGCCCTGCCTTCCTTCATATACACATTATTCACACTGATATATCTTGGATAAAGAGCCATCCAAACAGATCTCGGCCCAATGCCGCTGTATTAATACAACATCTTACAAATGGCGGCACGATTCTGCCGTATTCACAATGCACGGAGCCGAGTGTAATATATCAAGCGTGCTGAACACACAAAGTGGGCCCGGTCAGAAATCCATAACGGTAATGGAGCTAAAGCTATTAGCCAAGTCACTAAGAAAGAGTCTCGGCCATTAGCGTTGCAGTAGTTTACATGTGTCGACAGCTCAAGGTGTTGTTTACATGGGTTCACGTGGACGAGTTGTGTCGCTGACGTTGGACGGCTTAATTTCAGTCTCTCCGTAAATAATTTTCGGATGCTGTCGACTTCCCTCGAGTCCATCAAACTGAATAAAAACAAGGCTGACAGTCAAATTGCTGTAATTACCGCAAATACAAAAGAGAACGCCGGCGGAATATATTTCCACAAGCTTTCTTCACATAAATGTTCAAATGTCATAAATTGGAAGAACTAAATCATTTTTTGACGTGATGGAGTTTTTAAAGAGGACCTAAATAATTGTAGCATTAAAAAAAAAGCTGATTTTGGTGAGATGCATTAAGGATTTATGTGCTCCCTATTATGTGTTCCAGTTAAAATTTGAATAGCAACATTTAAAACATGAATGACATAAAACGGATTCCTAAATATATAAATTTAAAAAAACAGTGACTACTAACTACTCTGCATAATTGTAGCATTAAAAAAAGCTGATTTTAGTGAGATGCATTAAGGCACATGTGTCAAAGTGGCGGCCCGGGGGCCAAATCTGGCCCACCACATCATTTTGTGCGGCCCGGGAAAGTAAATGATGAGTGCCGACTTTCTGTTTTAGGATCAAATTCAAATGAAGAGTATAGATGTATATTAAATTTCCTGATTTTCCCCCTTTTAAATCAATAATTGTAAATTTTTAATCAATTTTTTCTGTGTTTTTAGTTCAAAAATCATTTTGTAAAATCTAAAAATATATTTAAAAAAAGCTAAAATAAACATTGTTTTAGATCTATAAAAAAATGAATATTCAGGGCTTTTAATCCAGTTCTTTTAATCCATTTATTTAAAAAAAATCTAAATATTATATCTAAAATGGTCCGGCACACGTGAAATCAAGTTGACATTAAAGCGGCCTGCAAACCAACCTGAGTCTGACACCCTTGCATTAAGAACTTATTTGTTCCCTCTTATGTATTGCAGTTAAAATTAAAAAAGCAACATTTAAAACCAGAATAACATAAATCCCAATTTCATTATAATTTATTACATCAACATTGAATCCATTTAACTGGGAACCACTTGTTGAATTTTGCATTCTTCTCAGCGCTAGCACTATTAGCATCTTATTAACATGTCACAAAGGAAGACAAGGTTTCCAAATGCTAATCTTGTAGGAGATATACTTGCGTAATATGCCATACACCTAATAATTGCTCCTAAAACAAACACACCAACTGTTATTTGTGAGCCTGCCGGTTGAATTTAGCATGCTATTTTAATTAGCGTGCAGGGAAACGATAGCGCTCCTTCACTGGGCACATGCTACGCTACGCCATAGTCTTTTTTTGCACACCTCTCTTTGGTTTTTAAAGGCATTTCCTTCGTATGTCTATTTCCATCATCTTCACCCCTACGCACGTTTAAATCTTAAATTTGATGCTAAGAGGACTTGAGTTGCATCTCCTGTGAGGCGTGAGCAACATGGCAGGGTAGAAGGCTTCTTCCAGGGTCGCAGAAACCCGCGGCGTGACAAACAAAAACACTCGGCCGGCAAACCAACTGCTCTCATGATCACGGTCCTCGGGGCATTTGAATCGATCGCAAGGAGGTGCCTTTAGTTGTCACAGATGCGACGAGAAGCAGACTTCATCAGCTCGTGCAATGAGGCTTTGTTTGAGAGATACTTTTGATTATTTCTAGATCAACAGGGAAGGGAGGAATTGGGGGAGTTGAGTTGTTTCAAGGGCGAAACAAGTTCCGGATTGAATCATTAAGGTAAGGAGGAAAGTTGTATACAGTGGTACCTCGACATATGAGGGCCCCTGTATACGAGCAATTTGAGATACGAGTAAAATTTTGGGCAAATATTTATCTTGAGATACGAGAGGCTGCTCATAAGAACATCATGGCCACTGTCTTTCCCGTAGCAACTCGCTCGTGTAATATCTCTACGAGCACTGGGCGGAGCATTGCATTTTTTCCAGTGTTTTTTTCCCGTTAGTCAGTGCCAATGGCGGAGCTTGTTCGCTAATACGAGAGGAGTATATACTACTTCTCGTTGGCAAGTGGTCGTGCGTTATCCTATTGTGAGGACATTTATGTGCATCATTTTGGGAATATTTTGAAAGGAAAGACAAAAGCAAACAACCCTCGATAGGTTGCATCTGAAAGTCAGGGTGGAGGCGAGGCCAATAGAGCCAACCTGTGAGAAGAAAGGTATCAAAATGTAAAACGAAATTAGAATTAAGTTTAGTGTGAGGTTAGATTAGATTTATTTTTGAGTGTGTCTGCATCATACTCCAAGTTCATTTATATTTGTTTGTTACGAGCGCGTTGCCGTGCAAAAAGTTTCTCTACCTCTCTCCCCTCCATGAAATCTGTCTAATTTTAGTACTATTATACACATTTTAGTACTATTAAACCACTAGTTATTTGTTACTTTGTTAATAGATGGCGAATTAGAAGAAATAAAACATTTTTTCCAATCCAATATCCTGTTTTGGGTGTTTTTTTCAGAAGGTTGCAACGAATGAATTTGTTTTTAGTTCATGTCTATGGAAAACATTCGTTTGAGTTGTGAAAAAAATCGACATAAGAGCTCCATCCCGGAACGCATTAAGCTCGTATCTCGAGGTACCACTGTATATTAAATACATTATTATTGTTGTTGGTGAGCTGGACTCCAATTGACTTTGACACTAAAAGTGAGGTCTACCCTAAACCGGTCGTCATCCGATGACATGCCTAAAAAGAACAAAGTCTGTTGCTCCAGGCACTTGTAATCGCCAACTTTAATAGCGAAACATTCAGTAAAATGAATGTCACTTTTGCCCCCCTATTTTTTTGTTATGGATTTACTGTACAGTCCCGATAAGCCCGTCATGAATGTTACATCTGACAATAAGCAGTCACAGCTCGCAATGGGGTATAAAGCCGGCCCCCCCAATGGATGCGTAAAGACCTTTCATTAAATGTGACGTCTAAATCCACTGCATACGGCGCCCTTTCCTTTGGCACAATACAATATGTTACGTTGTCATTTTTACAGCGTGGCAATTGACGCCGTTATCAGGAATGCGCCGAGAAAACTGGCAAAATGTGCCCGAGAAAGCGAGGGAGCTTAAACGTTTGAGCTATTAATGCATATTTTTATACTTTATGTACTGCTGTGTGTAGTTGTATTGAGTTTTGTCCGGGTATAGATTTCTGGAAAAGGCACAAAATATAGGTGTGGAATGCAAGAGAATGTCATGGAAAATTTGGGTTTATTAATTCCATCTGTGTCTTGAAATACGAGCGACCTAAATGAAGTTTTACATTCGAGATATGAGTGCTATGATTTTTTGCATGGCAACACGCTCGTAACATAACAAACAAATTTAAATGAACTTGGATTACGATGCAGACACACTCAAAAATAAGTTTAATCGAACCTAACACTAAACTTAATTATAATTTAGTTTGACATTTTCATACCTTTCTTCTCCCGGGTTGGCTCTATCTGGCCCCGCCTCCACCCTGACTTTCAGATGCAACCTATCGAGGGTTGTTTGAGTTGGTATTCCCTTCAAAATATTGCCAAAATTATGCACACAAATGTCCTCACAATAGGATAACGCTCGACCACTTGCCAATGAGAAGTAGTATATACTCCTCTCGTATTAGCGAACAAGCTCCGCCATTCGCACTGACTAACGGGAAAAAACCCACTGAAAAACATGCAATGCTCCGCCCAGTGCTCGTAGAGACATTACACGAGGGAGTTGCGACCAGAGACAGTGGCCATGATGTTCTTATGAGCAGGCTCTCGCGTCCGCTGTCCGCTCGTATATCAAAATTTGTCTCGTATCTCAAGATAAATATTTGCCCGAAATTTTACTCGTATCTCGAATTACTCGTATGTCGGGCCACTCGGTATGTCGAGGTACCACTGTAATTTGTTTTTAGTTCTTTTCTATGGGAAACGTTGATTTGAGATACGAGTAAATCGACATACGAGCTCGGTCCTGGAACGCATTAAGCTCGTATCTCAAGGTAAGACTGTATTTTGCAAGAATAAAGCCATTTGTTCTAATGATTGTTGCATCGGGGGTTGTTGAATGTGTGTCAAATTGCTTGTATGTCGAGGTACCACTCTACTTTTGATTCATTTTTTCCCCAAATATTTAGAAACAATGTCTTGGTGTACTACCATTCAACTCAATGTATTCAAGTTCGGTATTTCACTAAAGTATTTGCACTACACTTTAAGAATCACTCCACTTGAGGCTGTAATCGTTTTTAAAAAAGAACATCAAAATTATTCAATTAGACACCAACAGAAACATTTTTAATATTACTGGTCTAATTTTGGATAGGGAAAAAAACAAAAGGCTGATGGATCCAATCGAGTTTTGGCCGTAAAAAATAAAACAAGCAGAGGAATAATAAGCAAACAGACATTTTCTAGACGAATTATCATTAGTGCCAAAGATTGCTCTTCTGCATTCAAACAATGATTATTTCCAAGACGATATTAGGACAAGACTCGTCTCTAGTCGTTTCCCAGTCGCGTCTGTAACAACCACACGGGGCGAATAAAAGCCGTTTCTCGCACTTATCCGCCGTGGCGGCGTCCACTCGCTCGTAAGCAAGCAAGACGAAAAGAAAAGCATGAATGTTTGACCCGAGCTAATTAGAAAGTTTGCAGGCTCGGCAGCAGGAATAAGCGGCGGGATAATGAATAATAAAAAGGTTCATTACTGCGCTCAGGGAACACTCTCCATCTCAATAAATGGACACGGGGCCTGGCAGACAAATCAAACCAGGACACGTACGGCGCCTCATTTAGCTTCTGGAAGGATCACAATGAAAGAAAAAGAAGGAGGGGAGAAAATTCCCTGCCTCTAAATGGTTTCTATTATTGAAGTGTCTCATCTGTTACACTCTCCTTCACTTCAATTCTTTCTATCTTTTCTTCAATCGCTAGCGCCGTCCCTCCCTCTCTCGCTTTCTGAGGCCACCGTCACACTCGGCCATTTTGCTTTTGACCGGTAAATCATATTGTTGCGAGCAAGAAAGCGGTCTCTTTATGCGGTGTTTGGCAAAGTGCAAAATAGTGGACTGTCGCTCGTGAAAGGTTTAAGAGTGGTGTTTTTTCAAGATAAAAAATAACTCACTTCATAATTGGCATTAACTGTTCTGAGACGAAACCGATCTGCTCCAAAAATCAGTTTTTACACTGACCACACAGTAACTTGCAAATTACCAGATACATTTCATTCTATTTTATTTCCGGATCAAAGGAAACCAATCAATAGCATTTCTGTTATTCCATTGGCTGCTGGTCACCATCACCAAACTACCATTTTTACATCAACACGCTTTAATCTTAGTCATCCACTAACTTAACATGTAAATTTTTAATGTAGAAAAGCAGGGAGACCAACAACGGCCACAAATGTGACAAACTGTCAGGCACTTTAACAAAACAAATGGAGTGTTAAGACCTACCGTATGTATACATGTACATCTATGTGTATGTATGTATATATATATATGTATGTATATGTATGTATGCGTATATGTATATATATTTCAGCAACATGCTTATTTATTTATAAATTTATTTATTTATTAACTTACTTATTACCTATTTATGTCAAAGATGTATTTTTCTGTGTCTGTATTCTCACTCTCTTGCTACTATGACAACAAAATTTCCTGAATACGGGATGAATAAAGTTATCCAATCCAATGCAAATGATGTAAACAATAATTTTCTGTGGTTGGAATTAAGAATCAGCGTCTATACCAGGGGTGTCAGACTCGGGTTGGTTCGCGGGCCGCTTTAACGTCAACTTGATTTCACGCATGCCGGACCATTTTAGATATAATATTTAGATTTTTTTTAAATAAATGGATTAAAAGAATTGGATTAAAAGCCGCCACTTTGACACATGTGGTCTATACTGTAATACCACAAATTTGGCACAGAAATCTCACGACATCAGGTTGCCATTAGTTTAATCTAGACACCAAAAATTGGACTTCATGGTTTTTCCCATGACCTAAAGTCTCTTCATATTGGACTTGGCTCATCTCCTATTCTTCAATTAAAAATCTCCGCGTTGCAGAAGGCCCCGGCAGAAGCCAACCAAAGTACCTTAATCATAATATATATATATTTTTTTTATCCTCTTCCTTAAAGCAGAACCTAAACACCAATTCCCCGCGTTGCACCGCTCCTGACCACAAGTCACCAGCAGGCTCAATCAAAAAGGCCTTTATTCTCCGACTCATATCTTCAGTCGGCGGAAGTGGAGCTGCCACAAAATGGCTCCGGGAACAATGTGTGGCCCTGATTGCTCTATTGTGTGTTAGCTTCAGCTTCTGACACTACCCCCCGAACCCCGCCAATCACTCGCAGCCCTCCACCTACACTTTCATTCCGACAAGATGTGTCTGGAGACACGGCTGGGGGGCATTGTTACAGACAGCTGCTGTACGTTTCTGTTCCACAAAGATGGCAACGACACGGACAAAAGCCAAATGACAGGTGGAAAATGAACGTCAGTCTGCATCTTTGGTCTTTTTTGATAAAAAAAGCTTGGGAGTTGATAACAGACAGGTAGGAAGGTGTGCTTTTGTCCATTTGGCAGATCCACGGGAAGGCAGGGGCATCAATATGACAATGTCTGAGTAGGCATATGACATGTACAATGATGCTCGTACACAGAAAAGGTTGTAGGCTAAAGCTATGCTAACATACGCAATTATGTCTGAGGAGGGAAGAGCCATCTTGAAATGTAAACAAATGTCCCGTCGTATCTGGCTGGCGATTAAGATGACATTATTTACATAATATTAGTAGGCAAACGAGTTCTGCAGTACTGTTTGAATACGTATTAACATCCTCGGCCAATTGCTGCCCTTTTTAATGATTGTAATTCCCCTTAAGCGATAAAAAAAACGTACAAATGCAATGCGGCACATATTTACTCACATAGGTTGCAGTTAAAAGTCTATTTTTTTTTCCCAAAGTGGACAGCTTTCTGACGCACTATATTTATAGAATGAAAAGGTGGACAGGTGAAAGGGCATGACAATACTATTAGCAGTCAGCGATGACATTTTTGGCTGCTACTGGTGATTGAGATGATCCGGATTAGAGCCGAAATGGGTAAAACGAGATTGGTTTTACAAAAAAAACTTACCGTATTTTCGCAACTATAAGGCGCACTGCATTATAAGGCGCACTGCATTATAAGGCGCACTGCATTATAAGGCGCACCCTTAATGAACGACACATTTTAATTTTTTTCCATATATAAAGCTCACTGGATTATAAGAGGCCCTGTCAATTTTGGAGACATTTTAAGACTTTTAAGTGCGCCTTAGTCGTGAAAATACGGTACTTAAAAAAATTATACGGAGTACACAATTTGAAATGATAAAAAAAAAAACGTATAAAATACGGGAAAAAACATAAATTGACAAGTATGGATTAAACAACCAAGACAACCAGACTCTGTCTGTCCCCTACCTACACTGTCCAGCATATACAAATCCTGAGCACAGAAGCATCATAAAAGACAATACGCATCCCGGCTCCCACCACTTCAACCTGCTGGCCTCTGGAAGGCGCTACAGAGCCATAACAGCCAAGACAAAAAGACTCAAGGACAGTTTCTTCCCAAGAGCAGTCACCATACTCAACTGGAGTTCTGCACCTAGGACCTAATCAAGACTTATTGCTAGCCACTTTGGTCACTTTGTACCACTTACCCATGTTGACTACAACTTCTACTACATATGTTGACCACTTTTTTATCGAATACTATTTATCGATTATGTATTTATCGTTACTACATATTGATTAACTATGTGTTTGTTTATTGTTGAGTCCATAGACTCAGCGAGTGGTTCGCTCTGAACGTCTCAGAAACTGGACTTTAGCTCTGCTAATCTCCCTTGGACTACTTATTTATGTGTTTCTTATTTATTGATGTATTATGTGTTTGTTTTTGTTATTGGTGCATTACGTGGTGAAAGCTGTAAATCATATTATACTTGTATAATGACAATAAAAGCTTTAAATTCAATTCTCTTATAGCTGGTACCACAGACAAAGCAGTAGCTTGTTGGCTAACACACTATCTGGGTTGCTTTTCGTTAATATTTATGAGTTGGAAGTGTGAGTTTATAGTGTAGCGGTCAGTACCTGCTTGTCGTTAAAAAGCAAGTCGTTCCGAATGTCAATTTGCTGTTGTGGTTTTGTTTGTTCCTTTCTTACAGGTCATTGGATAAGCACTTACCCATAACCATCTACATTTGGCTTAATAATCATAATAATTTAAAAAACTATGAGAAATCATGGCGCACGTTTATCATTTTTAACCCTGCGGATTAATTTACTGGCAAGAAAGTAAACATTATGATTAGCATTTCTTTTCGGCGTGACACAGCAGAGCAATTTAATGCTAATGAATGGAGGTAAAAGTCAGGTCGTCTCCATTAAAGCATTGAGCGGAGTTTTAATAGCGAGTACTCGGATGCTTACAGCCTTTGTAGATGTCGGTTGGAATCTGCACGGCGCTGGATGAGTAGTTGACCTTGTTTTTGAAATTAGGATCGTCCACAAACTCCAACTCAAGAGATGTTGAGCTCTCCAACGGATTTTCTTCTTCTCCGTCCTCCGTCTGCAAAAACACACAAAATCAGCACGCAAATCCATCCGAGCAAATAGACCAATACGTGCAAATACGGTAATGCGTTCTGTCATGGCCCGTGTGGCTTTGCGGTGCCCATCTGTGGCCCCGGTTCTGCAAATACGGGCTTTTGTTTGGATTCCTAACGGCTGCCTAACATATCACGTCATCGAAAATAGCAGAACTTTTGTTTGTCATCTAAATTACGAAAGAATCCTCTGAAAACTGACCGTCCGTTCGACCGAACGTCTGGTCGACCAAACATCTTTCGACGAAACGTCCGAGTACCGTATAGGCTTAGTATCAAAATAACGGATTGACCTCACTTCTACATCTCCACTGGAAGGTTACGAAAGCATAGCAGTCGATTGATTGGTCAAATTCTTTGACAATGGCGTAGCCGCTAAACACATTAGCAACCATTAAGCAGCTTTAAACTTAAAAGTATAAAAGAAAGAAACAAAATGAAATACTGATTCATTTGAAAACTGCCACAGTTGACTTGTCCGAACAAAAATACTCGAGTACATTTAATGGGTTTTCTTGTCAAACAACGGTTTGAGCAGTTGTTGATTCCTAAGTGATTTGTGTTTGCCTGCTGCTGGCGGCTTCTCTTAGATGTTAGCACAGAAAATAGCCTAGCAGGAGACATTTACAGATCAAAACCCGTAAAACAAAGACATGGGAGGTCACGTCACACTTGGGTCTACATTAACTAAACAAAGATAAATGAAATGTGTGCTTGCTTTTGCTTCAAGCACTTTGATAAACTCCCAATTGTGAGTAGACCTCAGCTTTTGTTCAAAGGTTATTTATTAGTCACCCTCCATTAGCCTTCATTTGTTAAAACCGAATGCATATGAAAGAGGACCCAAATCCGAAGATCTTTCCTTTTTGTTTTGTCAAAATAGAAATCATAACATTTGTGGATTGCATGAACTGTGCGGATGAATTAGTTATATTTAAATAAAGCAGCATGGGTTAATCGGAGCTGACATGATGAAACCTGTTGTTTTTTGGGGGGGGGCTTCATTAAATCAAAAGCGTATGTTCACAGCGGGGCGGTGATTGATGGGTCTGCTTTAATTGTCTATTAAAATGCAATTACAAGCTGTTGTTGGGACGAGCCGGGGGGACGTCCCCGAATAAAGTCAAACCGAAGAAATGTCTCAAAGTGGACAGGAAAGACCAACAAACAAGAGAAAGCAACTTCTTTTTGGCGGTCAAACCGGAGTTGAACTTTTGTTGACGTTCTTAGTATTGGATTAGCAGGTCTTTGAAGTGATGCCATTACCATAAAATTTAAGATAGTTTCCAATATATTGTCTAATATATCCATTTTGAATTTCATGTTAGCAAACTTACAGAATTTCTAGGGGCAAAACAATATTATTTGGATGAACAACCAAAACATGTTAGCATCAAGCTAGCAGTTAAGCATTTATTGACGTTCTTAACATTGGATTAACAGGTCTTTAAAGTGTTTCCATTACCATAAAATTTAAATAATTTACAATATTTTGTCTAATATATCCATTGTTAATTTCATGTTAGCAAACTTACAGAATTTCCAGGGACAAAACAATATGATTTGGACGAACAACCAAAACATGTTAGCATCAAGCTAGCAAAATTTCAGGTGGGGGGCAAAACAATATGGTTTGGATGAAAAACCAAAACATGTTAGCATCAAGCTAGCAGAATTTCAGGTGGGGGGCAAAAGAATATGGTTTGGATGAATAACCAAAACATGTTAGCATCAAGCTAGCAGAATTTCCGGGGGCAAAACAATATGATTTGGATGAACAACCAGAACATGTTAGCATCAAGCTAGCAGAATTTCATGGGGGCAAAAATATGGTTTGGAATAACAACCAAAACATTTTACTTGTATAATTTTGCCAACTAAAGTTGTTAACCAGTGCTAGGAAATAATTTCCAAACTTTAAGAAGTGTGTTTTATTCAATTTAAATGCATTAAAGGGGTCAGGATTGTGAATGTTTCACCCACGATAAAAGCCTCACCACATTGGATACCGCCAAAGCACAAGTTAATTATTTCCGTCGATCATTAATCCAATTGATCTCAGTGGGAACGTCAAAGAAATAGGTTAACGGTATTAGCACCAAGATGTTTGTTGATTGCGCAGCTTGACATTAATTCTGTCAACGTCGGCAAGCGAGGAGCATTTTTCATTCTTTCTTCAGAAGAGCCCCAATCATAATTAACTAAGGCAGTTTCTAATTAGCAACTGAATAAATGCAGGCAGCAAAGACTGATTAGTTCATTTTCTTCAACCACCCACCACCTGTTTGGCACGAATCATTAGCCAATTTGTTCATTCTTATCTCCTCACTCTCAAGGCCTCATTAATGGTTGAAGAGGCCAAAGATGACATTTGGAAGATTTTTTCCTTCCTTTTTTCGGCTAACCGGCTAAAGCTAAAGTGTGTGTAATACAACTCAGTGTGTGAATACAATGCTGATGTCTATTTGTTCCTTGAGATTGGCTAGAAAATGTTATATTGATGGCCGTAATGATCGAAAATGATTGGATGAGGGTAGAATGACACTTTCCCTGATGAGCCTTGAAAACACAAATTTATAGGTAATGTATTTTTTTTCCGCCCCCATTATGTTTAGTTATGATTTACAACCTTTAACTGCCTTACATTAATAGCCATCCATGAATCAGAGTTGATACAAAAAAATCAACTTTATGTGCATCATTTTGGGAATATTTTGAAGGGAATACAAAATCAAACAACCCTCGATAGGTTGCATCTGAAAGTCAAGGTGGAGGCGGGGCATATAGAGCACCTGTGTCAAAGTGGCGGCCCGGGGGCCAAATCTGGCCCGCCGCATCATTTTGTGCGGCCCGGGAAAGTAAATCATGAGTGCCGACTTTCTGTTTTAGGATGAAATTAAAATGAAGAGTATAGATGTATATTAAATTTCCTGATTTTCCCCCTTTTAAATCAATAATTGTAATTTTTTAATCATTTTTTTCTGTGTTTTTAGTTCAAAAATCATAGACACTTGTTAATCACTTCAACAATTTCACGGCATTGGCGGAGCCTTAAATTAGCGACTTCAATTTTCACATTTTAACAACTTTTGACTGAGTTTGTCCTCACTAGCGTTGTATTAAGGGGGGGTCAGTAAAGTGAGGGTCACGGGTGTCTTGCCCTGAGCACACGCTTTGTTAATGATGACTGATGCTACCCAATTAAACGTGCTGACAGGCCTTAAAGCGACGTGTCATTAATCAAAAGAGGGGTGCGTGCGAACAGAATATAATAGCGTGATGTATCGGTCCTTCACATCCCCTTCTGGACGGCCATCTTTGAACATCTACGAGCTTGTGACATTCGGGAAAGCAGAACCTGAAGCGACAGTACGCCAGCAGTTTGTGCAGCAGTCACATGGTGGATGGATTGAAATGTCTTAATAAAAACTCCATTGTTAACTTTTCACTACCCTGAAACTCTTTTAAATTCTAACGGACTAGAACGGACTCCTGAAGTTTTCTCGATGAAGGGTAAGTTCAATCTAGATAGGGATGGGCGGTTTTAAGATCGTGATTGGTAACCCTTTGACTGCCTAAAGGTAATTTTGGAAAATCAAAATTGTCTCATGACACGCATAAATGCACCGGATGCCCCCCAAAAATAAATATAAATAAAAATTCCTAAGTTAGCGACATGTTCCCGTCACCGAAAAATAATGTTTAGACTCTAAAAATTATTTTTCGTTATTTTTCTTTAAACTTTAGAGCAAGGGTGTCCATCTTGGGTTGGTTTGAGGGCCGCTGTAACGTCAACTTGATTTCACGTGGGCCGGACCATCTTAGATATAATATTTAGATTTTTTTTTTATTAATGGATTAAAATAACTGGATTAAAAACCCTAAATATTCAGTTTTTTATAGATCTAAAACAATGTTTATTTTAGCTTTTTTAAAAATATATTTTTAGATTTAACAAAATGATTTTTGAACTAAAAACACAGAAAAAAATGGATTAAAAAATGACAATTATTGATTTAAAAGGGGGAAAATCAGGAAATCTAATATACATTTATCCTCTTCATTTTAATTTGATCCTAAAACAGAAAGTCGGCACTCATGATTTACTTTCGCGGGCCACACAAAATGATGCAGCGGGCCAGATTTGGCCCCCGGGCCGCCACTTTGACACATGCTTTAGAGTCTGTTGGGTGCTGCCAATTCTCGCTGGCCTTAAGAAATAATCGCCATCTGCAGAACAGCTGTTCGAATGTAAACAAAAAAATAGTGCAGACTAACATTTTAATGCATTTTTTTTCAGCTTTTAAACTCTAAAAAGTTATCATATATATATATGAAACATCTCAGAAAGCTAATGGTATATTTGTGTGGGAAATGGTCTCCATAACATGGGAAAATTATGCAAAAGAAGTAAATAGAACCCTCATATAATAAGTAAAACACAATTTTTTGGAAGCAAAAATTCTCCCAGCAAACGTTAATCTAACAACAAGGAACATTTCCAATATAGAATACTAAAATAGAACAAAATTTTTGGGAACACCCACTACCTTAATATTAATAATAAAAATTACCAGTTTAAAAATCAAGTTAAAAGACTTTGTAAAAAGATTTGATACCATGAAAAAAATGTTTTAGGTCAGCTACCCAATCGGAACGCTTCGGAATTACGACATGAGGACACATGCAGATCGGTTTTGTCCGACGTTCTGCCACACCATCTCACCACAAAGCAGCGTCAACATACAAAAACAGCCCCCACTGATGGGGGGAGCTCGGGCTACAAGATGCGGGAAGGCCGGGAGAAAAGGTCAGGGGTCGGTCGCTTGCTCGATTTTGGGAAGCAGGCAGGCAAACGTGGGTAAGAAAGGATGGGGTAAAACAGTCCATTCTGTACTCACATAGTCCGAATCCGCTTTGGAATCGTAGTATGAAATGGCATTTTCCTGTGCAGAAAAGAAAGTGAAAAGACAGGCTGATGTGAGGAAGAATCCTGGAAGTGCTTAGCGGGAAGAGAGAGAAAGTCATGGTTATATTCCGTCACATTTGTGAGAATATAATCGGCATCACAGAACACAGGAGAAGTAGTGTGATGATGACAAAGCGCTAGTTTGCACCCCTAAAAAAATGGATGGAGTGTGTTGACCAATGCACTGCGCCACACATGTTGAAACGGTGATTCAAGCATTTTGTGTGACGCAGTGATGTGACAATTATGGAAAATTAAGCATCGGCATATGGGAAGAATGACTTTTTAGTCGTCTTGTACCCACATTTTAAGCAAACATTTTTTTCAGATTTCAGCAAGCATTTTGGGTCAGGCATTTTTTCAGTGAAACAGTGATGTCCATCAAAACAACGAAATTTTCCGAATACGGGATGAATAAAGTTATCCAATCCAATCCAATAACGTGATTTGATGGAGAAAATGGTACATTTTTTTGTCGTGAAAAATGAAAGATTTTATTCTGTATGTGAAGTATGAATGAGCTGCAAAGTGGCCGTCAGGAAGAACAACCCCCGATCGGACCCCCTAGCGCAGTGGTCCTCAACCACTGGTTCGTCAGAGTAAAAAATATTAATGTTTTTAATCTTGTCTTCCTACTTGAAATGAGAAAAGTTGTTAAAATAATCATAATAAATAATTGTTACAATGCTTGGGACATGGGATTTTTTCGTGCATCGACGCCACCCCCACACAATTTAGTCTTAAGTTACCCTCCCCATTAGGAAGTCCGTGGTGCGAAAAATGTTGGGGACCGCTGCCCTAGCCGTGACCGGCCATTTCGTCGACGGACAATTCGTCGACGGACAATTCGTCGCCAGACAGTTCGTCGACCGGACATTTCGTCGCTGGCGTTTCGTCACCGGACATTTCGTCGACGGACAACTCATAAGGTTAGTGGTTAGGATTAGGGTATAGTGGTTGAGGTTAGTGGTTGAGGTTAGTGGTTGAGGTTAGTGTTAGGGGATAGTGGTTAAGGTTAGTGGTTAGGATTAGGGGATAGTGGTTAAGGTTAGTGGTTAAGGTTAGGGTTGGGGGATAGTGGTTAAGGTTAAGGGATAGTGGTTAAGGTTAGTGGTTAGGATTGGGGTTAGGGGATAGTGGTTAAGGTTAGTGGTTATGATTAGGGTTAGGGGATAGTGGTTAAGGTTAGGGTATAGTGGTTAAGGTTACTGGTTAGGATTAGTGTTAGAGGATAGTGGTTAAGGTTCACGGATAGTGGTTAAGGTTAGTGGTTAGGATTGGAGTTAGGGGATAGTGGTTAAGGTTAGGGGATAGTGGTTAAGGTTAGTGGTTATGATTAGGGTTAGGGGATAGTGGTTAAGGTTAGGGTTAGGGTATAGTGGTTAAGGTTACTGGTTAGGATTAGGGTTAGAGGATAGTGGTTAAGGTTAGTGGTTAAGGTTAGTGGTTAGGGTTAACCTAACCTCAACCTCGCGAACGATTGTTTTGTTGCATAAGTAATTTGTTGAAAGCGATCAACCAGGTAATCTTTCTCTCTCAAAATGATAATCATGAGAGAGAGAGAGTTTAAAGGAACTCTGACATTAAAATTAAAGGCAATAAATAAAACGAAAATTGTCCATCGACGAAATGTCCGTCGGCGAAATGTCCGGGTCCCGCCCTAGCGGGCCGCATATTTGCCCCGCGACCGGCTCTCTAGAAAAGAGCTCACTCTCAATTGACCTCCTTGAATAACTGAAGGTGAAACGAAAATGATAGAATCCTGAAAAACTGCCATTTTGGGGTGGCTGAACATATTACGCAATCGGCACCCTGATCTCAAACTTTTGAAGGTGGTTTGTCGTCATGGTCTCTACTTTACGGGGTCTGTGGGGGCTGGTATTTGACGACTTTAAAAGGCAGTGCGGGGACTAAGCAGTGGAGGTGGTCCAGTGGTCACGGTCGGATGAGGGTACTCCTGCCGAGCGGATTTGAATCTTGGGCTTAGGCGTATTTCGCGCTTGGATAAACACGTTTGTCGCCACAGTTCTAGACTCTGCGCGTTGCCGGGAATTTTTACTCGCCTCTAGGTCTAATCTGAAAGTCAGCCATCGAAGGCATCTCTAACGAGGCGTAGATCGGAACTCCCAGGGACGCCGAACGCGGGGCGGAGTGGCCTAGCGGATGACTGTCGCGGGAATAAAAACCGAGTCTGTCGGGAAGGCCGGCTCAGGCATCTAAGCGGATCACTCGGGGAGTACGTTGGGTTCGGTCACTAGGTCAGAATGGCGAATGGAGTCTGAAAGGCATGAAGTTGGGGGTAGATTGAGATGGGTGGCGAGTGCAGTAGGGGATGGCGAGCTTGGCGGCTGCCAGGCGCTAAAAATAGACTCGGCAAAGAGAGATGGAAAGACACGCAGTGGCAATGTTGTTGTGTCTGCCAGCTGGATTGATTTACAGCCGAGTCCTGGTAAGACTGGTGCCGCACTTCCAAGAATGCAACATCACTGCGTTTCTTTATTTCAAGCAGTTTCCAGTAAAATAACGTTAATGTTCCCTCGTGATGAAAACAGCCCTTTTGCTAGTTAAAATTTCATCTCCTGTTTAAAAAATGCTTTAATTTTCTCATTTAAATGTAACTCAATAGGATTTTGTCCTTCAAGCTACCATACGAGTGCCACAATTTGACCGTAGTTGATCATTTTTTGGTGCTTCTAGTCATGTGGTTGATCGTTTTTGATGGTTGTTTGTCGATCAGGATTTAGAGTAGCACATGGTCATTTCAAATAACCATAGCATAAAAGCATTTATCTGCTCATCTTGAAATGTATACGAGGTCACAGGTGATCACTTACTTACGGGTTTGAATAAAACAATGAAATTAATGTAATTAACTTAACGGGAAGTCCTATTAAAAATAAAGCAGTTGAAATGCATGTCAAATTTCCCTGGTGCAAATCAACAAAGTTTTCATGAACTGTTGTATAGCAGTCGGATTAGTTTTGGCCAATCAGAGTTGAGCAGACTTAAAATGGATGATAGAAAATCAAGTGTGTGTCGCCAGTGATATCCGAATACAATGTTGAAAATAAAAATCTATTTTCGAGTCATACAGTGTCTCAGGGGTGCTCAATGCATGTTTAATAATTTTAAATAGAACTCATTTGTTGAAATAAAGTTCTAAAGAAGGTCTAACTTTTTCCCAAAAGAACAATTCAACACTCTCCACGGGCCATCACTATGGATAATCTTCTACGAAAAACAGCAACATTAATATTAATCTTAGTGCAATATTAAAATACAAAAACCTTTCATTCTGCAGTCGGTCTCTACGGGCTAGATTTTTTGGCTTAAACCCGTTTTTTCCCCATAAAAAGCAGAGTCTGCAAGGCAAAGAAAATCCACACAAAGGCCGACAAATTCCCAGTGGCATACGATGCTTTATCAATAAATTAAATCCATCATGCCGAGTGGACTCACAAACTCCAAATAGCAGACAAACACTGAGGGGGCCAGGTGATGATCCCTGGCACCCCTCCTCTTACATGACTTTTTCTTTATGATACAACGTTATCTTCCTCCGTTTGCTCCATCTGTCCTCCTCCCCGTGTCTTATCTCAAAATTTCTAAACGTGTTCCCCTTCTCTCTTTCTGCACAATCCACGTTGTACTAAATAATGTCTCATTTTAGTGTTAAACATCATAACCACTAGTTATTTGTTACTCTGTTAGTAGATGGTTTTTCCCACTGTAATCCTGTTTTTGGGTGTTTTTTTTCAGAGGGTGGGAACGAATTACAGTGGTACCTCTAGATAAGAGCTTAATTCGTTCCGGGACTGAGCTCGTATGTCGATTTTCTCGTAACTCAAACCAACGTTTCCCATTGAAATGAACTAAAAACTAATTCATTCGTTCCAACCCTCTGAAAAAACACCAAAAACAGGATATTGGATTGGAAAAAAATGTTTTATTTGTTCTAATTCGCCATTTATTAATAAAGTAACACATAATTAGTGGTTTAATATTACTAAAATGTTTTTAATAGTACTAAAAATATACGGATTTTGAAGGGGGGGGGGAGACTTTTTGCACGGCAACGCGCTCGTAACATAACAAACAAATTTAAATGAACTTGGATTATGACGGACACACTCAGAAATAAGTGTAATCGAACCTAACACTAAACTTAATTCTAATTGAGTTTGACATTTTGATACCTTTCTACTCCCGGGTTGGCTTTATTTGCCCCGCCTCCACCCTGACTTACAGATGCAACCTATTGAGGGTTGTTTGCTTTTGTCTTCCCTTCAAAATATTCCCAAAATGATGCACACAAATGTCCTCACAATAGGATAACGCATGACCACTTGCCAATCAGAAGTAGTATATACTCCTCTCGTATTAGCAAGCAAGCTCCGCCACTGACGAACGGGGAAAAAACACTGAAAAAGCCTGCTGTCTGCTCGTATTTCAAAATTTGTCTCGTATCTCAAGATAAATATTTGCCCGAAATTTTACTCGCATCTCAAATCACTCGTATGTCGGGCCACTCATATGTCAAGGTACCACTGTAAATTGTATTTAGTTCCTTTCTATGGGAAACGTTGCTTTAAGATACAAGTAAATCGACATACGAGCTCGGTCCCGGAACGCATTAAGCTCATATCTCAAGGTAAGACTGTATTTTGCAAGAATAAAGCCATTTGTTCAAATGATGTGTGTCTGGTGCACCAAATCATTTCTCAGAAGGCTGTCATGGAAAGGTCTGACATTTGAGTGTGACAAGCGCTCAATCATGGGTGGAGACAGATTACAGTCATATTCATATCTCCTGCGGACACCTGCTAATGATTTTATAATTAGAGAACATATTCCTCAGTGCCTCAAGTCGCTTGGGGCCATGCAGGCATGCATGCAGATACACAAGAAACCCCCCGTAACCCCCCAACAACACCCTCCCGGCCCCAATAGACTCCCCATCGTTCCCTGCGCCAGGTTTTCTAATAGAAACTGACAGTATATCAAACACAATAAAGGATTCCATTCAGTTCTTCATTAACCCTCACATAGATACTCATTATTTGGAACGTATTAACAAAAATATACCAAAAACAGAAAGGCTAACCTATGAAAAATGGCTACAAAAATAAGTTTGAGGGAAAATCAACATGATTTTAATGCATTCGGTGGTTTATTTAATTTCTATGCTCAAGGATCGCAGGAGGTGCTGGAGCCTATCACAGTGAATTACAGGCAGCGGGCAGGACACAAATCTGGCCCACCGCATCATTTTGTGTGGCCCGGGAAAGTAAATCATGAGTTCTGACTTTCTGTTTTAGGATCAAATTAAAATGAAGAGTATAGATGTATATTACATTTCATGATTTTCCCCCTTTTAAATCAATAATTGTAATTTTTTTAATCATTTTTTTCTGTGTTTTTAGTTCAAAAATCATTTTGTAAAATCTAAAAATATTTAAAAAAAAAGCTAAAATAAACATTGTATAAGATCTATTAAAAACGGAATATTCAGGTCTTTTAATCCAGTTCTTTTAATCCATTTATATAAAAAAAATCTAAATATTATATCTAAAATGGCCCGTGAACCAACCTGACTTTGACACCCTTGGAGTAGAGCCTTAAGATATGATTTAAATTTACCATATCGCAATTTTATGTTTTCCATTTTTAGTCTTTTGTTAAAAAGCACCCAAAAAACCACCACACATTATTTTTAAAAAATATGCTTCTTTTGACACTGCTTACTCTCATTATAATTGTATAATGACAATAAAAGCATTAAATTCAATTCAAACTTGGGCAAAATTGCCTTTTTTTCTAGAAAAATTAAGTAAAATCAGCATTCAATTCAATCTTGGGCAAAATTGCCTTTTTTCCCAGAAAAATAAGCAAAAATCAGAAATCCATTTCATTTTTCTGTCAATATACTTCCAAATTTAGCCACAAGATCAAATAAGTATTTCAAAAAAAAATATCGCTAAGCAGCTATCGGTTCTTCTTGATATGAAACCGGGAATAAAATGTTGTCAGGTACAGGTTCCATTTTCTATAAATTGCTGAATAGCTTTTCATTTTACCCGAGTCTTTTTTTCCTCAACCATTATAATGCTGCCAGACCTTCAGCGAGTGCACTCAAGTCAGCACCCCACCCTCACTCTCTCTCTAAAGGCCGCCTCCGAGTGGGCCAATCAACAATCAAAGCCCGGGAAAAAAAGGAAACCTGTTATTTCCGACCCCATAATCACTTCCATCAGATTCCTTGCCGTCCCTCACATACGTTGAAATGACAAATGGAAGGCTGCCTTTGACGTTATGAGCACAGCTGGTGCACCATTTGCACCAAGGACACAGCTTAACAAGTGCAAAAGTACAATTATGTACGCTTCACCCCAATACTTCATAATGTCTGTAAACACCCACCAGTAACATTATGATCACCACTTGCACAATTTTCAACATTTTTTGCTTTCCCACACAAGCAAAAGGGAGACATTTTGCTTGTGAAAAGTTACAAGCAACTACAAAAATTAAGGTAGCGTTATAATCTGCATTCTTTGTAAACGGCAAGGGTGTCAAACTCGGGTTGACATCAACTCGATTTCATGTGGGCCGGACCATTTTAGATATATTCAGATATTTTTTATATGATTATAAAAACTGGATCAAAAGCCCTAAATATTCCGTTTTTTATAGATATAAAACTGTTTATTTGAACTTGTTTTCTTATTAAGGGAAAATATCTAATAATCATTTGTTTTTTCATTTCAAATGGAAACATTTTTTTAATAATTATATTCAATATTAAAGTGGAAAACCGAAAATGTTTTTATATATTTATTTTTAGATTTTCCAAAATGTTTTTTGACCTAAAAACACCAAAAGAAAAAAAATGGATAAAAAATTGCAATTATTGATTTAAAGAGGGGAAAATCAGGAAATATAATATACATCTATAATCTTAATTTGAATTTGATCCTAAAACAGAAAGTTGCCACTCATGGTTTACTTACTCGGGCCGCACAAAATGATGCGGCGGGCCAGATTTGGCCCCCCGGGCCGCCACTTTGACACCTGTGGTAAACAGAGTGTACGTGCGTCTTAAACCTGCTGCCCCCTGGTGGGCGCTACAGGACCATAACAGCCAAAACAAACAACTTATTTACGTGACTAAGTTGACGACCTATCTGTGTTGTTGACGGCCTATCTATGTTGTCGCCGACCTATCTATGTTGTCGCCAGCCTATCTATGTTGTTACTGACCTATGTTGTTGACGACCTATCTATATTGTCGACGCCCTATCTATGTTGTCGACGGCCTATCTATGTTGTCGACGGCCTATCTATGTTGTCGACGACCTATATATGTTGTCACCGACCTATCTATGTTGTTACCGACCTATCTATGTTGTGGACGACCTATCTATGTTGTGGACGACCTATCTATGTTGTGGACGACCTATCTATGTTGTGGACAACCTATCTATGTTGTCGACGACCGATCTATGTTGTGGCCGACCAATCTATGTTGTTGACTACCTATCTATGTTGTTGACTACCCATCTATGTTGATAACTATTTATTATAATGAGTAATTATTATGATGAGTACTTTTGATTATCATTTATTTGTTTGTTTGTTGTTTTTATTTGTGCACTTCTCCACACATTTATGTTGCTGACTAATGTGACTGCATATTTATTATTATTATTTATTTTTTCGTTTGGTGTTATTTTCGTGCACTTCATGGCAAAGCTTTAAATATTCATTATACTTGTATAATGACAATAAAATCATCCAATTCAATTCGTTACAACTTAACAAAACATCCTTTGGGGGCCTCATAATCTATTTATAATAAACATTTATGTTCACGATGGATAACTTCCGCAACTCGGATTCCTTTGGATGTTTTCTTTTTCGAAAACTGATTTTTGAAAAGCTGGAGGCCACTTAAAAAACATTTTTACCAATCAAAATATTATTTCTCTTCCTTATCATAAGTTAATCATTGATCTATATATTTAAACCAATAAGCGTTGCCTTTAGGGGGTGCCGTGAGCACATCGTGCCGATCTCTGTCTCACATTTCACGAAATCTCAGTGTGGAATGAAGATTTAGTTTTCGGAGAAAACTTACACCGCAGCTTTTAATATTAGATACATTTTTTAAAATGGGGGAAAAAACATAGACCAAATTTGTATTGATGTCGGTACTTATCACCTTGCTGTGAAAAGAGGGGGAGCCGAGGGGCCACGGGTTCAGCCAATCAAATAACATTTCACGGGTGATGACCATGTGAATGTGTGCGTGAGCATGTAGAAAATGCTGCATTTCACTTGCCTATTGATCGGCATCTCCTGCGAGGCAAGACCATCGATCGGTGGGATTTAACAGAGGGAGGGTCCGCGTACCGTACCTTCTGGCGAGCATGCCGCATTACTGTTGGCTAAATCCATACTCGGGCCTGAACTTGTCTCATGGTTTCAATCATAACACGCTCAAATGATAAAGACCGTGCGCTTCAGCGCCATACACGCATGCAGTTAAATCATTTTCGTACGTGGTAACTAAAAATACGCAATTCTTGGAGTTCACTGAACGATTAGTGGGGGTGATTGTTCTTTTTTTGTTTCTTGTTTTTTAAACAATATGTTACAAATTACGTGGTCAATAGCGATGGTTTATCTCACATGGTATTTGGGCAATTTCTGTTATTAGGTTAGGTTAGAACTTTATTTCATCCCGTATTCGGGAATTTTTTGGTTGCAGTAGCAAGACAGACATAAGACACACAAGACATTGTAGACCTAGTAAAAAAAAAACTAAATACCAAAATGTATGACGTAAATAGAAACGTTAAAGAGCAAGAAAAAAAATCCATTTTTTCCGTTTGTTTTTCAATGACAAAAAGTTAAAGTGGAGGTCAAAAACTGTCATTCTTTTTTAACTTTGTGTTTTAAAAATGACAACTAGTAAAAAACAATGACAAAAAAATACCAATGTCAAAAACTGTCATTCTTTTTTAACTTTGTTTTAAAAAAATGACAACTAGTAAAAACCAATGACAAAAAATACCAAGGTCAAAAACTCATTCTTTTTTAACTTTGTGTTTAAAAAAAATGACAACTAGTAAAAACCAATGACAAAAAATACCAAGGTCAAAAACTGTCATTCTTTTTTAACTTTGTGTTTTAAAAATGACAACTAGTAAAAACCAATGACAAAAAAATACCAATGTCAAAAACTGTCATTCTTTTTTAACTTTGTGTTTTAAAAAATGACAAATAGTAAAAACCAACGACAAAAAATACCATATAAGATTTTCTGATAAAACAACATGCGAGCCATAATAGCCAAAATAACCACTGTAATATTTCAACCTTTAAGAGTACGTCTTATAAATAGGAGTCATTCCCAATCAAGATTAAAATCCCTTCCCTGCTCCATCACCACGGCAACCGTATTTCAACTGTGGAGAGCCGTGAAAGAAGAAAATGATGACAACAACAATAGAAAAAACCCACCAGCAACAATAGCTTAACCGTCCACTGGTTTGCAATTTTCCCCAGGTATCCCACTTGTCATTATTTCCCTTCCAGTTGCAAAACAGATGGACGTCTATTTTGTGCCTCAGCAATCGCTGATAACACTGTTTACGGCTTCCTTAAAACACACAACAGGTTGGGCAAAAAAAATAAAAATAGATCCCTCACACACACACGAGGATACACACGAATGAAATTGCCCATAGCAAAAATGGACAATTTATTTGTGATTACAAAGTTTAGCCAGGATTTGAAGCAGCGCGTTTTAAAGCAGACAACACGATTGGCCGCTATCGCTCTCATCGACACTTTTGCTGCAGGATGTCTACGTCTAGTTTTACCAGTGATGGACAGAGTCGGGGCAGGGGGCCAAGGAGATAATTGAATTGAGCTAGCACATGTTTGTTTGTAATACAGCAATACCTTGAGATATGAGCTTAATGCGTTGCAGGACCGAGCTCGTATGTCGATTTACTCCTATCTCAAATCAAGTTTTCCCATAGATATGAGCTAAATACAAATTAATTCATTCCCACCCTATGAAAAAAACACCTAAAACAGGAAATTACAATGAAAAAACTTTGTTTTTTTGGTTCTAATTCACCATCTACTAACAGAGTAACGAATAACTATCTAATGGTTATGATGTTCAATACTAAAATGAGACACTATTCAGTTTTTACCGTTATTTGCACTGACTAATAAAAAAAACGGAAAAAATGCGACTCTCTGCCCAGTGCTCGTAGGTATTTTTATACGAGGAGATGCAGCAAGAAAAACAGTGCGCTCGTATCATAATTTGTCTCGTATCTCAAAGCAAATATTGCTCGGAATTTTACTCGTATCTCAGGGCATATATTGCTCGGAATTTTACTCGTATTTCAAAATTGGTCTCGTATCTCAAGGCGAATATTGCACGGAATTTTACTCGTATCTCAAAGCAAATATTGCTCGGAATTTTACCCGTATCTCAAGGCAAAGATTGCTCAGAATTTTACTCGTATCTCAAGGCAAAGATTGCTCGGAATTTTACTCGTATCTCAAATTTTTTCTTGTATCTCAAGACAAATATTGAATTAAAAGTCTCATGACAGGCCTAAATAGCAATAATTCACTGTATGCCAGAAACTTTTTGAAATTAGCGCTGAAAATTAAAGTTAAAAAAAAATAATTCTGGTTCACTTAACCCAAAAATAAGGGAAGTTATGTGACAAATTAGGTTGTACATATGCTTCCTGTTGCAAATTACTCTCTCGTCGGCAATCTACGGATGGTCGTAGTTCATTTTAAACTTGTTGGATTTGTCTAAAAAGTAGGAGTCTGTGTTTTCTGTCCCTGGTTAAAAAGGGACATCAACAAAAAGTGAGGAATCCATAAATTTGCAAATATTTGCAGCAGTTCTTAACCACTTCTAACCTGGGAATGCTAGGTTACAATGAAACTTATCCACATCGTTTGTTACAAAAGTGTCTGACCGAGTGAAAAAAAAGTCTGACTGAGAAAAAGAAAGAATGCGAATGTTTTCACAATCCAATGATGAAAGGCCTGATTGATTAGTGAGTGACAATTGCACTAAACGGCCTGCAAGACGGCACTCTATATTTCCGTCTGGTGCACTTTCTGCCCTGGAACCTCTTCCTCCCTCCCACTTGGCGCCGAGTTTTGTCACTTCTTTTTGCCAGATTCATCAAGCCATCAAGCAAGACCCTTTCTCTCTCTCCCCTTCGTCTCCATGACTCTGTAATGGCACGGCTATTAGCGCTAATGCATTTCAACCGTACGGCGGCTGCCACATCACAATCTGATGGAAATAACATGTCTCTTCACAATCTTCACAATCACCGTCCTTTATTCTGGCCAATCTTGTCCAATGTGTTTGCACTTTGCGTCAGTCGTGACGGACGCAGTCGGTGCTTGGGAAGCTTGATGAGTGTTTGTAAAACTGACTTTCCATAATGTAGAGACGGGGGGAAAAAATCTACGCCCCCTAAAAAAACGATAATACGATTCTAGCTGGATTAAGTCAGTCAATTCTCACGAGCGTTAAGAAGGAAAATTGATAAAAAGTTAATCACCAAATGCCGATAAAGGTTGTTTTCTATGCTATGACACTCATACCTGTCAACCTCGGCCAATTGCTCCCCTTATTAATGATTGTGATTCCCGTTATTAAGCGATAAAAAAAACGTACAAAGGCAACACGGCACATTTTTACTCACATAGCGCACGTAAAAGTCTAAAATTTTCTACAAAGTGTACGGGGTGCTGAATAAGTATGCACTAAATTGAAGATTCTGTAGATGTCGCTGTATGACTGCTTGACTGCTTACAAAAATTATAATAAAAAAATTCCCACACAAGTTGCTATACGGCATACGCAGTTTGAAATGATAAAATGCATAAAATACGGGAAAAACGCATAAGTTGACAGGTATGCACTCTAGAAGCTAGCAGTGGGCCTGATTAGCATAACAGCATCTCACGCATTGATTTTTCTGCGGGAAAAAGCGTCAAAAGTGGATTTGAATTAAATGCGTGGCCTGTAAAAGAGATAACGGAGGGAAAAAAAAACTTTAAAAAGTTGTTGTAAGCAAGAAAAAAAAGCTTTATGCAAGTGTAAAAACACATTAGCCTCAGTGGTCTGGAGTATGCGCGCATTCAGCTACTTGGAGAAAACCAAGGGACCTACAATTGTTTTATGGTCTGGTTAAGATAAAAAAAACGAAATTGCAGTGCCATGCCGAGGAATTTTTAAGTGTCGTGCTCTCTGCCAACGTTCCATTTCAGAAAAAAACGTAATATTTGTCTCTGTAGCTGCCATCCCCCGAAAAAAATGTGAACAGATTGCGTTGGATCGGCGCTGCTTGGTACGGGGATGGGCGCCTGACCTTGAGAAATCATCAGCAATGTCGGCGCTTTAGCGTCCATTTCACACACCATTTGATTCCAATGGATTTAAAACCCCGAACGCTTGTTACGATCAACATTGTGACATCCATTATGCGCGGCAGGCAGAGTGGTCGCTGCACTTTGGCTGCTGCTGAATAACGGACGGCATGTGGGACAGGTCATGTGATGACATCACCTTTTTGGGGGTCTCGGCTAGGTACACCAAATCCTTGCAATTGCTCATCAAACGTTTTATTTGGGCTGCGACGTATGATATAAGAATATATACAACTACATCTACATATACATCAAACGGTGTGTGCCGATATTGTACCGAAACATTACATACTGTTTAATTTATTGTACTTAAAAAAATTAATTAAAAAACATCCCAAATTACTGCATACTCGAATGTAATTTTAATTCGTTACCACTCTCCTACTTCAAATAGATTGGACCCCTAGACATAAACTCAATTAAGTTCACAAAAGGGGGATGATTGGACATCTATCATCGTCTAAAGAAGAGTGAGTAGCTGGTGGCCATCTTGGGTTGGGCGACCTACTGCTGGAAACTCGTTTTTGAAAGACATTCTGAAGAAAGGGCACATTATTTCATAGTACTCCCAGATACTTATGACGTCAGTATCGTACTGTACGGTACCAATACTAGTAGCGGTACGGTTGTAACAATAAATTGTATTCAATATCACATGCACCATCACTTAACAACAGTCTGGCCCTTTAAGAGAAACATTTGCATACCTGTTAACCTCAGCCAATTCCTCCCCTTATTAATGATTGCAGTTCCCCTTATTAAGCGATTAAAAGAAACAAATGCAATGCGAAACATATTTACTCACATAGGGTGCACTTAAAAGTCTAAAATTTTCTCCAAAGTGCACAAACGGCCCAATAGGTATGCACTAAATTCAAGATTCTGTAGATGTCGCTGTATGATGCTTGCAGTTTGACTCTCTGGGTACATTGCTTCCTGACGCGCTATATTTATATAGTGAAAAGGAAGAAGTGACTGACATGCATGTGCATGACATGCTTAAAGCATGACAATAATAATAATATTAATTCTAATATATATGACGATGCTGTTCTGCAACCAGTGACCGAGACGATTCAGATTAGAGATTGGTTTTACAAAAAAACGTACTTTAAAAAACAACAACAACAACAAATTCCCCATACGAAAGTTGTTATACGTCATACACAACTTGAAATGATCAAAAACATAAAATACGGAAAAAAACGTATAAATTGACAGGTATGAAAATTGCGAACCCGCCATGTTTCCTGGATAGCTTGTATGTAAATCCAGCAACCAAAAAAATGGTGCCGTCCTTGGGAGTGCTAACAAACCAAAATGCACTCAGCCACAAACCGACACAGTCGCTGGTCTCGGCACCCGTGCACGCGCAATTAAATGTAGCGTTTCCCATGCATAAACAGGTTTTCCGTGGCTTTGACAGGCTGCTCCACCCGCCAGTTTAAGACGCACCGCTGCATCGCTCCTAATGTGCCCAAAGAGCATGCAGCTCTAATCTAATTAGACTGTCAGTCAGCAGAGTGTTCAGCCAAAGAGAAATTAGGAAGGCACCAAAATCTACAAACAAGAAGAATCTTCTCGTCAGGATCAAGCATATCAAGTCAAACCCCCCTCACGTCACCCCCAGTCCTCCTCCGCCCCCTGCGTGTCTTCTCTTTAATGGTTTCACAGTCGCCCCTGCTGGGATTCATTACCTGGGCTAATTATAAAGGCAAATGAAATCAGCTTCAATACATTATTAATAGGTGCTTGCCATTAGGATTCCTCTGTGCTATTTGCCACAATATGAGATATTCTGACTGTTTTCATGCCTGATTATAGTCACGTGCTGATAAGGGGGGAAAGGGAAATTACTGTTCTGGGGGGTGACGCAGGCAACCTGACAGACTAAGACAAGGGTGTCAGACTCGGGTTGGTCCGCGGGCCGCTTTAACGTCAACTTGATTTCACGTGGGCCGGACCATTTTAGATATAATATTTAGATTTTTTTTTAATTATAAATGGATTAAAAGAACTGGATTAAAATCCCTGAATATTCAGTTTTTTTATAGATCTAAAACAATGTTTATTTTAGTTTTTTAAATATATTTTTAGATTTTACAAAATGATTTTTGAACTAAAAACACAGAAAAAATGGATTAAAAAATTACAATTATTGATTAAAAGGGGGAAAAATCAGGAAATGTAATATACATCTATACTCTTCATTTTAATTTGATCCTAAAACAGAAAGTCGGGACTCATGATTTACTTTCTCGGGCCGCACAAAATGATGCGGCGGGCCAGATTTGGCCCCCGGGCCGCCACCTTGACACCAGTGGACTAAGAGAATTAAAGGTTAGGAGAGGCGTATAGAGAAAAGGAGGGGTTAAAAAATCAAAATCATACTCAAGGCGCACTGATTGGACAGTAAAAAAAACGTGCCCCGACATGCGAGCAATTTGAGATCGGAGTAACATTTTGAGCAAATATTTATCTTGAGATATGAGACAAATTTTGATATACGAGCAGACAGCGGACGCGAGATGCTGCTCATAAGAACATCATGGCCACTGTCTTTCTGGTCGCAACTCCCTCTACGAGCACTGGGCGGAGCGTTGCATTTTGTCAGTGTTTTTTTCTGCCGTTAGTCAGTGCGAATGGCGGAGCGATCGCTAATACGAGAGGAGTATATACTACTTCTCGTTGGCAAATGGTCGTGCGTTATCCTATTGTGGGGACATTTGTGTGCATCATTTTGGGAATATTTTGAAGGGAAGACAAAAGCAAACAACCCTCGATCGGTTGCATCTGAAAGTCAGGGTGGAGGCGGAGCCAATAGAGCCAACCCGGGAGAAGAAAGGTATCAAAATGTCAAACAAAATTAGTATTAAGTTTAGTGTTAGGTTTGATGAAACTTATTTTTGAGTGTGTCTGCATCGTAATCTAAGTTTATTTAAATTTCACATTACTAATTAGATGTGTAAATGAAAATAACTTTGCTAGGAAGTAGTGAGCCTTATTATATATTTTGAATCAGTTAAAGCCTTTTCTCAAACACAACCAAACAGGGAGGTTAAAAATCCATTTGCGGGAAGTCTAGCATGACAGTCAAGTCGTCTCCCTGGAGACAGAGCTTGTGATAGGACGTGGATTTGCGACATACCTGGTTTATGTGTATGACCATGTGTGCGAGGGTATTTGAGTATTTACAAATTTGAGAGTCAGTGGACCAAGCGAGGTTCACAAACAGAAACAAATATGGATGTTGTTTTGGTTGTTTTGTTTTGCGTTATTTCAAGAGCTATGTTCTACTTTAAAGGTCAGCAAGAGCATGCTATGTTCAAGTTAGACAGGGAAGCGCTGAAATAATACGAGAGAAGCCACAAAAATTACATTCCAATACACTAGTGTTGCGTGTTTGTAACCACAAAATCTGTTTTTATCAGATTTTGGGGGGTTTTGTATTATGTTGCCATTTGTGCTGGATAGAGGCAACATTGGGAAACATTTGAAAGCAAATGTATTTTAATTGATTAAAATATATGGCAGTTGTTTTGAAAATATTTGCATGTGCAAGCCAAAATTTAGCTTATTTTAGCAGAACATCAGGTTTTTAACTAGCCATATTAGCTATAAGTAATCTTTGTTAAAGACAGAAAGTTGTTAAATCAACATCGCAGTTATGCTTTGTGCATTCTTTTTGAGTCAAGCATAGTTTAAAAAATATATATAATTAAAAATATATATAATTAAGAAAAATATTTATATAATTAAAAATGTATATATAATTAAAAATATATATGATTAAATATATATATAATTTAAAAATATATATATATATATATATATAATTAAAAAAATATATTTTAAGAAGTCAGGCTTGGTTCAAAAACCTGAAATATTAGCGAAAACCTGAGAGACCATTTCTGTAATCTGCAGCCAAAAATTGGTTAAAAACCGCTTTTAGATTGAAAACAACAAAAATCAGGTACCTTATTATAATCCTAGGAATGAAAAGATACCAAATGAAGGGGAAAATTAGTGTACCAGGTGATCCGTTGACATAGATGATCTTAAATTAAACAACGGTTGCCCAAAAAGGAAACAGGAAGAAGAAGAAGGGAAAGTCATTGTGGAAAGAAAGGGAACGAATGGCGAGGTCGTGTTCTACTTTACCGTCACTCCGTCTTGCCACTCGTGATCTTTCTGAAGCTGTTCTGCCTCCTTGGCCAGTTTCTGAAAGGAAACACAAAATCACCGGTGTGTCAATGGAGCTTTGATTGGTGAGCACGCCAAGAATCAGTGCCTTAAAGTGTGTCCAATCAAAGACATACAATTAAACCTGACGTTCATATTCATGCCTGGGGAAGAACTGGAATAATTATTCGAGGTCAATTTGGCCCGAGGCTTGTTTAATCAAGCAAAATGTGCCCAGCTTATATCATTCATTGCATTGATAAACACTGAAAGGAATATTTAGGAGACCTCTATTGTATAGAATCAACAAAAAATATTTATAATAGAGGATATTATAGTAATGCCTTGATATACGAGTGTCGCAACATACGAGAAATTTGAGATAGGAGGAAAATTTCGAGCAAATGTTTGCCTTGTGATACGAGACAAATTTGAACTATGAGGAAAATTTCAAGCAAGTTTTTGCCTTGAGATACGAGGAAAATGTCGAGCAAGTTTTTGCCTTGAGATACGAGACAAATTTGAGATACGAGGAAAATTTCGAGCACGTTTTTGCTTTGAGATACGAGGAAAATTTGAGATACGGGGGAAATTTTCGAGCAAGTTTTTGCCTTGAGATACAAGGAATATTTGGAGCAAGTTTTTGTCTTGAGATACGAGGAAAATTTCGAGCAAATTTTTGCCTTGAGATACAAGACAAATTTGAGATAAGGGGAATATTTTTTGAGCAAGTTTTGCCTTGAGGTACGAGACACATTTGAGATACGAGGAACATTTGAGATACAAGTAAAATTTGAGATATGAGCTGCAAGATTGTTCTCTCTCGTTCTGAGTAAGTGGTGAATTAGAACAATAAAAATATGTTTATCAATTGTAATATCCTGTTTTTTAGGAACGCATTAATTTGTATTTATTTCATTTCTATGGGAAAATTGATTTGAGATACGAGTAAATTGGCATACGAGCATGGTCCCGGAATGAATTTAGCTCAAATCTCAAGGTATTACTGTACTAAGAAAGGTTGCTTAGCAAAAAGGAGAAAACAAAATGCAAACAATGACAATTTAAATGAAAACCCTCAATTGACTTCAACATTGGTTGCAAGTAGCCAGTTGGTAGCACTAAAAGAAATGTTGTTGTTGGGACGTTCGATTTGTTTTGAAAGAAAAGTGCAACCAGACGTAGCAATATTCAGAAGTTTCCACCAAATGAACTCTGCAGTGCTTTTCCATTTGTCTTTCAAGACCACCTGAGTGAGCCTTTAACTAAAGATCACATTCATCTCCTAATGGGAACATAGCTGAGTGAATCAACAAAATGAGAATCTAATTAGTGCATTGAAATTTATTACCCAAGAGCCCATAAGTAAAAAAACAGCGAGTGTGAGTGCGTACGCTTGTAAAGAGGCTCATTGTTTTTAAAACCTACATTTTTCAAGATGACAAAACGAGTGGATCCACACAAGAGAAGAAATTTAAATACCAAAGCAATAATTCTGAATTATCGTATCACAATAACTAGACACTGTCCTTGTGATTGGTCGCACATTGTCAATTTTTATTTACCGTATTTTCTCGCATATTGGCCGACTCTGCGTATAAGCCGTAACCTTAGAATTGCCTTAAAATTGTTGAATTTTACAGTTTCTCTCGTATAAGCCGCCCCCTGATTGACAATTTTCACTTCCGTATTCATGGTTTTAATAGGGAGAACAAATGTGATACTTTGAAGGGGAAATCTTAAGAAAAATCATCCCACGTAGTATTTCTGAGATACTGTATAAATAAATTCACCTAGCCGGGATGTGACTTTTTATACTTTATATTACTATTTGTTTTGTTTACTGGGAAAACGCACTTTGTGGAGTAGCACCACCAATTTCGTTATATGCAGCTGTGTATGATGACAATAAAGGCTTTTGATTTCATTGATTTGATTGATTGATTGCTGGATTGCTGGATTGGACATTCCTAAAGGGTGTGGCCTATTAGTAGACAAAGTCAAAAAGGAAGTCACATGAGCAGTACAACCAGGAAGTGTGTCGGTAGCATTCTACTTTTCACCAAGTCTCTGGGTGCAATAATAGCATGAGATAAACATTACGCAGGTATCAAGGCTGATATTTCAATTATCGACCACAAGACCTTTGTTAAGCTTTAACAACTATTGGGATGTGCTGACATGGTAAACACTACGAACAAGTATTAAGGCTACCCACATCTGGCCAATCAGAGCACGTTTAACTACGGTAAGATGGCGGCACCCTGAGCGAGCAATAGTGAGTTTTTTCACGGTTTATGCAAGATGTCTTTTTTAATTTCATTCATAGACATCAAAATAAATTTTATTTGGCGTTTTATCTGTTTATCTTTTCTCTATTTTGAAATCAATGACCGTATCGGTCAAATTTTTTAGCATGATATAGTTTCGTCTTTGTCACCTAGCAGTTTCGTGCATGTCAAGTCTAATTTGTGCGCATATAAGCCGTACCCTTGATTTAATCATCATTTTTTTGTTACAAATACAGCATATATGCGAGAAAATACGGTCTATGTTATGCCCAATCTATGATTACACTATGCCAAGAGTAAAAACTCATAATCCGATCTAGTTAACCACCCCTTCATAACCTCCCAAAGGTCACGTGGTAATGCTATCGTGAATGATGGCCATCACCATAACTCGCCCTCAGTTGGCAAGTCACCTTCAAATAAAATAACAACAAAGTATTTACAACAAAGCACCTAACCGTTCCTTTCCTCAACTCTGTTGAGATCAATGATCAAGCTTCCGTTTAATCTTTTTCTGATTTGGCCTTCTCTCCGGCAGAAAGAATCTCTTATCGTCACTCTGCCTAGCGAAAAAAAAATACATCCTCCCCAATCTCCCGATTCGGCCCTCATTCCTCTCCGACCCCGGTCTTATCCTCGGCATTTTAATGCAGTCTCCAACAGCCAATGCGTCTTCATGTGTCTTCTGGCCCAGACAGACGGCCAAGACAAACAGCCAATGAATCAGAGTGAGCGATGTGGGAAGAAGGACCGGAGGTTGTTTCAGCCAGGCTGGTGGCGGGAACCCAAGCTGCTTAGAGGCACTGGATGAGCGTCGTTAAATCAGCACCAATAGAAACGCTCACAGCAGAAGCCTACGCAAAACTCACCACTAAGAAAGCTGACCTCGCCAGCGCCTGATTGTTAAACCGCCGCCGTCGATCTGCGGCACACGACCGCCCGATTTGTCAGCGAGCCCGGCGGCAAGGTCAAGAAACATAAACGCGATGGTAATGGATGGCGATGTCCGTCCACAAGGTCTACGTACTAGAACGCATGTGAGTTAGAGCCTACAGTCAAACGCATTTACTTGATTGATGTTCAGGGAAATTCATTGCATTCAGGTCATATTCAGAAGTAGACCAACATTTGCATGAAATATGTGGGATGAAAAACAATGGTAGCAAAAACTTATAAAGATGGAAAGTCAGTACGCATTGTTGTTGGCTATTGAGTGAACTATAACTAAAAGAGGACCGGTTTACCATGCCTGTCAACGTATACGTTTTTCCTGTATTTTATACGTTTTTGATCATTTCAGATTGTGTATGCCGTATAACAACTTTTGTACGAGATTTGTTTTTTTTAGTACGTTTTTGCAAAACCAATTAATTCAATAATGTTAAAATCCACGTGATGGCCAGGCCAGAAGAAAATAGACCTGTCAACTTATGTTTTTCCCATATTTTATACGTTTTTTTGATCATTTCAAATTGTGTACGCCATAAAACAACTTTTTGAAGTACGTTTTTTTTGTAAAACCAATCTCGTTTTACCCATTTCGGCTCTAATCCAGATGTAAAAATAAGTAATGTAACCATTTTAATTTCATAATTTACCCCCAATATTTCTTAATTCTAATATATCCTGAAAAGCAATGTTGTGGTCAAACAGACTTTACTTTGCCAAAGGTTGACGCCCTTAGAACCAAAACACTTCAGTTTCACGTAACGTAAAAACAAGAGAACAACTTAAATCCCGTAACATTGCGACTGTTTTTGCTCCCAACATTACTTCAATCTCCTAATATTATGCAAATAGACATTTTGTCGTCATAGATTTAACGTCAACAAAAGTTGAAGGCCATGAAACAACTTCAGTTTCATGTTACATAAAAATAAGCATAAATGCCACTTAAATTTCAACATTTTGAAATTTGCAATAGTACAATCTATGATGTAATGTTCATCTTTCAATTTAATCACAGTCGTTCAATTTTAATCTCGTAAAATTACGATTTTTCTCTCGGAATATTACAATTTATGTAAATTCTTATGCACGCCTGACCATCGCTCATGACAGTGCTTGGGAAACACTGCCCTATAGTCCAGAAAGTACACAACCTCAGGGTCTACAGACACACACTACCCACTAATTGATCTTACTCATTAGTTCGACGAACAAATTCAAATCACTGAGTGATTTATTTACCTCATAACTTAATTCCCTCATATCTCCAATAACTGAATGTGTCATGACAGGCATGAACCAAGGACATCCGAGACCCGTTTGTTCCAGATCTCGGCTTTAACGCAGCACGTCGGGTTAACAAGCCATTAAGACCTGAATTTACTACGTGTTGTTGCTTGTAATGTTTGGCGTGAAGCCTAATCTGCCTTCATTGGCCAAGACGATATCATAACAATAAAACATAATAAACAATCACTGATAAACCAAGCAATGGCATTTCAATAAAACTCTTAATAGCAGATAAAACTTTCACGGCAACAAACGACGGACCCCTAAAAAAAATAAACAAAACTCTAAAAATGTTTGTTGACATCTCCTAAAAATCCCATTGTGAAAGGTCGATTGGCCTAATGTCAAATCACAAAGCGAGAAACAGCAAACAAACAAATATGGAAAGCTCAGCGTGATACGAATATAATTTCTAATATTCATTATGTTCCCATTTGCAAAGGTGGAAGGGAGCTAGAGCATTGCTTAGTCAAAGTCTTTCTCGGAGAACGACTGATTGGAGTGTCCCGTTAGCGCCTTCCGATGAAGCGTTAGCATATAAAGGCCACTCCAAAAGGTACGCATTCCCGGCTGTTTATGCGAACGGACAACGCGGCTAAGCAGTCCACGCCACGTGCGAGTTTGAGGGCACTCGAGGGTGCGCAACACGGGTCCGTACGTGATTGCAGCCTTGAAGGTAGCCACTCTACGCGTTCCGAATGACCCCGCCGGCTTTGTTCCCGGATCGGCAGCAAATCGGGGCCAGCAAAAACGGTGAAATGACTTGGCCGAGGTCACGTAAACACCCGTAATGATGTGTTGAGGGGACGCCGTTGCTCGACCGTTCGCCGATTGACTGACGTGATGGATCCCAATCAAAGTCAAGTGCACCATTTTCATGGTTGCGGACCATTATTAAAGCTTTTATCACACCAGTCCACGTCTACAAAACACGGGTACAGTCATCTCAGAATATTCAATTCATACCAACAGAAAGAATCATGCTTAACACTTAATACAGCAATACTTTGACATACGAGTGTCCAACATACGAGAAATTTGAGATATGAGGAAAAGGATTGATGATTAAATATATAAACTAACTGGACGAAATGAACACTCGGTTTGACTCATGGAGAAGCAGGAAGTTCCGCCTCGAAAGCCGCAGTGGAATACATTAACATATTTGCCTGAGTTATTGCACAATAAGGCTTAAATTTAGTGTACGTTGTCAGGAGGATGGTCGTCGGTCTTTTGGTCGCCGGTCTATTGGTCGCCGGTCTATTGGTCGCCGGTCTTTTGGTCGCCGGTCTTTTGGTCGCCGGTCTTTTGGTCGCCGGTCTTTTGGTCGCCGGTCTTTTGGTCGCCGGTCTTTTGGTCGCCCGGACTGCGACCAAAAGACCGTGACCAAAAGACGGCGACCAAAAGACCGGCGACCAATCGACCGCACATGGAGCAGGTCAATCTAAACATAAACCACACACTCATCCTGCCACCATCCTAGAGTATACACACTTTATCCAGGTTGAGTTTTTTAATATCATTTTAAAATGCGTGTTTTGTAGGGTTTAAGTCTGGACACAGATACGACCAGTCTAGAACAATCTACTCCAATGGATTTTGGATTTGGAGAAGGGTGTTTTGTATATTGTGCTAGGATAAATCACTATAAAAGGGCTGCAATTAATATGCCAGAAAGCTATTACACTCTAATCTGTTCTTTTTTCCCCTTCTATCGTTAATAGTCAAGAGAAAATTCAGTCCACGGTCTTTCGCTATTCGGTAGCTTCTGATGGTGCAGGTGTAAATTCAAAGATTCCCTCTTAACAACCTGAGGAAAAATATGACTTGATTTCCCCTAAAGGGACAACGATGTAATGTTGTCGCTCTTCTGAGACGACGGCGTCTTGAGCAATAACAGAGGAATGAAATAAAGCTTTTTTTATGTCTTTCTAAATGATGTCTTTGTTATAGAGCGACGTTTAACAGACAGATATAATAAAATGTACCCTTACTAAAATTGACCTGCACAAAGCCCACTTATGCGGAACAAGTGTGCTCATTTAGATGTACATTATTCCTACCGTAAAGGACGATGGAAAAAGCGTCATTAAAGATTTGACAGTGTGCCAATTCAAATACACTTCAATCTCGTAGCCATATACTGAAGCACAGATAGTCAACCTTAAGAATAAAAATATATGGAAAAACTAAATATTAGTACAGTAATACCTTGAGATACCAGCGTTCCAGGGCCGAGCTCATATGTCGATTTACTCGTATCTCAAATCAACTTTTCCCATAGAAATGAACTAAATACAAATTAATTCGTTCCAACCCTTAGAAAAAACACCAAAATACAGTATATTACAATGGAAAACATTTTTATTGGTTCTAATTCACCACCTACTCACCAAGAAAGAGAGAACAATCTTGTATGCTCGTATCTCAAATTTGTCTCACATCTCAAGGCAAAAACTTGCTCAAAATTTTCCTCGTATCTCAAATTTGTCTCGTATCTCAAGGCAAAACCTTGCTCAAAATTTTCCTCGTATCTCAAATTTGTCTCGTATCTCAAGGCAAAAACTTGCTAAAAATGTTCCTCGTATCTCAAATTTGTCTCATATCGCAAGGCAAAACCTTGCCCGAAATTTTCCTCGTATCTCAAATTTCTCGTATGTTGGGACACTCATATGTCAAGTCACAAAGTAACAAATATCGTGGTTATGATCTTCAATACTAAAATGTGACATTACTCAATACAGACAGGAGAGACTTGACGGCTCGTAACATAAAATAAACTTTAAATTTAACTTAAATGAACTTAGATTACTATACACACACTTAAAAACAAGTTTTAATCGTTCAAATTTTACGGCTTAAGACCCAAAACACAAAACAAATAAGCTAAACTTCCCTCTTTAAACAGACAAACTGGATTACAGATTTCTACTACGCACAACCAGTCTATCTTTAAGGGTAACAAGCCTTGCCTTAGGTACCGCCTCCAACCAAAGAAGCCATGTAACATTAACATCAACATGACTTAAACAAGCATTCTTCAAACGCGGGTGTCCGAAGCCATGGTGAGACTCTTCCACATCATTGGCCGACACCCACACGGCTAGTTAGAATAATCACTGGTGTCAGATCTGCACAGCTAACATGATACAGTCAAGGGCGCTATTGCTTCCGTGATATTTGCGAAGACACAAACGCATCATCACCAGAGACGTTAAGATGTGCGTCAGAGTTTGAGACAAATTCGCCTTGGATTAAAATGTCAGCGCCACGGCCCGAAGGGTCGGCCGGATCGGTGCGGTTGCTTAGCGGCCATGAGGGGGCAGCAGACTGAGCCCAGGCAGCCAGTGGAGTCTGTCGGACTGAGAGCAGTCTTCTCTAAACCCTTCATTCTGTCTCCTCCACTCGGCTGGGATTAAGGCCAATCATAGGAATCACTGAGTCAGAACCGTTCCTCAATAACAGATGGAGGGACTTTCCACTGCAGAATTTTAAAACCCTCACAGACAAACTCACTCTCGCTTCGCACCCTTGCCTTCAAAATACTTTCCAGTCCCCCCCGTTACGCCACCCCTTGCATCTATACCTGTCTTTTTCCCTCTTCCCTGGACTTTTTTTATATCCTGCCATCTTACGCGGTGCACTATTTGTCATTTTCACTTTCAGTGACCTTAAACTTTTCCCCGATTGATCCCATAACAGCCAAGCCAACTTCAAAAACTAACTAGTGACTGACTTTACATAATGCGGATGCTAAACTGAGTGCAAACAAATCAGTGCGGTGACGGCTAGAAATCAAGTTCACATTCAGGTTGGTGGTAAGACGCAACCAAGTTTCTCAACTTGATTTTTTGATTAGGACTTTATTTTCTGACCGCCCTTTACTTTGTACATCTCTGCGAATCAAAAAGACATGTATTCCAATCCGCTTAAATCCTGTGTCAAAGTGGCGGCCCTGGGGCCAAATCTGGCCCGCCGCATCATTTTGTGTGACTCCCCCTGGTGGTAAGAGGTACCAGGGAGTGGCAACTACCACAGCAGAAAAACCTGGCCAATGAGGAGCCAGACACACAACAACACATTCGTTGCTATTGGCAAACATATTTCAAATAGCAAAAATGTATCTCATCCTATATTTTTCTTAATTTACAAATAGAAAATGTAAGAAATGAATGCAAACAAAAGTCATATACAGAATTTCCAAATTTAGCATTTAGCATCAACCTATTTTTAAAGATTTGTCCAATTTTTCCGAAACTCTGAGCCGATTCCTGAAAATGACAGTCAAAAATTTCCACACAACTGATTCTGCAGTGGTTGTTGGTGTAATAAAACTTACACTAGACCACACGTGTCAAAGTGGCGGCCCGGGGGCCAAATCTGGCCCGCCGCATCATTTTGTGTGGCCCGGGAAAGTAAATCATGAGTGCCGACTTTCTGTTTTAGGATCAAATTAAAATGAAGTGTATAGATGTATATTAAATTTCCTGATTTTCCCCCTTTTAAATAAATAATTGTCATTTTTTAATCATTTTTTCTGTGTTTTTTGTTCAAAAATCATTTTGTAAAATCTAAAAAATATATAAAAAAAGCTAAAATAAACATTGTTTTAGATATAAAAAACTTAATATTCAGGGATTTTATTCCAGTTCTTTTAATCCATTTATTAAAAAAAAATCTAAATATTATATCTAAAATGGTCCGGCCACCCCTAACACCCTTGGCTTAAATCCTTCAAAGATTTTACTGCTCACATTTCGATTATTTACAGGCCTGGCTTTGAGCTCAATATCCAACCTGGTATGAACTAGCCTCAGGCTTTATGTCCTCAGGTAAGAAATGTGTGGTTGTTCCAAAGTCGCGGGCTTAAGAGCATTCTCTATCAGAGCACATCGACTTTGGAAAAACTTGCCTGAGGACCTGAAACGTGTAAAATTGTATCATATATTTTTTTTAAGTCACTTTTCCAGAGTATCTTGTGACCCCTGCCGTTTATTATCTCCCCTGCCTTATTATCAACTTACTGTATTCCCTTAGCACCGTACCTGTCAACCTCAGCCAATTGCTCCCCTAATTGACTGCAATTCTGCTTATTAAGCAATAAAAAAGTATACAAATGCAACGCGGCACATATTTACTCCCATTGGGCGTACTTAGAAATTTCTCCAAAGTGGACAGGGTGCCCAATTAGTATGCACTAAATTCAAGATTCTGTAGATGTCACTTTATGACTGCTTGACTGTCTGGGTACATTGCTTGCTGACACGTATATTTATAAAGTAAAGCAGATGTCTTAAGTGGGAATGCGTATGCGCATTTCATGCTTAAAGCATGACAATATTAGCAGTCGACGATAATGTTTACGTCCGCTACCAGTGACCGAGACGATCCGGATTAGAGCCGAAATGGGTAAAACGAGATCGGTTTTATAATAAACGTACCTAAAAAAATCTGTACAAAAGTTGTTATACGGGGTACACAATTTTAAATGCTCAAAAAACATAAAATACGGGAAAATCACATAAGTTGACAAGTCTATTTTCTTCTGGCCTGGCCATCGCATGGATTTTAACATTATTGAATTAGTACAGTGTTTCCCAAACTTTGTTTGAGCTTCAGCACACTTTTTGCATAGAAAAAAGTCTCAAGGGACATCTGAAAATTAATTTAAAACTATGTCGCCTATATTAACAATAGTCACTCTTATCAAAGTTTCATCAGCAGGAATCAGAGTTCCAACACTTTGAGTGATGCAAAAAATAAGTGATGTCATGTTTTTAAACGCATAATTTCATGACTCTTCTCCAAATATGACTTATATATCTCCTAATATTACGCAAAAAAACTTTACGTCGGCAAAAGTTGATGCCCTAGAAACCAAACAACTTCCGCTTCAAGTTAGATTAAAAAAAAATAACTAAATGACTTTCACAATTTGAAATTTGTAATAGCTATAATTTAACGTTCATCGTATTTTGATTTTAACCTTGTAATCCAGGGGTGTCAGACTCGGATTGTTTTACGGGCCGCGTTAACGTCAACTCGATTTCATGTGGGCTGGACCATTTTAGATATAATATTTAGATTTTTTTAAATAAATGGAATAAAAGAACTGGATTAAAATCCCTGAATATTCCGTTTTTTAAAGATCTAAAACAATGTTTATTTCAGCTTTTTTAAATATATTTTTAGATTTTACAAAATGATTTTTAAACTAAAAACAGAAAAAAATGATTAAAAAATTACAATTATTGATTTAAAAGGGGGAAAATCAGGAAATTTAATATACATCTATCCTCTTCATTTTAATTTGATCCTAAAACAGAAAGTCGGCACTCATGATTTACTTTCCCGGGCCACACAAAATGATGCGGCGGGCCAGATTTGGCCCCCGGGCCGCCACTTTGACACATGTCGTAATCATTCAATTATAATCTCATTATATCCATATTCATTTTCCTCTCTGAATACGACATTTTATAACTTATTACAATTTCCCGAGGGACACCTGCCCATTGCTCACTGCACAGAAGTTAGGAACCACTAGCATGGTATACGTCCAATCTTTTTTAACTGCTTGGTCCCACACCCAAATTAGCTAAAATAAAATACGTTGTGTTTTGAGTGTAAAAAAAAGGACATTATTTTCCATACATGCAATTAAGCGAAGAATGCGAGCACTTTTGCAGGTGACAAACAACAACGCCCTCTCCTCATCTTAATAGCCCAACCGCGTTCAAGTCCATAATAAGGAGCAATAATTACCCTTAATTCCCATTCCCCGCTCGGCAGACAGCCAGCTGGGTATTGTCATCGAATTAGCCAACCCTTTGCGTCAATCGGGTGGGGGACCTCAGCTTTGTCCCGTACTCCAAAGCCCACCCGTAGCACCCCCGTTAGTAGGGGGGGGACGGCGAACGCGGCGGCATTGTACTATGTGCCGAGATAATCCCCCCCGCCTTTGTTTGACCACGTAATCTTCCTTTTCCACGACGGAAATGTTAGCACTTTTCTTTAACGTTCCCCAAAAAGGGTCCCACGACAACCCTCAGTGGTTTCCACGGAGACCGGATCAGGAGGATGCAAAAGCATCACCCACAGACGGCGAGAATTTAGTGTCTTTTCAACAAAACACCGGGCTTTTTCTTTACCCCGCACTTGCCCACAAGACTCCATATTGCTGGAGGAGATTGGCAGCATTGTGCTCAGGCTTCAACGCCACCAAAAAGGCGGCTGTAATTACTTTTGAACAATATCTCGCTGAAGACACACCAGGCTTCCAATACAAAAGGTTTGGAAAATAATCACTGGTGATTATTAGCTGCTTCAGTGCTGTCTATTTCAGTGTTTATTACGAGGATTAATCGAATATATCGACAGCTGAAGTGCACGTTGAAGTGGAGCCACAAAAATCTAAAATCCAGCAAAAACACTGTTTTAATCAACAAAAAAACAACTTAAGTTTAATCTTAAAGCTAATTCAATATAGTTATCCTTGTTACCACAATGAACAACATACCAAAAATAACTGCAATAGCATAACACCTAACAGAGTCAAAACATAATAATGTAGATAGATTATGATTCATTGCGGCACTATCTTGGTGAAATTCAATTATACGTCCCATATGACAGATGCTACAAGCGTTGTGATAGGTTGAATCGTAACGGGAGGTTAAAAAAGGGCAGTCAATCCAAAGTGTCCATTACCTGTCAAATCAATGAGCATAATGACTACAATCTATTATTGGCATCCATATCCAGAGTATTGAAATACCCTCAGTAATGACAATCTAGTCTCATAAAATTTAACCTATTTATCTGAATGATTTAACCACCATGAAAAAAAAAAATCAAACTAATGCTTAATATATTCAGAATAAGATAGATTTTTTGAATTTTAGACTGCTCTACCCACAACACATTGTCTCTCCTTCAAATGAAAATAATCGGTTTAAATCAATAATTGTCATTTTTTAATCCATTTTTTTCTGTGTTTTTAGTTCAAAAATCATTTTCTAAAATCCAAAAACAAATTTTCAAAAAGCTAAAATAAACATTGTTTTAGATCTATAAAAAACGGAATATTCAGGGCTTTTAATCCAGTTCTTTTAATACATTTATAAAAAAAATCTAAATATTATATCTAAAATGGTCACTGGTCACTGGTAGCAGAAGAAAACTAAAAAAATCAAACTAATGCCAAATGTATTCAGAATTAGATAGATTTTTTGAATTTTAGACTGCTCTACCCACAATACATTGTCTCTATTTCATATGAAAACAATCAGTTTAACTGTTGTGTACATTAAACAGCCAATATATTTAGTTTTACTATTAAAAATATGTTTGAATACCACATTTGCTGCGACATCTAAAACCTTTAGCCGCGATATGTCGTCAAGAGTCCATACCTGTCAACCTCGGTCAATTGCTCCCCTTATTAATGATTGCAATTCTCCTTATTAAGCGATAAAAAACGTACAAATGGAACATATTTACTCACATAGGTTGCACTTAAGTCTAAAATTTTTCTCCAAAGTGGACGAGGTGCCCACTTAGTATGCATTAACTTCAAGATTCTGTAGATGTCGCTGTATGACGCTAACAGCTTGACTGTTTGGGTACATTGCTTGCTGACGCGCTATATTTATATAGTGAAAAGGCGGATGTGTGAAAGGGGAATGCGCGTGCGCATATCATACTTAAAGCATGGCAATATTTTTTTTTGTTTTCTTCTGCCACCAGTGACCGAAACGATCGGGATTAGAGCCGAAATGGGTAAAATGAGATCGGTTTTACAAAAAAACGTACTTAAAAAAATCCTGTACAAAAGTTGTTATACAGCGTACACCAGGGGTGTCAGACTTGCTAATGCTAAGCTAACAATCAAACATTGAAAATACACAGTCTAATGCAAGGGTGTCAGACTCGGGTTGGCTCGCGGGCCGCGTTAACGTCAACTCGATTTCACGTGGGCCGGACCATTTTAGATATAATATTTAGATAATTTTAAATAAATGGATTAAAAGAACTGGATTAAAAGCCCTGAATATTCAGTTTTTTATAGATCTAAAACAATGTTTATTTTAGAATTTTTTTCAATATATTTTTAGATTTTAGAAAATGATTTTTGAACTAAAAACACAGAAAAAATGGATTAAAAAAATGACAATCATTGATTTAAAAGGGGGAAAATCAGGAAATTTAATATACGTCTATACTCTTCATTTTAATTTCATCCTAAAACAGAAAGTCGGCACTCATGATTTACTTTCCCGGGCCACACGAAATGATGCGGCGGGCCAGATTTGGCCCCCGCGCCACCACTTTGACACATGTGACATACACAATTTGAAAAATATCAAAAAAATACGATAAAACCGTAACTATGAGAGTCTCAAGGCGTAACTATGATCGCCATGTTCTCATTAGGGCGACATGGAGCTCCTACCATCTGAATTTGACCGAACTGGACAAGCAAACAGACTGGAAACTAAATCTCCTGACTGCGAGGCAAAAGGGCCAACCTTTGGGTCAGAGATCTAAAACAGAAGAACATCTCCTTGAGGGAAACAACAACACCACCACAAGAAAAGACTAGACAAATCCGTAAGGTACATCCACTTGGGTACCAGCAGGGGGCCGAACCGGCCAACGTCTCCAGGGAGCGTCTGGTCGAGTTCACTGTCAGTCCTTGACAGATCATCATAAACATCCACCAAACGGCTCAACCCCCCGGGCTATAAGCCTCCACCAGACATCAGAAGGAGTGAGCGAATGAGAGGCAGAGTGCCCAAGGGCGCCGTACTCCTAAAAATAACAATACCATTTAAGATGTTAGCGTCTCTGCGGCGTTGCCCGTGAGGCTTCAACCTTGGAGGCCCGCAAGGAGAAAATTGCATAGCGGCCGTGTGGAATTCATAAGAACGCCGCTGCTTCTTTAGCCAAAGCGTCTGGTTACAGGTCGCCGGAGCGACCTGTCCTTTTTTTTAACCGGGTGGGTGGTGGGGGTGCTGGTGCATGGACGCCAAAGTGGCATCAAGATGCAGGGCAGATGTCTCCTTGATCAGAGGTGACAGCGATACACAAACATAAACGCACACTGCGGCAACGATGCGACCCAAGGAGATGAAAGCTGACGCGTGTCCTCTATTCATTGGCCCTATAGTACAATTATCGGCTATTTGGGTAACAAAAAGTCGGATTATGCAGATTATTCAGCATGAATAAAACAATGGCAGGGGCGAAAAGTCCTTGACAGGGAAGTCATGAAAAGGAGTCGTTGAGTGACTTGATTAAATTTGCTGACAAACATTTGACGGTTTTTGGACTTTATAGGAGTGTTAGATGCTTTTAAGTAATTGAATTGGACGGCTAAAGGAGGGCTAAGTATCATTGGTCGGAAATTGCAAGAAGTTATACAATGTAATATTCAGAGAGAAATATTAATGAGATTAAAAAGGTTAAAAATCTAAATGAGGAATGTTAAGTTATAGATTATACTATTACAAGATCTAAATTGTGAAATAGTATTTTGTTGCTTATTTTTCGTCTAACATGAACTGGATTTTGTTTGGTTTTTAGGGCAACAACTTTTGGGCATTTTTATTTTATTTTAGTAATATTAGGTTATTTAAGTCATAATTGGAGAAAAGTCATAAAATTATGTGATTAAAAATATGACATGACTTTTTTTTGCATCACTCGAACCGTAAATTGAGCAATGGTCAGGGGTGGCGCCGGAAACTGCTAGAAGTCATACAATGTATAATATTCGACAGAAAAATGAATATGACTTTAAGGAGATTAAAATTGAGGTGTTACAAGGTTAAAATCAAAATATGATGAATGAATATTAAATTATAGGTTATATTATTACAAGATTCAAATTGTGAAACACTCATTTTGATAGAACCAGAAGTTGTTTGGTTTTTAAGGCATCAGCTTTTGCCGACGTAATAAAGTCCGTAAGCACAATTTTTTTTACGTAATATTTGGATATTGAGGTCATTATTGGAGAAAAGTCATAAAATTATGCGATTAAAAACATGACATGACTTATTTTTGCATCACTCAAACCGGAAGTTGTTCAACTTTTTGGTGACATTAGCTAAGTCTTTGCAATCATTTTGGAGATTTATGTGATTCCTGATGATGAAACTTTGATGCGAATGACTATTGTTAATATACGCAAACTAATAAATAAATTAATTTTCAGATGGGGGTGTCCCTTAAGATTTTTTTCAATACAAAAAATTTGCCCCAGATCAAAAAAGGTTGGGAAACACTGGCCTAGCACTGACAATGACATTGAAAATCTTAAAAACAACGGAAAAAAACATCCCAGTATACACATTCCCCTAAATTCATCACGATATGGAAATTAATCAGCGTCAACATGATGCAAAACTCATATCGATTTTTTTATGTTCTCCTATCACTCTTTTGCAAATAAATCACATAATATATTTATCGTATTTTTTTATTCAGCATCCAAACAGTATCCCCGTTGACTCCTTTGTCATGGACGTCAGAATATTATGACAAAGGGAACAAAACATTTACCATGACGGGGGACTTTGTCAAAGCTGGCCCCAATTTCATTTTTTACTGAAATAAATGTACGCTAGCTTGTGCCCGGAAGGGAGGCATACGGTCTAAAAGACATATGGCACATTATGGCTGTCATTCTGCAGGACAGAGTGTGCTGTTTATAGTCAATGGAACCGTGTTTATAGCCCCCTTAAATCTACCCACCTCTCCATATTCTTTGTAACGGAGCAGCTTGGCCTGCTTCTGTCTGTTTGCTCTTCGACTTACTAGCAGCCCCGGAACTTTGCACCGCTATCGTAAGACCCCCCTCCCCCACGACCGCACCTGTGGGTGCTGCCGTCGTCGGTCCTGCCGTCGTCGCCGCCACCGCCGCCGCCGCCGTTCCTGTCATATCTGTCATGGCCGTTCAATTGCTACTCTTGCTCTGGGCTTCAAATTTAATTTGCTTTCAATCTGCTGTAATTGCTTTGAGAGACAGCCGTGTCTCCATGTTTTTCTTCCCTCATGTCTACAGTGAAAGACACATTTGCCTCGCAGTCAACAGGTTTTGCTTCGATTCCGAGTTTGGATGATGGTGACGTTTATTTCTATTTTTGGTAGTAAACGCAAATTTCCATAGCATATTCGGCTCCCTTGCATACAGATCAGCTCGATTTCGACTTCTCACACCCCCCCTAGATATCCTTTTTTCATTATTCCGGTCCGAGAAGTGACAGGATTAGTTGCGGCGGTTTTTAAACATCTGATTGTTATCACATCCTCTCCTGGGTGAACAATTAATCCCTCTCACTTGCCTTTCGTCTTATCAACCTCCAACGCACATTGAGGCGGCATCTGGCCTCCATTCCTCGCTATGCTTCCCTTCCGGGCTTCCCTTCCCAAATGAGAGCTTTATTTGGCACAGAAGCCGAGCTAAGTGTCCTGCATTTATACACTAGAAACTGTCGCTGTGTGAAGTGGGTAATCATACTAAGATGTATTTTGTGTAATGGCCTCGTCTTAAATCTGCTGTTTGATCAAATGTAGCGTTCTCGAGATTCTAAATTGTCCATAACTTATTCATTCATTTTCCATGTTGCTAATCCCATACCTGTCTATTTATAAATTATTCCTGTATTTTATGCGTTTTTTTATCATTTCAAATTGTGTACGACGTATAACAACTTTTGTACGGGATATTTTCAAAGTGCGTTTTTTTTGTAAAACCATAACTTATTCATTCTTTTCCATGTTGCTAATCACATACCTGTCAATTTATACATTTTTCCCGCATTTTATACGTATTTTGATCATTTCAAATTGTGTTCGCCATATAACAACTTTTATACGGGATTTTTTCAAAGTGCGTTTTTTTGTAAAACCGATCTCGTTTTAACCATTTCGGCTCTAATCCGGATCGTCTCGGTCACTGGTAGCAGAGAAAAACAGCATCGTCGATTGTAAATATTTTCATGATATGCGTACGCGCATTCCTGTTTTACCCTTCGGCGTTTTCACTATATAAATATAGCGCGTCAGAAAGGTTTGTAGAAAATTTTAAACTTTTACGTACGCCCTATGTGGGTAAATATGTGCCGCGTTGCATTTGTACGTTTTTTTATAAGGAGGATTGCAATCATTAATAAGAGGAGCAATTGGCAGAGGTTGACAGTGATGTAATCCTCACAAGAGTCGCAAAAAAAATTCCAACACAATTCAAAATAGCAAAGGGCTAGCAATTTTTTTTGGTTAGCTTGGCGAAGTTTGTATCATTTGTACCATTGTTTTAATTTTCTTATTAGGTTAAAAAAATGATTCTTGTAACTATATTGTTGGATGATGTTGTCACGTTTGCCAAATGATGTCCATATATGCAGAGGCCACCTTAGTTTACAAAATCTTCCAACACAAAGCTCCTCAACTGCAAGATTTTGGAAAAAAAAACTCCAATACATCAACAAAGGCTGGCTCTAGAGGTGACTGTGTAGTTCCCTTCAAAAAGAGAGTTAAATTAGCCAAAGCACCTTCTCTCTTCATACCTGGAACTCAATTACTTAACCAATTAACATACATGCTAGACTCTATCAAAGGTAGGCGGGGTACACGCTGAATTTGTCCCCAGCCAATCAGCAGGCACCCCAAATCTAGCGTCTACCATGCTTCTCTTTCTACTGGAATAAATTCCAGTTCACCCACAATTAACCATCTGAATGTATCAGATCTGCCAGCCAATGAAGAAGATCCTCTAAGTTACTCAACACTTTCGATATGGCTTTGCCTTCAGACGACATATTCCGATTACTCGTTTGAAATTTTTCTACTACTCTTCCAACTTGCGTGTACATTTAATGGCTTTATTTAGACAGTCGCTACCGGCACAGCACGTCTTGTCCTTCTCAACTACAAAGAAGAAGCACAATCCTGACTATGAGATAGGAGCTAAAATGTCGTGTTCTCGGGTGAACCTGATTGGGGGAAAAAAGGAAGATTGAAACGGAGTACTATTTGAAGACTGGGGAAAAATAGTGTGTTTAACACCACGGGCAGCGATAGATCTGACTGTGTGGACGATTTATGCTGACCATAGAATTGTAATTCTGCTAGCTACTAGAGGAGGACCCCAGAGCATACATGGCTATGGTATTAATGGTAAAAATTAGGGTAGATTATTCACAAAATTTAATGTTTCGTGGTGAGAGAGTAACTAGAGATGACTCGGTATTTGAAGGTGAGGTTTGGCATTAACAAAGGCTGTACAATGTCGTCATTTAAAAATGTTTTTTGTTGCCTATCACAGCTATCTATGGGCAAATCTACGCAAATAAATCTCAAGGGACACCACCATCTGAAAATCTTTTCATTTAAAAATAAGTCGCCTATATTAACAATAGTCATTCTCATCAAAGTTTTATCAGCAGAAATCACATAAACCTCCAAAATAATTCAAAAATCTAATTTTTCAAACTGACTGGGCTAATGTCACCAAAAGTTGAACAACTTCCGGTTCGAGTGATGCAAAAATAAGTCATGTCATGTTTTTAATCGCATGACCTTTCTCCAAATATGACTTAAATCTGTCCAAAATGTGCCCAAAAGTTCATGTTAGAAGAAAAATAAGCAACAAAATACAGTTTCACAATTTGAATCTTGTAATAGTTTAATCTATAATTTAACGGTCATCATATTTAGATTTTTAACCTAGTAATAGTTAAATTTTAATATCATTACATTCATGTGAATTTTTCTCTCAGAATATTACATTGTATGACTTCTTGCAATTTCTGACCAATGGTTGGAATCACTGCTTTAGACATCCAATTCAATTGGTTAAAAGCATCGTACACTAGTATAAAGTACAACTGTCAAATGTTTGTCAGCAAATTTGATCAAGTCAGATCCTGAACAACTTCTGGTTCAAGTGATGCAAAAATAAGTCATACCATGTTTTTAACCGCATCATTTTATGACTTTTCTTGAAATATGACTAAAATCTCCTAATATTATGCAAAAAGAGTGCAGTGCTCACAGACTTTATTACATTGGCAAAAGCTGATGCCTTAGAAACCAAACAACTTTCGGTTCATGTTAGAGAAAAATAAGCAACAAAATGACTGTTTCACAAATTGAATCTTGTAATGGTATAACCTATCATTTAATGTTTTTCATATTTTGATTTTAACCTTGTAATACCTAAATTTTAATCTCGTTATATTCATATTAATTTTTCTCTCTGAATATGACATTTTATAACTTCTTACAATTTCCCGAGGGCCACCTGACCATTGCTCACGGGACAGTGGTTGGGAAACACTGAGCTAACCAACAAAGTGAAAAGTAACTTCTTGGAAACACCAATTCTAGAGTGAATAATCATGATGAAAAAGGACAAAGTGGGCGACGATGTCCGAACGCGACTGGGCGACTTCGGCAGGCGAGCGCCGAAGAAGCGTAACCTTGACAGAGAGCATCTTCTGACAAGCATCTGCCTCCTATAATAATTTGGAAATAATCTCCATCCACAAAGGCCCAGCAGTCTGGCAGAGTAAATGCTCTGTGCCTGATCGATGGCTGCGATTCGGGCAGCTGACGCTCGTTGCGGTGGCGGGGCTTCGCATCGATCGGCGACTACGCTCTCTCTCCGCTTGGGTTCTCTCTCTCTCTCTCACGGTCATAACAGGATAAAAATAATATTGGGGAGGAAGTTGTCTTGAGGCATGGGTATACATATTAAAAAGCGTTTGCGTGCTCGCAACACGGCGCAAATGGATGACGGCGTCCGTGCGGCGCCACGTGAGGACGGCATGTTCGCCCACGTGCTGAGTGGAAGTGGCAATGTACAATCTTTTAATTGAGATAAATTGCCCACTATTAACTTGCTCTTTAAAGTGAAGTAGATTTTCATAATTGGGAAAAAAAATAAAAATATCACAACAAAAATCTGTGGTTTTACGGTTAACAACATAATGGTGTTGAATAACCATTGACGTTTCTATTTTATTGTGAAGCAATTTCATTCTTATGTGTAGCTATATTTATGGTAATGAGTGTTTCACTTTTAATTAAAAACCCGAATCCTATTGTTAAAATTTACACTAGAAAAAAACTGTTTTGGATTCTACACCTAAAAATCTTGTTAGAAACAACAATCACTCTAATTTTCGCGTCATTACATTGTCAATATTTAAAAATTATGTATTCATTTTCAACACTGATTATCTATTTCAAGGTTGCGGGGTGCCGGAGCCTATGGGAAAATAAAATATCACAACAAAAATCTGTGGTTTTACGTTTAACAACATAATGGTGTTGAATAACCATTGACGTTTCTTTCCTAGTATTTTATTGTGAAGCAATTTAATTTTTAAGTATCTATATTTAAGGTAAATAGTGTTTCTGTTTTTGATTCGACACCTAAAAATCTTGTTAGTAACAATTAAACAACAATAATTCAGTTTTTAGTGTCATTACATTGTCAAATTTTAAAATTCATGTATTCATTTTAACCACTGCTTATCCATTTCAAGGTTGCGGGGGTGCCGGAGCCTATCCCAGCGGACTTTAGGCAATATGCAAATGACACCCTAAACTGGTCGCCGGTCAGTCGTAGCGCAAAAAACAAAAGTAGAAACAACTAAACAACAATCATTCTAATTTTAGTGTCATAACATTGCCGATTAAAAAAAATCATGTATTCATTTTCAACACTGATTATCCATTTCAAGGTTGTGGGGGTGCCGCAGCCTATCCTAGCCGACTTTAAGCAATATGCAAACGACACCCTAAACTGGTTGCCGGTCAGTCGTAGCGCAAAAAACAAAAGACAGCCGGTTTACGGATAACCTTGGAGTGCATAGAATCGAATATCAGATGAATTTCCATTTCTCTGTGACATTTGTCAGTATTATTACAATATAATACAGAAAAGTGGACTTGAGTCAAGGTCGCTTTTATCTGGACTCGCTTGCATTTCAAAGCGGAAAAAAAACAGGTAAGGGAGAATAAATGGAAAGACAAAAAGGAAGCGAAATATAACCGTCACGACAGAAGGGGTCTTTCAAGGTCAGTATTTACCAGTCTCTTTTACCGTCTCACCAAAGCCCCCCACTGGCGCCTGGAGGCAAGCGCATATCTACCTAGCGCCCCGCTTTCCTCTTCCATCACGCACCTTTTCACCCGTCACTCATTCCGCCGCCCATGGCCCGTGGTCACTATGGTTGACAGCTGACGTAGGTCTTCAAACACCAGCTAAATTAAACGAGTGATTACCAAGTAAACAGGCCCCCGTGCCGTTGAGGCGGCAGCCATCTGTCATGTGAGGGTTTCGCGCCAAGGTAACCGGGCACTGAACCGAGTCTTCTCTCTCGGGCCGCTAATTCGTAAGGAAAAACTCCTGCCAATCATGAAAAGTGTCGGGCCATTATGTTATGAGAGTCTGACAGAGTTATGACGGGCTGTCAGAGCTCGTGACGGTGGGGAGCAAAACAAGGGGATGAAGGAAGGGAACCGGGAGAAAAGGGTGTGAAGAAGAAGGTCAATAAGGCACAGCTGGTTATTTCAGCTTCAGGGAGCGATTTGGAGGTGATCGCAGACGACACGCCACAGGTTGGAAAAATGAGATGTTCCAGATCGGATTGTGCGATTGGAAATCGGACCCAAAAAAAACTGTTTTTCAAATGAATTTTCAAGTTTTAACGCATTGATGGCATAGTCCAGGGGTGGCCAACTCCGGTCCTCGAGAGCCGCTATCCCACATGTGTCAAAGTGGCGGCTTGGGGGCCAAATCTGGCCCGCCGCATCATTTTGTGTGGCCCGGGAAAGTAAATCATGGGTGCCGACTTTCTGTTTTAGGATGAAATTAAAATGAAGAGTAGAGATGTATATTAAATTTCCTGATTTTGCCCCTTTTAAATCAATAATTGTAATTTTTTAATCATTTTTTTCTGTGTTTTTAGTTCAAAAATTATTTTGTAAAATCTAAAAATATATATAAAAAGCTAGAATAAACATTGTTTTAGATCTATAAAAAACTGAATATTTAGGGCTTTTAATCCAGTTCTTTTAATCCATTTATTTAAAAAAATCTAAATATTATATCTAAAATGGTCCGGCCCACATGAAATCGAGTTGACGTTAACGCGGCCCGCGAACCAACCCGAGTCTGACACCCCTGCGCTATCCGGTCTGTTTCCCACCAAACCACCTGAATCAAATCATCAGGATCGGTATCAAGCTTCTGGATGGCTCACTGATGAGTTGGTCATTTGATTCAGGTGTTCTAGAGGAGGGAGATATGGAAAACAGACCAGATAGCGGCTCTCGAGGACCGGAGTTGGCCACCCTTGCCATAGTCCAATCTGTTTTGACCAGGAGGACTGTCATTCGATGTTTTGCCGATTCTGATTCGATAGCCATATTTTTAAACCACTAAAAATAATGTAAATAACAAAAATCTTATTTTAAAACTGCTGATAGCTCTGCAAAAAACAAATATTACACGATAATCTGTGACTATCAAAAACCAGAATTTTACCCAAAACACGACCAAGTTCGACACGATCCGATACTCCAAAGTCAGTTTCTCCAAAACCGGTACTAAAACATCACTAGTTTATATAATGTAAATAACAAAAATTCTATTTAAGAACTGCTTGTAGCTCCGCAAAAAAATTACTAGATGATCTGTGACTATCAAAAAACAGAATTTTACCCAAAACACATAACCAAGTTCGACACGACCCGATATGCCAAAGTCAGTTTCTCCAAAACCGGTACTAAAACATCACTAATTTCTACCTTTTCATTACACTGCCACAACATTCCTTCAAAATCGCAATCCCTCATTCCACGTGCGCCATTTTAAAGGACAATTTCATCAACCTCACACTATCTCACATCCATTTAAAACAGAGTGACACCCGTTGAAAAGATTAGTCCATGTGCACGGCACAAACACACAACCACGTATCCAGTATTTCACTGGAAGACCCAATGAAAATCCTTAATCTAACAGATAGTGGAATGCACCCTGTGGACAAACACACACAAAATGTATTTTCCCCCTTGCCCAAAATGCCGGTCTCCACCACCACCACCACTGATACGGGACAAAGCAAGAAGCCGAGACAGACTCCAAAAGCGATTCAACGTTAAGCTCAAACACAACAGAGGAGAAGTGACAGCGTGGTGCAAACCAATGGAAAGGAATGGAAAAGGGGGAGAAAATAATTCAATCTGCAGCGCCCTCCTTCAATCAGCAAGTTAAGGAGAAGAGAAGGCGGGCGCCTGCGATGCCGCTATAGGCAGGGCGAAGGACGGCAGGCTTCCTGATAAGCCACGGCCAGGGAAGATTAACTGCATGCCCCGACGGAAGAAGAAAATAAAAGGCACCGCTTCGACCTCCGATTCCCTCGGCCTCCCTGCGTCAATGTCCTCCCCGTGTACATTAGCATGATGAGAACGGCGGCTGCTTTGACACGGCTCAGAATCACAGCGCTCTGCGCCAAAGCAACATGACCTCTAAATCCTTTCGCATCCTGTCAAAGCTTCCATAGAGGTTTTGTACGGCAACAGCAACCGTGGGTGGCCGACATCCTCAGAAGACCTCATGGCGCAAGTGTCCCAACGTCCCCGGGTGTAAAGAAATTGACTTTAAATAGACAAAACAGCATTGCCACACGGTGGTTGACATAAAGATTAGTAGTTGGTGACAAGGAAATAGCTTCGGAAAGGTATTGGGAGAACTCTGTTCCTCGGTACTCGGACGTTTGGTCGAACGGACGTTTGGTCGAACGGACGTTTGGTCGAACGGACGTTTGGTCGCCGGGTTGTTACTGTTGAAACCAGCTCTCAAAATTATGATCATGAGAGAGAGTGAGTTTAATATCTAAATATGTAATGTCAAAATATCAACAGTAAACTCTCTGTCATAATTTGACAGCGAGCGAACCCGGCGACCAAACGTCTGTTCTACCAAACGTCCGTTCTACACACTATATTTATATAGTGAAAAGGCGAAGGTTATTATTAATACTATTATCAGACGTTTTCGTCTCTTACCATCCAGATTAGAGCCAAGATGGGTAAAACGGGATCAGTTTTCCAAAGTGTACTTAAAAAAAAAACCCGTACAAAAGTTGTTTTATGGCATACACAATTTGAAATGATCAAAAACGTATAAAATACAGAAAAAACGTATAAGTTGACAAGTTTGTGTCAACCTCACAGTTCTGAGATCGAGGGTTCAATCCCAGGTACAGACCTTCCTCTGTGGACTTCAGTCTTTCCCGGGATTGCATAGGTTTTCTCCAGGTACTCCAGTTTACTCCCACATCCCAAAAACATCTTTACCAGACTGGTTAAACACTCATGAAAGTGGTGCTTTACATCCCTATTAGTAATACAACATTTTTAGTCTAAAATGTGTAGCTGTATCATTCATGTTCAGCCATCAATTCCAATTACTTTGATACCCCCTACTTTCTCCGAGTGAAACCCCGAATTTTACGTCCCCAACAAGTACTGCCTCGTTGTCGGCCATCTCCAAGATTCCGTCAGGCGTCCCCGGGAGTCATTTTCCTCGCCGCAAAACAGAAAACCCCGCCCTCGCCAGAAATATGTTATGCGGCTCGACACATAAAAGGCATAAAAGCATGTCATTTATATTCATTTGTCTCTGGGTGACGAGGAAATGAAATAGCGAACCAGCAGCTGTTTGCGACACGGAGAACTTGCTCCCAGACACGACAGCATTTGGTGCGATAAAGGCTATGTTTAGATGCCGGCGCCAAACCATCCACCTATACGTGCATATTTCCTTCGAGTGGAGCGCGTATTGTCACACCGATGAATGGTTTTGCGCGAGGCGGGAATGTAGCATCTGGAAAGTGACATTTGTTTATGGGTGTAAGGGGGGGGTAAAGACATTCAAATGGATCTGAAAAACGGGGCATTCAGTGCTAAAATAAACGTGTGCCGTGAAGATGTGAAGGAAAAAGCCAGAGGCAACGTGCTGCCACCGAGCAGATCAGGTTCTGACATTTTGACTAATGTGAAATGCAGCCAAGGGACAGTGGGTGGGATGTTGTGACCTTTATCGGCGGGAAGTGATGGAATGACTTAATACGATGACAAAAAAAATAAACGGTAATCCGGATTTGTGCCGTTTGTTTTTTTAAAATAAGGCGCCGTGACCTGACGCAGTAGGTGTTGCCATCTGGGATGACGTCCCGCGTTTTATGGAAGCGTGGCCCTTGACATACAGCGCGGTGGGCTGCCGGGAACGGGACGCCATTGTTCGTTGAAGGTTAAACGAACGGCGTCTTTCAAGGCCGTGAAGTCGTAGTGACTCAAGCTTTTAGTTCTGAAACTTTTTAGCACCGTAAAAATATAATTACGACCAAGATTGAATGTTTAAACTAAGGGTGTCCATGGGACGGATCATTTTAGATATAATATTGAGATATTTTTTGTATAAATGGATTAAAAGAACTGAATTAAAAGCCCTGAATATTCAGTTTTTTATAGATCTAAAACAATGTTTGTTTTAGCTTTTTTTAAAATATTTTAGATCTTACAAAATGATTTTTGAACTAAAACGTGGGCCGGACCATTTTAGTTATAATATTGAGATTTTTTTGAATAAATGGATTAAAAGAACTGGATTAAAAGCCCTGAATATTCAGTTTTTATAGATCTAAAACAATGTTTATTTTAGCTTTTTTAATATATTTTAGATCTTACAAAATGATTTTTGAACTAAAAACAATGATTGATTTAAAAGGGGGAAAATCAGGGAATTTAATATACATCTATACTCCATTTTAATTCGATCCTAAAACAGAAAGTCAGCACTCATTATTTACTTTCCCGGGCCACACAAAATGATGCGGCGGGCCAGATTTGGCCCCCGGGCCGCCACTTTGACACATGTGGTTTAAACATTCAATTCAATTATTCTTCAACGGCATGAGAACGAGTTCCTTAGATAAGCCATTCAAACAGGTGTATGTAGGGAGGCGTGTTTATGTGTGAGATAACGTAACGGCGCTGCAGGTTGGAGCAGATGGCCGCTAATATGAGTTCATACATCTGAATGACTGAGCCGGGCAAATGGAGGGGGGCAGGGAATTATGGGATGTCACGTGTGATATAGCCGGCACAATATCTCATTTCATCAACATATGCTTAATAAATGCAGCCGCCAACAGGGTTTTTACTCGTGATAGTCATATGCTAACCGCTAACATAGTAGTCGAGCTTCTGATTTGTTAAGTATAGTGGAATTAAATAGATATATTGACTGATATTGTCATCTTTTAAATGTAATTACCGTATTTTCTCGCATATTAGCCACCTGCACTGATAAGCCGTAGCCTAAAATCGTTGAATTTGACAATTTCTCTCGTATAAGCCGCCCCCTGATTCACAATTTTCACCTCCATATTCATGGTTTTAATAAGGAGAACAAATGTGTTACTTTGAAGGGAAAATCTTAAGCAAAATTATCGCACGTGATATTTCTGAGATACTGTATGAATCCAAAGGGTCATCTGCTGGATTGGAAATCTTTAAAGGATGTTACTTTGAAGGGAAAATATACCGTATTTTCTCGCAGATAAGCCGCCCCCGCGTACAAGCCATACCCTTAAAACTGCCTTAAAATCGTTGAATTTGACAATTTCTCTCGTATAAGCCGCCCCTGATTCCCAATTTTCACCTGCATATAAAAATTATTGTACGTGCTATTTCTGAGATACTGCATAAATTGATTTCTGGATTGCACATTCCGAAAGGGTGTCGCCTGCACGTAGACAAATTCAAAAAGGAAGTCAGGTGAGCAGTACAACCAGGAAGTGTGTCCGTAGCGGTCTAGTTTGTCATCTCTAGGTAAGATGGCGGCGCCCTGAGCGAGAATGGCAGTCACAAGTGAGTTTTTTTTCACGTTTTACGCACGATACGGTTTATTTTTTTCTTGAATTTCATTAATCGACGTCAAAATAAATTTTGTTAAGCATTGTATTGCGTTATGGTGTTTCGTCTTTGTCACGTTGTAGTTTGGTGCATGTCAAGTCTAATTTTTGCACATATAATTCAGTCATTTTTTTAGGGAAAAATACGGTGTATATGCTAGAAAATACAGTAGCATAATTTCGCACTGGCACGGTTGTGTATAGTTTGCAATTTGTGATTGGCTAGCAACTAATTTTCAGGGTGCCCAGAGCCTAGTGCCCTAAGAACTGAAGAAATTTATTTTAGTTTTCAGGAGAAAAACGTACAGCCATTCCATAAAGCACTTGTTATAAAATGCTGACACGTACTTAGCGAGGTGGGCGAACCCGACCAAACTCTCGCACAGATTGACTGGCTTTTTTGTCAGGGGTTGACTGGCAACCAGTCCAGGGCAGACAACCATAGTGAATCATACAAACCCTTACCGTGGTGATTACTACAGTGCCAGGTTGACATTTGTGGTGATAAATGTCAGATAAAATTTCGAAATCACTGTGAACTTTGGTTTTCAAGGCCTCATTTTTTTTTTCCACGGGTAGAACGGTAATGACTTTGGCGAGCATTAAACGCTTCATCTACGACGACAGTATCGCCATTTCAAATCCGCCACGCCAACGCCGGCCGGGCGATGCAGTCAACATTTACTCGTTATTAAAGCGCTAACAAAAATAAACGACAAAAGCATCAGATGCTTTCCTGGATGACCTTTCCAGCTGTCGATAACACTGCACAGACATTTGAAACATATTTCAATTATTTAGAAGATTAGAAAAGGACTTTCCGAACAAAAACAGAAGGCATAAAATGTCCATAACTTTTCGTCATATTTTGAGCAACACTATTGGACCTTTTAAAACGACGATGACGGTAATACCAAGTTTCGCCCATCATTCGTCCCAAGGGAAACTTTTTCACTTATTTTTATTGAACTAGATATTGTCCTACTTCCTCTCTTTTCGCCCAATGGGAGCGCAGAACTGTAACAACCACTGCAAAGGCCAACGGGAAATGAGAAACTAAATGACTTTTGTAAGAACCCAGTTTTCAAATGTGTTTCAGATGGCGGCACGGGTTGAAACATGCGTATTCGACTGTACGCGTGTTATTTGCTAAATAACGAATGGGTTGATTAATTATTCAAACGAACTGACCTCCACGCCGCCGTGCTCAGGCGCACTCATTATGAAGCTCTTGTAATTCATTAAAGTGCCCAGATGAACACGGGCCACGGTGAGGGCGGCTGGCTATTAACGCGGTTCCTGCAGCGTCCTCAGAACCTCGTTCTCGAGTAGGTCAATCAAGTCAGACTGAAGATAATTACGGATATGTCACCGTTCACGTGCTGAGGAAAATCTAAAATGGGTCATCTGTTCGGAGCAGGAAAGAAAAATATATTGCGACCGTAAAAAGGACTGTCGTGGAAGCAATACATTCGGATAGATAGGCCAACCTCGGTAAGTTGGGGGAGGAGTTACGTTGGCATTCTTTGAGTACTTGCCGGTACGTACTAGTTTTGACGAAGACGAGAAAATATGTTGCAATTACGGGAAAAAACTGAATCCAAGAAGAATGTGGGAGTTATACATCGACAAAACAACTTGGTAAGGGAGGGGGAGGAGCTAAGTTGTAGTTTGTCTTATCATATTTTGATACCAGTCAGGTAGCAACTACCAAGGCATGGAAATGAACTGTGATTCTTTTGCTTTAAATTTATATTATATTTATAGGCATTTAAAAATAACAAACTGTTACGACTCCCCCTGGTGGTAAGAGGTACCAGGGAGTCGCAACTACCACAGCAGAAAAACCCGGCCAATGAGGAGCCAGACACACAACAACCCATTCATCTCCATTGGCAAACGCATTTCAAATAGCAAAAATGTTACTCATCCTATATTTTTCTTAATTTACAAATAGAAAATGCAAGAAATGAATGCAAACAAAAGTCATGTACAGAATTTCCAAATTTAGCATTTAGCATGAACGTATTTTTAAAGATTTGTCCAATTTTTCCGAAACTCTGAGCCGATTCCTGAAAACGACAGTCAAAAATTTCCACACACACCTGATTCTGCAGTGGTTGTTGGTGTAATAAAACTTACACTAAACCACTTGTGTCAAAGTGGCGGCCCGGGGGCCAAATCTGGCCCGCCGCATCATTTTGTGTGGCCCGGGAAAGTAAATCATGAGTGCCGACTTTCTGTTTTAGGATCGAATTAAAATGAAGAGCATAGATGTATATTAAATTTCCTGATTTTCCCCCTTTTAAATCAATTATTGTCATTTTTTAATCATTTTTTGTGTGTTTTTAGTTCAAAAATCATTTTCTAAAATCTAAAAATATATTTAAAAAAAAGTTCAAATAAACATCGTTTTAGATCTATAAAAAAAGTGAATATACAGGGCTTTTAATCGAGTTATTTTAATCAATTTATAAAAAAAATAAAAAAAATCTAAATATTATATCTAAAATGGTCCGGCCCACGTGAGATCAAGTTGACATTAAAGCGGCCCGCGAACCAACCCGAGTGTGACACCCTTGCACTAGACGATCTTTCACTTTAGATGGCACAGTAGTTCAATGCTAAATTGGAAATTCCACCACAATTTGACAAAAACCTGTACTCTAAAAGCCCAAATTAATAAGAAATGATCTAAAATAGACTTAAACATTTGCCATCTCACAAAACATGCCCACAATAAAGAACCCAAACACGGTAATCTCGTTTGTGCAATTACGAGAAACTCCCAAAATGGCCAATTTCCATTTATTTAGCATTTACCATTTAGCACGTTCCACTCGACTGGAGCAAGGTTGCAGGGCTGTCCCTACATCTTAGCGAGACACCTCCTTTATTTGTCACTGATTCACGCCGACGGCGGGCACATAATCGCCCGCCGCTGGTGGTGTAATTCATCGTGAGCGCACCAGCTGCTGGCCAAGCGTTACTGCTGTCGTTTGGGGGTGACAGAGACGCGGAAATTGAGTGTTTTGGGTTGATTTAGGAAGCTTTTTAGGCTTTCCCCTTGGAAAAATTCATGACTTGGGCCACTGGCGCCACACGCCGACACGCGGCAGTAACGTCGGCTAACAGACCGAATCGATACCAAATTCCTTGTTGGATGTCACGCGAAAAAGCCCATCAGCTAGGTGATGGAAAAAGCCTCATTTTGACGTCCACCGGCCAATTTGGAAAGTGTGTCGGCTAAACGTTGGCGTTTTAAACGAGGTATTTGTGCCATTTCAATTAAAAGCCAAACGGCGAGGTGTCTCTGAGGAAATCCTGCTGTGATAATTACTCGGCACTCTGAGGACAGACTTTGTATAACGCTTGGCTGATAACTGCACAATCTTTCACTTCTGTTGATTACTAACGAAGGTTTTGTTAATAATAAATTATACCCCAAAAACAAACCGAAGTACTTTCTCTAGCTAATACAAGGGTGTCAGACTCGGATTGGTTCGCGGGACGCTTTAACGTCAACTTGATTTCACGTGAGCCGGACCATTTTAGATATAATATTTGGATTTTTTTAAATAAATGGATTAAAAGAACTTGATTAAAAGCCCTGAATATTCAGTTTTTTATAGATCTAAAACAATGTTTATTTTAGCTTTTTTTATATATATTTTTAGATTTTACAAAATGATTTTTGAACTAAAACACAGAAAAAAATGATTAAAAATGACAATTATTGATTTAAATGCTACTCACTGAAAGTTCCAAGACTACAGAAATTGGACAATATTTATAGTTTTTCCTTTCATTAAAAATGAAAAAAAACCTTTACAGTATTTTCTCGCACATTAGCCGCATCCGCATATAAGCCGTAGCCTTAAAACTGCAATATTTATAGTTTTCCCCCTCATTAAAAATGGAAAAAACCCTTTACCGTATTTTCTCGTATATAAGCCGCCTCTGCATATAAGCCGCCACCGCATATAAGCCACCTCCACATATAAGCCGTACCCTTAAAACTGCAATATTTATAGTTTTCCCCCTCATTAAAAATTGAAAAAAAACTTTAACGTATTTTCTCGCATATAAGCCGCCTCCGCATATAAGCAGTACCCTTAAAACTGCAATATTTATAGTTTTCCCCCTCATTAAAAATGGAAAAAACCCTTTACCGTACTTTCTCGCATATAAGCCGCCTCTGCATATAAGCCGCCTCCGCATATAAGCCACCCCCGCATATAAGCCGTACCCTTAAAACTGCAATATTTATAGTTTTCCCCCTCATTAAAAATTGAAAAAAAACTTTAACGTATTTTCTCGCATATAAGCCGCCTCCGCATATAAGCAGTACCCTTAAGACTGCAATATTTATAGTTTTCCCCCTCATTAAAAGTGGAAAAAACCCTTTACCGCATTCTCTCGCATATAAGCCGCATCCGCACATAAGCCATACCCTTAAAATCACTTTTAAATCGTTGAATTTTACAATTTATCTTGTAAAAGACGCTCCCTGATTGACCATTTTCACCTCCATATTCATGGTTTTAATAGAAAGTACACATTTTTTACCTAGAAGGGAAAATCGCAGTGTCCTCAGGAAAATGTCAAGTATTCCATCATTAACAAAAAGACTGGGTTAAGAGTAGTACAAGCGCGGGTTGGCGTTATAATTGATTCAGGTTTGTTTGCGGCCGCTTGTCTTTCAGAGATGACGGAGATGCTCTTTGACTTAACGGTGACGCCGATAGTAATTGTGAAAGATTGGAGGGAAGCTCAGTGCGGACATTGCGCCAGAGACGGCCAAAGTGCGCTTGACAGTATTAATCAATCAGACGGCGTCTCCTCTTGACTGTGGAAACCGAGATGACGCGGCCCGGTCAGGGTTGGAGCAGAATGGAACCGTTCACCGTCAACTGTCATCACATTACACTTATTAATAATTAACTCAGACGCTGACTCTCAGTCATGGCTTAGTGAATTCAATCGGCACAGGTGACAACACTTGGATCCAGTTACTAGATAAAGAAAGGAGACGGTGTGTTTTTTTAAAAACAGTTTCATGTTTAACGTGGTTGTTTTGACTTCTTAATAAGTAGTAAGAAAAATTTATAATGTATTTGTCACTCCAAAAAATGATGACTGAATTGAGGGTACTGCTTATATGCGCACAAATTAGACTTAACATGCATGAAACTGCAAGGTGACAAAGACGAAACGCCATAACGCAAGACAATGCGGCCGATACGGTCATTTATTTCAAAATAGTGAAGATAATGAGGTAGAACGCTTAACAAAATTTATTTTGACCGTCTATGAATGAAATTCAAGAAAAAAACATCTTGCATAAATGTGAAAAAACAGGCAACATCCTTTAGAGATTTCCAATCCAGCAGATGACCTTTTGGATTCATACAGTCTATGTTTTTCATGTTTTACAGCCCTTCTATCTTTTTTTAAATTACATTTTAATATTTCTTAATACATTCCTTTTTACTTTATTTTGTACTTTATAGTTTTTACTTTAATGTTTTTACAACTGTCCTTGTTCTGTTAGACTGTACTGCCTTAACTTACTTCTTACCTATCTATTTATGTCTAAAATGCCGTTTCCGTATCTGCATTCTCACCCTCTTGCTACTGTCACAATGAAATTTCCCGAATACAGGATGAATAAAGTTATCCAATCCAATCCAATCTCAGAAATACCACATGCGATAATTTTTCTTAAGATTTTCCCTTCAAAGTAACACATTTGTACTCCTTATTAAAACCATGAATATGGAGGTAAAAAATTGTGAATCGGGGGCATCTTATATGAGAGAAATTGTAAAATTCAACGATTTTAAGGCAATTTTAAGGGTCCGGCTTATACGCGTCGGCGGCTTATCTTCGAGAAAATACGGTATATTTTCCCTTCAAAGTAACAGCCTATAAAGATTTCCAATCCAGCAGATGACCCTTTGGATTCATACAGTATCTCTTAAGTATCTCAATAATCTTAATATTTTCCCTTCAAAGTAACACATTTGTAGTCCCTATTAAAACTATGAATATAGAGGTGAAAATTGTGAATCAGGGGGCGGCTTATACGAGAGAAATTGTAAAATTCAATGATTTCAAGTCAATTTCAAAGGTATGGCTTATACGCGAAGTTGGCTAATATGCGAGAAAATACGGTAGAATCATCGGCTCCACGTAAATTGTTTAAACAACATAATTTTCAAGATATTAATGGTGTTTTTAGTGACTATTCTGTACTGGTAGACATGAAAAGTATCTGGCATGTGTTCATAGACCCCAGCAACCAGATGCCGTGAAGACCGCCAATATTTAGTTATGTGGGTCAATCTTGTCCTTCTAGGATGCCTTCCACAAAGTATTGCAACCTTTACCACTTGTTTAAAAATCTATTTACCTGCCACAAGTCACCTACAAAGCCAAGACCGTTCATCTTAGCTCACCTCCACCAGTCAATGAACAGCCCAAATGCGGCGTTCCTTCCGCCTCCGAATACTATTGGGATGGCGGTGAAATGTGTGTAATTGGATTAAACCAACCTTATTCCCCTCTCTCAATTCCACCAGACTCCTCTGTGAAATCTCAAGTGAAGAGATTTGACAACAACGACGCATTTCGCTCCGCAGAAGCCAACGGGAACGTAACAACTCTCAAGTATGTTTGCCCGAGGCGGGAAAATCCCGGCAGGGTTTCCCTGACTGACAGCTCCGACTCGTTTTCGGTCGTGAGTGACGGCGGACGGACGGTACGCCGTCTGGTTCGGAGCGGAGCCGGCTGAACTCGGGGGCCTGTTCTAACGGGGATATTGGCAGGGGGGAGGCGAGGGGGTCCTGGATCAGTCATGGTAAGTCACGTTGTGTCAGACGCGGACATGACAGGCGACACGGGTGGTCTTCAATAGTTTCAAAGAGCTGTTGCAGAAACACTCAGGTAGCGCACAGTCATGCAACCACACACAAAACACCATGTTTGCATTTTGCTAACGTTTAGCTGCGCGAGACAAATTCTTGGGGACGCATTACGATGGAAAAATATCGTAATAAGGGGATAAAAAATTCATAATTCACTTTGTAAGGTGAAAAAAAGTAATATAGGGATGCCATAACCTGGGGGTGCAAAACTTGGTTTTTATCTGTTAACTTTCTCAGGGCCCAATAATTTACACACTAATGATGCTAACGCCGCTAATGGCTAAACACAGATATGAGCATTACCCCGCACTAGTGTCAGGTGAAATGGTATTTTGTACATTTTGTCAACAGATAAAACGCTGAACAAAATGACATCTATGAAGGAAATTAAAGAAAAAAATAAACCGTATCTTGCATAACACATTAAAAAACGATATTTTTTCTTAAGATTTTGTACTCCCTATTAAATCCATGAATATGGAGGTGAAAGTTGCGAATCAGGGGGCGGCTTATACGAGAGAAATTGTCAAATTCAACGATTTTAAGGTCATTTTAAGGGTACGGCTTATACGCGGATGAGAGAAAATACGGCAGTATTATTGATTGAAATAATAATCCAATCAATTCCACTTTCATACGCATGCATCCCCTTTTATTCCATCCTTCCTCCCATCAGCTGTCAGGCTCTTTAACAAAACAAATGGCTGAGTGTTAAGACCTACCGTATGCATGCATATACATACATCTGTGTATGTATATATATATATGTACTTATATATGTATGTGTATGTATATATATATGTGCTTATATATGTATGTGTATGTATATATATATGTGCTTATATATGTGTATATATATATATATATATTTCAGCAACACGCTTATTTATTTATATATTTATTCTTGTATTTATTTATTAACTTAATTATTACCTATCTATTTATGTCTAAAATGTCTTTTGCTGTGTCTGTATTCTCACCCTCTTGCTACCGTGACAACGCAATTTCCCGAATACGGGATGAATAAAATTATCCAATCCAATTCAAACCACAATTAAACATCCCTCATGTCAAACTAACCAAGAACATTTCTTCCACTCCCCCCAAAAAAACCTCTTAAAAGGAAGAATGAATAGAAAATGGAATGATTCAACCCTTCCTCGAAAGTCTTCAAACTGAAGACTTTCCAACAAGCATTCATTCCCATTCTGAAACGCTCACTTGAGTGTAAAAAAGTGCTGACATTTTTCAAGTTTGCTCTTTCAAAAAAGAAAAAGAAAAGGATGAAAAGTGTGTATCTTCCAAAAGCATGTGGTGTTTGGGGGGGATAAAGCACATTCATCCCGAGGAGCGCAGGTCTCTCAGGGCGTGATTAATTCCACAGTTGGGATCCCTAAAGGGAACAAGGCCACGCAGTACATCTCCAATGGCCATGATTGGATTTGGAATGACATTGGTTTTGCACTTTTTCTCCCACCTGACACACACAGACACACACTGCAACAACACACACAACTTCCACATGTCCACGAGACTCACACAAGATGGAGGGAGGAAATGAAGAGTGGTAAAAGAGGGAAAAAATAGGCGGTCTGGAATGAGAATGACTCCCCGCGGCGTGTAGAAATCAAGAAATGATGTTTCAGAAATTCATAGATTTAAAATAGAGCGAGGAAGGAGAACGCCGGTGCAAAAGCGGAGCGGTAAAAAGTTTTTGGTAAAAGCGAAAAGGACACGAAGGGAAAGAAAAATGGGGATGGAATGGTTTTTGTTGAAGGGAAATGGAAAGTGGGGAGTTCAAGTGTTTCTTTTTGACACTTTGATAGTTGCTGCTAGAAGCGCTTTCGTGGATAATGTTTATGCAAGCACGAGTCTGAAAAGAGAACATTTTCGTAGATATGTGGAAGGAACATTTAGATTCAAGCCTCTTAGTCAGGATTTATGTTAGAGTTCCGAGTGGCCAATTTTGATTTCATGCGCATATCCAATATATGTAAAATTAATCTACATTGATATTTCAGGTGAAACACATCTGAAACACTGACTAAATACAGTAAAACCTTGAGATATGAGCTTAATGCGTTAAGGGACCGAGCTCCCATGTCAATTTACTCGTATGTCAAATCCATTTTTCCTATAGAAATGAGCTAAATACAAATGACATCGTCCCCATCCTCTGAAAAAACACATTTCACGTGAAACACATTAGAAACACTGATGAAATACAGTAAAACTTTGAGATATGAGCTTAATGCGTTCCAGGACCGAGCTTGTATGTCAATTTACTCGCATCTCAAATCAATTTTTTCCATAGAAATGAGCTCAATACAAATGCCTTGGTTCCCACCTTCTGAAAAAACACATTTCACGTGACATACATCTGTAACACTGACTAAATACAGTAAAACCTTGAAATATGAGCTTAATGCATTACGGGACCAAGCTCGTATGTTGATTTACTCGTATCTCAAGTCAAATTTTCCCATAGAAATGAACTATTAATACAAATTAATTCATTCCCACCCTCTAAAAAAACACATTTCACGTGACACACATCTGTAACACTGACCAAATACAGTAAAACCTTGAGATATGAGCTTAATGCGTTACAGGACCGAGCTCGCATGTCAATTTACTCGTATCTCAAATCAAATTTTCCCATAGAAATGAACTATAAATACGAATTAATTCAAATTGGATATTACAATGGAAAATATCTATATCCATCCATATATATATATACATATATATATATATATATATATATGTATATATATGTATATATATGTATATATTTACATATATATATATATATATATATATATATATATATATATATATATATGTATATATATGTATATATATGTATATGTATATATATGTATATATATATGTATATATATATATATGTATTATATATATATATATATATATATATATATATATATATATATATATATATATATATATATATATATATATATATATATATATATATATACACACACACACATTAAAAATACCTTATTTTCATATTTTTAAAGGGAGAAGAGAAGGAATTAAAGCTGGGGAACAGTTTACTGCAATCTCAGGCAGTTTAAAAAAAGGTCAACATCAGATTATTTTCCTCATCAGGATAAACAAATGTTTATGAGTATTAGTTCTTGATTGTATGCTAGAAATCAAGAGAAAGTAGAGACCTGCTTAAATGTTACAGCTGCATCCTCTTATATAACTTTATTGAAAAAGTACCAGCATTTCTGCTGAAAAAAAAGTTAGGTTTGTGCTGTTATTTTTTTAGATATTCTTTTATCGGAGTTTAACCAGCCTCCCATTGGCTAAAATTGTTGTCATTTGTTTGTACTAAAAACTGTTTTGCCTTTAATTTTTACCGATAACGTCACGCATCAACCATTAGCGGTCAAATTCCCCCCCAAAAATGTGGGTTGCTTGTGCTACGTCTGTGATGAATATTTTTTTTGTTTGTGGCGCGTATTTGCTGCATTTATTTGCACATAATTGCATTCCGAAGTCTGCATGTATCATGACGTGTTTGTAGCATTTAGCGGCTTACCTCCAGGGCTTTCCGCTTACTGTTTAGCAGCTTGGAAATATCCCGTGCCACTCTCTCCACCAGGTCCTTAGGGTTGTTCCTCTTGATTTCAAACTGGCTCTTCTTCTCGTTGTAAATCTACAAACACACACACACAAAGCACAACTCCGATTACACAGCGCACCTTCGTTTGTTTTAAGGGGATAAATAATTTAATCGCAAGGGAGCAGCGTGCTTGCTCTGGAGCGAATACACAAGATGGTAAACATGATCCGTCGAGCAAGCCAGCCGTCTGCCATGGTTCCCGTAAGCCTCGGTGTCGTAGCATAGGCAAACACGGATCGGAATCTTAACGGGGCACTTAACGGGGGTAGTTACAGGCTGGAACAAATTAAATCAACGATAAATCCTGTCCAAAAATCCTTAATTTGAGGTACAAGACAACATTCATGACATGGGGAACCTCTGACCTTGAGTAGAACAGTGGTTCTCAAACATTTTACTACAAGTACTGCCTAAAAAATACTGGATTGATTGAGTAACCGACCTAGAGAATAGAGCGACTATAAGAGATCATTTAAAATATATTTTTTTCTAACCAGATGATTCAAATATACATACAAAATATTCATTTTATGAAAAAATATACATTTTCTCAATCTGGTGTACGACTGACTGGCAACTCAAAGTAGCATGAAAAATGTTATTTATGTAATACAGCCTCTATTTCAAGGGTGTCAGACTCGGGTTGGTTCGCGGGCCGCGTTAAGGTCAACTCGATTTCACGTGGGCCGGACCATTTTAGATATAATATTTAGATTATTTTTTTTTTATAAATGGAGTAAAAGAACTGGATTAAAAGCCCTGAATATTCAGTTTTTTATAGATCTAAAACAATGTTTATTTTAGCTTTTTTTTTAAATATATTTTTACATTTTACAAAATGATTTTTGAACTAAAAACACAGAAAAAATGGATTAAAACATTACGATTATTGATTTAAAAGGGGGAAAATCAGGACATTTAATATACATCTATACTCTTCATTTTAATTTGATCCTAAAACAGAATGTCGGCACTCATGATTTACTTTCCCGGGCCACACAAAATGATGCGGCGGGCCAGATTTGGCCCCTGGGCCGCCACTTTGACACGTGCGCTATTTAAAGCAGGGGTCTCCAAACTATTCCAGAAAGGGCCGCAGTGGATGTGGGTTTTCGTTCCAATTTACAAGAGGAAACCTTTCCACCAATCTGGTATCTTAGAAGTGCAATGAGTGGATTGCAGTCAGGAGCTTCTTGTTTCAGCAGAAACTTCATTGGTTGAACCGTTTGTGTTGGACCGGTTGGAACAAAAACCTGCACCCAGAGCGGCCCTCGGGGACCGGTTTGCAGACCCCTGATTTAAAGTTATTAAAATACTTTGCAATGATTCCACACTTGGAGTTTCCTTAACCACTATTAATTCGCAAAACCGAAATTTTGCACCGTGGAAATGCTCGAATGCAACAATGCAAAACGGTCTTTACACTTTCATAAAGCGTCTACACTGTTTAGATAAAATGCAAGACACGTTTTTTTCTTGACTTTCATTCAAAGACATCAAAATAAATTTTGTTAAGCAGTTTTTCTTTTCTCTATTTTGAAATAAATGACCTTATCAGCCACATTGTCTTGCGTTATGGCGTTTTGTGCATGTCAAGTCTAACTTGTGCGCATATAAGCCATACCCTTGATTCAGTCATAATTTTTCTTGTGACAAAAACGGCTTATATGGGAGAAAATAGGGTAATTTAAAAAATAAATATCCTTTTACAGCACAGCAAATCCTCAATATTTACTGTATTCATTGACACTTATGTAACACACCAACCATAACACAGTGGAGAATAAGAAATGGAATTACTAATATTGTACCAAGTGATCTAATATCGAATATACTTCATCGTCGATTGTCAAAGTCACTCTCCTCCCAGACTTGCACACGTAAGCACTCCTTACGAAATCCTCCATACGTCAAAGTGACGCGTTGATGCGCAGCATGAGAGAAAACAACCTCATCTACTGGCGGTGTCTCTATCAAGCTGAAAGCTGGGCAAGCAGCCATTGGCCCAGTGAGCTGACACATCTGGTCCCAGAGTTCTGACTGAGCCAGCCAAGCACTCTGATGAGATTTGCCTGGCCTTGGTCTTATTTTGGCAAGACCCCGAGGGACCACAGATTGCGTTTAACTTCCGGTAATAGATTAAAAAGACTTTTTCTCCTGGCTACAATGACACACTTATAAAAAAAGCTATCCACATCAATTGAAGCTGCTATTGGACGGAAGAGAAAACTTTTTGCCCGATCCAGTAAAAAAAAATTAAGGCAAAAACCAGAGAAATTTGTTTAAAAATCAATATTCATTTCCATAATGGTCGGGAAGATTAAGTGAGGCACGTTTCCAGGTGAGAAACGGACAGAAAATGTCTCCATAAATTAGCAGTTATAATCTTACAGACTGCAATAGGCGATTTTCCACATCAAAATATTTCAACCCACAATATCAGGGGACGGCTTATGAGAGAAATGGTAAAATCAACGATTTTAAGGCAATTTTAAGGGACCGGCTTGTACGCGGGGCGGCTTATCTGCAAGAAATTGTAAAATCAACGATTTTAAGGCAATTTTAAGGGTCCAGCTTATACGAGGGGGTGGCTTATCTGCGAGAAAATACAGTAGATTTTCCCTTCAAAGTGACACGTTTGCACTCTCTATTTAAACCATGAATATGGAGGGGAAAATTGTGAATCAGGGGGCGGCTTATACGAGAGAAATTGTAAAATTCAACAATTTTAAGGCAATTTTAAGGGTATGGCTTATACGCAGAGCCGGCTAATATGCGAGAAAATACGGTACATCAATTTAAGCTGCTATTGGACGGAAGAGAAAACTTTTGTCAGATCCAGTAAAAAAAAAATGAAGGTAAAAAAACACTTGTTTACAAATCAATCTTCATTTCCATAATGGTCGGGAAGATTAATAAGTGAGGCACGTTTCCAGGTGAGAAACGGACTGCAAATGTCTCCATAAATTAGCAGTTATAATCTTACGGACTGCCATAGGCGATTTTCCACATGAAAAATTTGTCAACCCCACAATAAGCCACTGGACCGATGACAATTCCTCATTATCATGCAACTTAAATTAGGTACATGCACAGCAATTTATTTTTTTAACCTTAAACTGTTGTAGAGGTTATAGTTTTTTTAATGGACACATTAGTGTGAAAAGCATGCACAGACTTTTAATATGAATCCCGAACTGTTCTCGACTCCATGGCTACCTTTCTCATGAATATCGTTGATGATACGTCAGTATTCTATAAGAGTTCCCCATGTTTGATCAAGCATGACGCGAGTGTAATGGATCCGCCTGCCCAGTTTTCCCCAACTGCTGTAGCCCGTGTTTATTTTTTTGCACTTATACGAACACAAACGAAAAAGCAATCGCTTTTGCTGCCATTTTAAACATTGCCCGAGGAAGGACTGTTTTATTGCATTTGTCAATTCACGGTGTTTTAATAACGGGTGGCCAAAGTATCACCAGTCACTCACTTAAGCGGTAAATGTATATTTATGAACGATGTATACATCTTTGTCTACGGTTTGTATTTTAAATGCTCCGTCGATCGTTATTAACAGTCAATTAAACAACACTGCAAGAACACTTTAGAGTGATTGGTAGCCTCTGGTTAACAATTGCAATTATAGTCCTAAAGTAAAGGTAGCCTCACTACGTATTCATGTATAATTTATATCAAAATGAAAGTTAACTTTATATAGGGCAACTCTATTTATAAATCATGAGCATGGCTATGTTTGTTATAGTCGGACATTCTTAATGCATTAGACCAAATGTGTCAAAGTGGCGGCCCGGGGGCCAAATCTGGCCCGCCGCATCATTTTGTGTGGCCCGAGAAAGTAAATCATGAGTGCCGACTTTCTGTTTTAGGATCAAATTAAAATGAAGAGTGTAGATGTATATTAAATTTCCTGATTTTCCCCCTTTTAAATCAATAATTGTAATTTTTTAATCAATTTTTTTCCTGTGTTTTTCGTCCAAAAATCATTTTGTAAAATCTAAAAATATATATAAAAAAGCTAAAATAAACATTGTTTTAGATCTATCAAAAACAGAATATTCAGGGCTTTTAATCAATTTATAAAAAGAAATTATTTGCATGTTTTCCCTGGGCCTGCGTGGTTTTTCTCCGGGTACTCCGGTTTCCTCCCACATTCCCAAAACATGCATGGTAGGCTGATTGGACACTCTAAATTGCCCCTAGGTATGCGTAAGAGTGTGAATGGTTGTTTGTCTCCTTATGCCCTGCGATTGGTTGGCTGGCAATTCAGGGTGTGCCCAGCCTCTGACCTGAAGTCAGTTGGGATAGGCTTCAGCACCCCCTGCAACCTTTGTGAAGATAAAGCGGATGAGATGAGATCCTGGGAATGAACACTCCGTAAAATTAACGTTTTTCCACTTTATGCCAGATGATTAATTGTTGGCATAACTTTGTACATATCTGGCAACCCCAGCCAATCATTCCCCTTATTAATGATTGCAATTCCCCTTACTGATAATAAAAAATAACCAAATAAACTGATTAGAACATCCTTGCTGATGACAACTAACCATGTTAGTTCCAATGGAATAAACAGTTGTGATATTTTCCGTGAAATTCCAAAGAAATAATGGAATCATATCTGGCAAACGGCTAAGAAAATAGCCTCTTGAGTTTTCATGGTATTTGTGGACGTGTCTTATCTCCATCTCCATGTTCAGACAGCTGGAAAATGCTGACTGTTTGACATGGAAAATAAAAACATTTCCTCCCTAAAATAGGATTCCAGCCATTCAAACTAAAAAATACGAAAAAAAATCAAATAAAAACCATAACGTTGTGTTGTCCATTAAAACTGTAAAGAGCCTCATTTGTTCCCGAATTAAAACGACTATTGGTGCTAATCAGTCATGCAGTTGGCTTGAGGCGGCGAAGCCTGGGCAGCGTTCGGCGCCGGCCTGTCATTCTCAGAGGGAACGATGAGAGGTGGCTCGGCAGACCGCCGATGACGGCCAATCAAACCTTCTGCCGCTGACACTTAACGCAGGATGTGACACTGGCGACTGCCAATTGCCACCAATATGTTTTTGCTGGCAAAAAAAGGGTGAATGGAATTTTCACAATGACGTGCTCTGGGTACATCTTGTACACATCACGCACATTATGTCATGCTCCACATTAACCCGCGATGACGGGTTTCAGGGTGCCAAAAACTCAAGTGTGGTACTGTCAACACACAGATGGGCACACAGAGGGTGATAGAATGTATGCAAACCGTTTAAATAATAAACCATCATGCATAAAAAACATTATTATTGTGTACATCTATCATCAACAACAAAGTACAGTGGGACCTTGACATACGAGTGGCCCGACATGCGAGAAATTTGAGATACGAGTAAAATTTTGGGAAACCATTTATCTTGAGATACGAGACAAATTTTGATATATGAGTTAGTCATTGCGAATGGCGGAGCTTGTTCGCTAATACGAGAAGAGTATATACTACTTCTCGTTGGCCAGTGGTCGTGCGTTATCCTATTGTGAGGACATTTTTGTGCATTATTTTCAGAATATTTTGAAGGGAATACAAAAGCAAACAACCCTCGATAGGTTGGATCTGAAAGTCAGGGTGGAGGCGGGGCCAATAGAGCCAACCCGGGAGAAGAAAGGTATCAAAATGTCAAACAAAATTAGAATTAAGTTTAGTGTAAGGTTAGATTAAATTTATTTTTGAGTGTCTGCATCGTAATCCAAGTTCATTTAAATTTGTTTGTTATGTTACGAGCGCGTTGCCATGCAAAAAGTCTGATTTTAATAATATTAAACATGTTTTAGTAGTGTTAAACCACTAGTTATTTGTTACTTTAGTGTAAGGTTAGATTAAACTTATTTTTTATTGTGTCTGCATCGTAATCCAAGTTCATTTAAATTTGTTTATGTTATGTTACGAGTGCGTTGCTGTGCAAAAAGTCTGATTTTAGTACTATTAAACACATTTTAGTAGTGTTAAACCGCTAGTTATTTGTTACTTTAGTGTAAGGTTAGATTAAACTTATTTCTTATTGTGTCTGCATCGTAATGCAAGTTCATTTAAATTTGTTGATGTTATGTTACGAGTGCGTTGCTGTGCAAAAAGTCTGATTTTAGTACTATTAAACACATTTTAGTAGTGTTAAACCGCTAGTTATTTGTTACTTTAGTGTAAGGTTAGATTAAATTGATTTTTTATTATGTCTGCATCGTAATCCAAGTTCATTTAAATTTGTTTATGTTATGTTACGAGCGCGTTGCTGTGCAAAAAGTCTGATTTTAGTACTATTAAACACATTTTAGTAGTGTTAAACCACTAGTTATTCGTTACTTTAGTGTAAGGTTAGATTAAATTTATTTTTGAGTGTGTCTGCATCGTAATCCAAGTTAATGTAAATTTGTTTGTTATGTTACGAGCGCGTTGCCATGCAAAAGTCTGATTTTAATAATATTAAACATGTTTTAGTAGTGTTAAACCACTAGTTATTTGTTACTTTAGTATGAGGTTAGATTAAATTTATTTTTGAGTGTGTCTGCATCGTAATCCAAGTTCATTTAAATTTGTTTATGTTATGTTACGAGCGCGTTGCCATGCAAAAAGTCAGATTTTAGTACTATTAAACACATTTTAGTACTTTTAAACCACTAGTTATTTGTTACATTGTTAATAGTTGGCGAATTAGAACAAATAAAACATTTTTTTTCAATCCAATATCCTGTTTTTGGTGTTTTTTCAGAGCGTTGTAACAAATTAATTTGTTTTTAAATCATTTCAATGGGAAACGTTCATTTGAGTTACGAGAAAATCGACATACGAGCTCAGTCCCGGAACGAATTAAGCTCGTATCTCGAGGTACCACTGCATTGGCTATAGTCGACTGAATAGTAATACCTTTTAACTCAAACACACACTATCGTGCCGACTTTCGTTAGCGACACATGCTAACAAAGTCGCATTCCTAGTAAAATTAAGTCTCACTGACAGCTTGTGTACATGCTTTCCCTCCGCTGACACTCATCATCAGTCTGTTTTTCTCCCTCTGCTGTCTCATTACGGCAAAGAACTCTTCCCCCAAAACATGACATCAAGTGTAGCCGTCAATGTCTGATGCCCGCTAAATTTGTCAAGCCTACTGCCGGCTTTGGCTTTTATTGAATGGCGTGAAGCTCCCGGTACATTCAGTCTCAACCAGGCTCCCCGTGGTGGGACTACTGCCGCTTCCAGAGACTGAAAGTCCGCTCAACCGGGCCCACTAATATTCCTTAACGATGGAGCATCTGTCACTGTCAAGCAGCCGGACGCAGGCCTATTGTGGCCGACTTCACGGCGAGATAAGCATTCCTCCCTCATCGATACGTTAGGACTAAGACATTAACACAATAGCTTCACTACGAAAATGTATCAATAAGGCGTTATTTTATTTTCTCCTGGAGTATGTTGGAGGTATTACATTCGATTAAATTTTGGTTTCGGACAAGTGGCGGAAGTGAAAATGAATAATTACATTTACAAAAGACAGCTTCACCTTGCGATTCAAAGAGCTTGAGATATGATTAGTTCGAAAAATTGTGATATGAGAATTGTGGGTAGGCAGTGAACTCAAAGACACTCAAAAAGTAGTTTTCTGAAAAAGTAGTCACTATCACAAAGGAACAACAAGATGTGGAGTTACTTGACCAAACCACATAAGTGTATTAATAAAAACTGCCAAAATTATAACTATGGCGACACCATGACAATTGCGACATCTTATGAAGAAGCTATACATTCACATGTGGCGTTTTTTTTTAAAACTACTTCAATACCTTGTCCCACTGCCAAATATTTGACCTTAAAATGACCCTACTTTTCAATGATTATGTCTAATAAGGATTAACAGGTGACAATAAACCAAGAGAGGTGAGAAGTGGTATTTAAGAGTATTATTTTTCTGAAAGGTCTGACTAAATTAACCTATGAACCTCACATCATGGCTAAAAATTTTATCAGCTCTATTTTTATTTATTTAATTTTTTTATTTGTTTTATTTTTGGTATGTATACGTATATTTATATATATGCATGTATATGTATGTATATATATATGTATATATGTATATATGTGTATATATGTATATATGTGTATATATGTATATATATATGTATATATGTATATATGTGTATATATGTATATATATAAATATTTATATATATATACGTATATATATAAATATTTGTATATATATACACATGTATGTATATATATGTTTATGTATGTATATGTATATATATGTATATTTATATATATGTATGTGTATATATATATATATATATATATATATATTTTAGCAACACATTAATGTATTTATATATGTATTGATTTACTTATATATTTATCGATGTATTTATTTATTAACTTACTTATTACCTACTTATTTATGTCAAAAATGTATTTTTCTGTGTCTGTATTCTCACCCTCTTGCTACTGTCACAATGCAATTTCCTGAATACGGGATGAATAAAGTTATCCAATCCAATCCAATCACAGACTGAGAAAAAATCATTTGAGTGTCTATCTATGCAAAAATCCCAAAAATTTCCAGGAATGTTGACTGAGAGACGACAATTCATGCATTGGAAGAACCATAATAAGCAATACAAAAACGGCCTTCAACCCCTTGAAAATGGCGCGTTACAATCTGTAAATCAGAAAACAAGCCATGATTGTAACGTGTACCCCAAGGAAATACAGAGTATTATCTCCACGCTCGCAAACGTCACAGGAAACAAAGGTGAGCCAACGTATTTACATGCACCCCATTCGGAGAGTTTGCGATAAGAAGAGGGTGACATTGAACGGAGAGAGGGGGCGGCGACATTATCAGAGGGATTGTCGAGCCGGTGATCCAAACAGGTGGGAACAAAGACACACAAGCGGTCAAACCCCCCCAAAAAGCCAATAAACCTCACCTAATCTCAATGACATGCAAGTGTGTTCAGCTGCGAGTATCCTGAGTCATTACGGAATATTTGCGAGCTTTTGGTTTTGATTGAGAGGGGGCGCTCTGTATCTCCCCCTCGAGTAAATAAGACAAATAAGATCTTTGATTAATAACGGGGTGCGTGGCACAAGGGCAAAAGGTTCCAGTCACATCACGTGTCCCCATTACACTTCGGAAATGGCCTAAAAGAAACGATTTCCTTGTATTAATAGTTGAAAACTACCTGTACCAATATTTTGAAGGGAAGACAAAAGCAAACAACCCTCGATAGGTTGCATCTGAAAGGCAGGGTGGAGGCGGGGCCAATAGAGCCAACCCAGTAGAAGAAAGGTATGAAAAATTTAAAACAAAATTAGAATTAAGTTTAGTGTAAGGTTAGATTAAATTTATTTTTGAGTGTCTGCATCAAAATTTGTTTGTTATGTTACGAGCGTGTTGCCATGCAAAAAGTCTGATTTTAGTACTATTAAACACATTTTAGTAGTGTTAAACCACTAGTTATTTGTTACTTTAGTGTAAAGTTAGATTACATTTATTTTTGTGTCTGCATTGTAATCCAAGTTCATTTAAATGTGTTTATGTTATGTTACGAGCGCGTTGCCGTGCTAAAAGTCTGATTTTAATAATATTAAACACGTTTTAGCAGTGTTAAACCACTAGTTATTTGTTACTTTAGTGTCAAGTTAGATTAAATTTATTTTTGAGTGTGTCTGCATCGTAACCAAAGTTCATTTAAATTTGTTTATGTTGTTACGAGAGCGTTGCCGTGCAAGTCTGATTTTAGTACTATTAAACATATTTTAGTAGTGTTAAACCACTAGTTATTTGTTACTTTAGTGTAAGGTTAGATTAAATTTATTTTTGAGTTTCTGCATCGTAATGCAAGTTCATTTAAATTTGATTATGTTATGTTACGAGCATGTTGCCGTGCAAAAAGTCTTATTTTAGTACTATTAAACACATTTTAGTACTTTTAAGCTACTAGTTATTAGTTACTTTGTTAACAGATGGCAAATTAGAACAAATAAAAATGTTTTTCCAATCCAATATTCTGTTTTTGGTGTTTTTTCAGAGGGTTGGAACCAATTAATTTGTTTTTAGTTGATTTCTATGAGAAACGTTCATTTGAGTTACGAGAAAATCGACATACGAGCTCAGTCCTTGAACGGATTAAGCTCGTATCTCGAGGTACCACTGTATAAGAAAAAAAAAATGAGTAGTGTTCCAACCAACCATTCCCGGTGGCCCAATCACACAACGATTCCTAGCAAAAGTGATTTGCAAGAAGTGAGAGGGATGAGAGGAAATGTGGGCCAACCCCCCCTCCCCATCCTTTTCTTCCTTCCATCCTTCGTCATAGCATTTGTCTTTTCGACGGAGATAAAGTGCAGGCTTTTTATTAACTTGCTGATGGTAGAGAATTGCTTTTTTCCCATCCGCCAGGATTTCTCACATAAACACCCAGTAAAAAAAAACCAAAAAATCCCTTCCATAATTCTTTTTCTGACTTCCTCGACATCCATGTGCGCTACCTCACACTGAGCTATATTAAATATAAAACCGTAATTTCCTGCCTTTCCATTGTATTCCTTCAAAGTAGCGACATTAAAAGAAAAAAGGGTAAAAAAGGACAAATGGAGTAATGTGCGGGAGTTGTGCAGGATTTCACGCTGCCACGCGCAGAAGGACTTCAAACGTAGGAAATGGCGCACATTATATTTTGCTTCACGCGTGTCAGTGTGTTTGTCGGCGTGTTCTTTTGAGTGGGCTGTGTGTGGAGGTCCTCCTGCTGAGGAGACAAAAGGCTTGAGGGGCTTGTCTCGCTATGGAGTCTCCTCCTCTTCTAATTACGCACCATTTCCTCGCCGCTGATGAAACCTGGCACCTATCCAGCCGTCTAACTTGGCGTCTAGATATTTTTTTAATTTAAAAATAAACAATCGTCACACATGGAGAAGATGCAAAAGACCTTTGACGACAAGTGAAACCAACCACATCAAAATGCACTGTGAACCATTAATTATTCATCACTGAGCTGGTTATTGTGCAGGGGGTGCTGGAGCTTATCCCAGCTAACATAAGGTAGGGTATACCTTGAATTGGTTAGAGGACCATTTAATGTTTTAGTGGCCTAGCATGCGGGTTTTTGGGATGAGGGAGGAAACCGGAGTACCCAGGGAAAACCCACGTGAGAACTTGCAAAATTTACACAGGTAGGCCGGAACCTAGGATTAAACCCACGATCTTAAAACAGTGAGGCCGACACTAACCACTTGTCCATCGACATACTAACTTATACATAAATTATATATACACCTATACTTATATTTATACACACATACTTATATATACACACATACTTATATATACACATACTTATATATACACACATACTTATATATATAAAAATATACATATACTTATATATATAAAAATATACATATACTTATATATATACAAATATACATATATATACAAATCTACACATACTTGTATATATACACACATACATATACTTGTATATATATACACATACATATACTTATATATATACACACATACATATACTTATATATACACATTCATACACATATATACACATTCATACACATATATACACATTCATACACATATATACACACATTCATTTACTTATATATGCACATATTCATATACTTATATATACACATACTGATATAGACACACATACATGTTTTTATTACTATTTAAATTGTTTAGTCCCCCGAAATGGTTATTTTCTATAACTTCATTCCATGTATCTAAAATGAGTTATATTTTAAATGTATACATCGATTATATTGATTGTCAAATGCGGGCCAAAAAAGATTGTCCTATGGGCCACAATTCTGAGAATCTTACCCAATATGTATATAATTAAACAAATAAATGTTTGCTTTATTCCTGCAAAAACCAAAACTACTGCATACAATGGGTGTAAATTTACAAATGACTCCATTTACAAAACTAGTATACCAAATCAGCATTCACATTGAAATGACTTAAATTGCCTCCGTTCCTGCGCTGATTGGCACCATTTCTAACTGTGTATTTTTTTTTGTTTAATCCAACCTGGATGACTGTTGCTGTGGCAGCCATTTTGTCCAGGCTCTCTTATCTCTAAGCTCACCGCCGGCAAAACAGAGGATAACAGGGACGTATCCTGAAGCAATTTAACGGCCCTTTGCTGTCTGTTACATTTCAACCATCTGCCAAGAGTATAGCCTTTGGTTTTACGGGTGGACTTGGTCTCACGGCCCCCCTCAGGTTTTCGCACATCTTTTTTCTAATGCTTGCTAAGTCTGCTAGAGAGCGTCTCTGTGTTGAGTCATTACACAAAGATAACACCCTAATTACACAGACAGCCCCCCAAAGACAAAAATCTGTTATCTGCCAACTTATCGCACCTCAGTGGACATCAACAACCGTTCACTTTTTGTTGTTTTTGCTCTTTTACCCCCAGTTGGAAACCTTGGCTGTCTTTGAAACCTTTGTTGAAAAGCCTAACCCCAGTGTGAAAACATACGAAGGCCACTATTGGTCAAGCTACAAGTTGGAAGCCAGTTAAGCAACAATGGTTGCAACAACACTATGCAAGCTTTGAAAGTATTGGGCGGAAAGGCAAAAACGCACCACCACTGTCAGATATTTAAAAAACACAAAGCTCCTCCTCCACTGCAATATTTTGGACAAAAAATTCCAAGACATCATCAAGGGCTGGCTCTAGAGGTGACTTGTGTAGTTTCCTTCAAAAATGAGCCAAAGCACCGTTTCTCTTCATACCTGAAACTCAATAGCAATGAGCATACATGAACTCCAGTCTCTGAATCTCTAGGCCAATCATCTTAAAGCCTGCCTGTTAGACAAACAAAATTGCAATCGCAACGCTGTCTAAAACTGTGCTACGTGTGTATCATCATTTATCTTCAACCTACACAAGGGACTAAAGATGGAAATTAGCTCTCAGCTACAATCTTACATACATACAGTAATTCCTTGATTATCGCGACTTCACTTATCGCAAATTCACTACTTCACTATTTTTTTCTGCTTTTGATTATTAGAAATATAATTTATATTTTTTTAACTGTAGTGCTGAGTCCTAGTAACAAGAGTAGCTTCCTTATCTATTTAATTTTCTTTAATATGGGTGACCACACTTCGAGTTTTTATGATTATCGCGGCCATGTCTGGTCTACATTAACCACGATATATATACACAGATATATATATATACACACACACACACACATACACACACATATATATATATATATATATATATACATATATACACATATATTAAATAAATCAAACTCAAAGTTCACCGCAAAGACCCACGCAAGAATGACCAAACTTGTTAATCTCATGCAAAATAGTCTCTCTCAATTGAACATGGCCAGAGCTGCTTTTATATAATTTGCCAAATTTTGCCCAAGTGTCTGTTTCCATGGAAACGCTTAATGACCAATAACGGCAAACAACCTGGGGAAGAGTGGAGGAATGCAACGGTTTCAGGCAGACAATGACAGAGAGGCATGCAAAAGAAAAACATTGGAATCTTGCGGAACAAAAGAAGCAATTTACTATTGGAGGACAGCGTGGAGTCTGATTATGGCGTTGGTGTAAACGATCATTAATTTCAGTGTGTCCAGCTGGGCCAGATTAATGCTTTCCCATTCGGCACTATGGAAAGAGTCAGGGCTTCATTACATTGGGGGTCCTCAAAGCATCCGTCACGCAGTCTTTTTGAAACACTAGACCAGAATTCAGACTATTTCAGTGTGGATTCTGTAGACAGGCCATTTTTTGTAGCGTTAATGAAGTCTAGACCGAGAACCAACAGGCAGAACGGACCTCAGCCAATCACAGGCTGATTGTGAGTAGCGCAAAACCATGCAATCAATCCCAACGGCATTATAACAGTTATGCATGTGAACCACTAAACTTCTGAGTTTGAATAGCCTTAACCTGGCGATAAAGATTTTATTTTTATTCACGTCAATTCTCGAAATGATCAGAGAGTTGCTCTCTGTTCGGTTCTAAGCAAAGCATAGCACGGTTCACTATATGTGGGAAAGTGACTTGGATTGTGGTCCAAGCTAGCTCTTAATCCGGGAGCAATTATTTTTATTAACTTCATCATTTTACTGTAATTATCCCGTTCAGACTGTTTTGTCAAATAATTGAACGATGATTTGACATCTGGTGAAAATTGCAATGTGAAAAGGAACCACATCAAACAAAAAAAAAGTGCTGTAGCCCACATGTGTCAAAGTGGCGGCCCGGGGGCCAAATCAGGCCCGCCGCATCATTTTGTGTGGCCTGGGAAAGTAAATCATGAGTGCCGACTTTCTGTTTTAGGATCAAATTAAAATGAAGAGTATAGATATATATTAAATTTCCTCATTTTCCCCCTTTTAAATCAATAATTGTCATTTTTTAATCCATTTTTTCTGTTTTTAGTTCAAAAATCATTTTGTAAAATCTATTTTAAAAAAGCTAAAATAAACATTGTTTTAGATCTATAAAAACTAAATATTCAGGGATTTTAATCCAGTTCTTTTAATCCATTTATTAAAAATAATAATCTAAATATTATATCTAAAATGGTCCGGCCCACGTGAAATCAAGTTGACGTTAAAGCGGCCCACGAACCAACCCGAATCTGACACCCTTGCTCAAGACCAAAATAAAGCCAACTAGGGACTTTTCATGTGTGAAGGCACCTTCAGATTTATTAATTCATCTTGTATGAATAATCTTCAATGAAGGACCACAAAAACAGTTAACACAACGAACCAGCTCATGACTACAACTCCCGCAATTCAATTGGCCGACTCAACAGTTAAAGGCGACTCTGCGTACGGGTTTTCCGGTTTCATTCTTTTTCCTCTCCAACGTTTCGTCTGGATTTAATTCAGTCTGCCTCTTGAGTGTGTTGGTATTCAACTCTCTCTCAGAAGCCTTTTCATTTTCCCTCCTCATACTTGATTCTCCATCTAGATCTTCAGCCCTGACAGCTCGTTTTCTGTCATTGCAAAAGACCGACCAGAGAGAAGTCTTCTTCTTCTTCTGGAACTCCTCCATGGATCTCAGTCTGACATGGCAGGCTTGCAAGTTCTCCATCATCCTCTCCTCTCTGATCTGTTGGTTGGATTTCTCCAACTGCGCCGAGTCCACGTAGTGGTGAAACTTCTCGTCCAGTTCCTCCACCTTTAACTCGCTCTGCTCGAGTTGGACCATCCGGTCTTGGAGGGTTTGTTGCAGTGCCGTGATCTGAGCTTCTTTCCTCAGGAAGGTCTGATCATTTTCTTCCAACTCCTCTTTCTTATCTATGAGCCTTTGCTCAAGTGTACACATTTGAGATATCTGCATTTGGACTTTCTTCTCGCTCTCCCGGAGCTCTTCTTGGTGCTCGTGAAGACCTCGTTCCAGCGAGGTGATTTGCTCTTGCTGCTTCTTGACTATTGTTCGACTCTGGTCAAGTTCCGCTTGCCTGAGTTGAAGACGTTCCTTCAGGTAAGCGATTTCTTCCGCTTGCTCCGCCATGATCTCGTTCTTCTTCTTCGTTTCGGCTTTGTACTGAGAAATCTGGTTCTGCAGCTTGATGTTCTTAATGCAGGAAATGTGAAGCTCATTGTAGTAATGAGCCTTCTCGGCAATGGCCGAATAGTGAAAATTCATCAGCTTCATGTGCATTGATTTCAGTGGAGAAAAATTAGCCAGGAAGTCATTATTTAACTTGGGTAGATTGTTGGAAGCGTTCATGCTTGGTAAAAACAAAATGGATTTGACATGGGTTGCTTGGGAAACCGACAAATACTAGCATAAATTCCACAATCTTTTCATAAAGCTAGACAAAACTCGTGCGCAGTCCTTTGTTACTTCACTTTATGACACCACATAGCAACTAAGTGATAACACAGCTAATGCATTTGTTTTGGTTGGACTTTGAAGCCTGCGTACGGAAGGAAACCACCACCATCTGAAAATATTTTCATCTAAAACTATGTTGCCAATACTGACAACAGTCATTCTCATTAAAGTTTTATCAGCAGGAATAAAATTAACCTAAAAAATGATTCCAAAATCGAATATTTCACACTGACCTAATGTCGCCAAAAGTTGACGTCTGGGGACTCAAAAAAATTGTTCTCACAAAGACTTTTTGTCACCAAAAGTTGACATCTGGGGACTCCAAAAATTGTTCTCACAAAGACTTTCCATCGCCAAAAGTCGCGATCCTCGAACCCAAACAACTTCTGGTTCATGTTAGAGGAAAAATAAGCAACAAAAATGACTGTTCCACAATTTGAATCTTGTAATAGTACACTACATATTTTAACGTTCATTATATTTGGATTTTAACCTTGCAATAGCTCAATTTTAACCTCGTTATATTTCTATTGATTTTTCTCTCAGGATATTCCATTGTATGACTTCTTGCAATTTCCCACAGCACACCTGACCATTACCGGAATTTCATTGGATTGGATAACTTCATTCATCCCGTATTTGGGAAATTTCATTGTTACAGTAGCAAGAGGGTGAGACTGCAGATATAGTATATGTATGTATATGTATATGTATATGTATATATATGTATATATGTATATATATATGTATATGTATATATATATATATATATATATATATATATATATATATATATATTCATGTATTTATTTATTAAATTACTTATTACCTATCTATTTATGTCTAAAATGTCTTTTGCTGTGTCTGTATTCTCACCCTCTTGCTACTGTGACAACGAAACTTCCCAAATACGGGATGAATAAAGTTATCCAATCCAATCGGAAAGACATTTTAGACATAAATAGATAGGTAATAAGTAAGTTAATAAATAAATAAATACATGCAGTCACCAGTTCAAGACTTCAAACCTGTTATTTACGGAAAAGCTCAAATCCAGTGCCTGTTCTAAAACAAGTCGTGAACGGTGACAACTACACAAAAGTTTTTAAAAAAGCTGGGTAAGGGTGGGTGTGATAGTCCGCTGTTAAATAGGAGGAAAAAGAAGCGAAAAATTCCAAGAACAGTTGACTATTGTGGAAAGGCAGAAAAAAAGCGTTTTAAAATGTTCTTGTTCAGATAACAGACATGAAAACGGAGCATCTCAACCACTTTTGCTTTTCTTTTGTTGGTCTGACAGCTCTGACATTACATCAAAACCCTTTCATTATGTGAGCCCACATTGCTTACCATCATGGTTTCAAAAGAAACTTGGCTTTTATCAGACGGTTCAGAACAAGAAAAACAATTGACAGAGACGCAGAGAGGCGGCTTCAATCTCCTCAAATTGTGTGGCGCAAACTAAAGGCGACTTTGGAGAGACCTGTCAATCAGCATTTTGCACAAAGTGCAAGCGTGTGACATTCAAAGTCACCGACATGCTCTGGGAAACGCTCAAAAACGAGTAAAAACTGGTTTTATGCTTCGTTCAAAGGATGCGTTTTCCCCACTTAAGACCGTTTGTAATTTACATGCTAAGCCGGGATGTACAATTGTTATCACAAGGGAGCCCTTTATTACACAAAGTTCCTCTTTTCAACGAATATCCGCGACTCCATGAAATAAATCAGCAAGCTAAAACCAGTTTGAACGATGACCTAATGCTTGATGTTTAGCATTTTCGATTTCATTCGACTTTATCTAGTCAACATCGATGAAAATCGATGCATCTTTACAGCCCTTTGGGTAAGTATTTGTTCCCCATTAGTGTTTTTGTCCAATTACAAATCTTAAAAATCAACAATTCTCAGGTACTTCACCTTATAGAAATGTCATTTCTATCTGTACGTTGCTAAGCCAACATGTGTAATGACTGTTGCTAGGCAGACTTAATTTTTTAAACAATTGCTTTAAAAATAGAGGGTGTTCCAAAATGTTTGACCCCATTTCGTAGACCAGGGGTGCGCAAACCGGTCCTCGACGGTGCAGGTTTTTGTTCCAACCGATCCAGAAGACACTTTGACCAATGAGATTTCTGTAGAAAACAAGAAGCAATCTACTGATTGCACTTGTGGGACACCAGATTGGTGAAAAGGTGTCCTCTATATGGGTTGGAATGAAAACCCACATCCACTGCGGCAGCCCTTTGTGGAATAGTTTGCCCTTCCCAGTCGTAGGCCGATCATTTTGACAATTTTCATTGGAATTGTGCACGTGTATATCTCACCACGCCAAACTACAATACTACATTTCATCAGAATTATCTAAATATGCGAACGCTGCACTGGGAAAAGTGTTCCCCGTGACCTACAGGGTGTTCCAAAATGTTTGAGTCCATTTTGTAGGCCGATAAGTTGGAATGACCTCAGATTTTCACGGCTTGTGCGGAAACGTTTCCAGTTTTTGTGTGTAACTTTCTATCTTTTCAAGTTAAGAGATGCCATTCACTACAAAAAAAGGGGCATTTTGCATGTTAGAGTATGCTCGGGTTCAGTTACAAATTTTGCAAAGAAGGCACCAACTACAAAACAAACTTGGACCGTGTTTTGTAGTTGGTTACTTCTTTGCAAAATTTGTAACTGATCCCGAGCATACTCTAACATTCAAAATGCACTTTTTTGTAGTGAATGGCATTTCTTAACCTGAAAACATAGAAAGTTACAAGCAAAAACTGGAAAAATTTCCACGCAATCTGTAAAAATTTGAGGTCATTCCAACTTATTGGCCTACAAAACGGACTCAAACATTTTGCAGCACCTTGTCGGTCACCGGGGAACATTTTTCCCAGTGCAGCGTTCGCATATTTAGATACTTCTAACGAAATGTAGTATTGTAGTTTGGCGTGGTGAGATATACACGTGCACAACCTAATCCTCGGCACAATATGTAGCTTCCCGCAGTGCCATTTTTACGTTCACATATGAAAAACGTGAACACAAGAAGGACTTTAGACCAGACGGACGTGAAGGCAAAGAATGATCCTCTTAAGAACCCGCAATCACTGCCGTGCATACATTTTTCAAAGCTGTAGCCCTAAAATAAAATAAAAAATGTTTAATCAAATGCTTATTCCTCGAGCTAACTTTTCCACTTTAGCGAGTCTTCTCGCTGGGGATGCTTTTGTGTTTCTGAGAGAGTTAGACTCGGGTTCTAATACCTGCGTTCCTTATTTCGAGTCTAATAAATGAGATAATTTCCCCTGTACAGACATGTAATGGGAAGCGGTGAGAGCTCGTTCAAATACAATGAGTTTAGAGATAGTGTGAACTCGTTAGACGTCTATGCACTCATGCTCAAAAAATATCATCTTCTGTCATTAGCCGAATTGAAATGATCAAGAATAAATAGCCGAGAAGGCCTCCATTGTGGAGAGTCGGGAGTCAAAAGCATGAGGAGCGTTCTTTTCTCAAATGAACCCAATTAAAAACCCGGCTGATTTTTTTATTTTTTTTTACTGGATGAATAAGATTTGATTATTTCTTCACTTGGGTAACTCGCTTTTAATGGCGGGCTAGCAGGAGACAAGCTGCATTTCTCCCTCCCATTTTGCAGTGGAATCGCTGAAATGATTGAAAATAAAATAAAATGGTTTGGAGGTTCAGCCTTGTTTGATATAATCAATGAATATTAAAAAAATACCAATGCTGAACATGGCAAAAAGTTGGTCAAATTTGGGGGATTGGACTTAAAGTGCTTTTGGCGAAGTAAAGACTGTGTGAGAACATTGTTGGTTTTTACGCCATTTTAGGAGATTTAAGAAATATTGGGAGTAAAAGTAATTAAATTGAGATTAAAAACATTACTTATTTTCACATGACGTGAACTGGAAATTGTTCGGGGTCTGTAGACGTCAATTTTTGGTGGCATTATGTCGGTGTAAACATTTTGGAAGATTTTGGAATAGTTTTGGGGGGGTTTAGAATTCCTCTTGGCGTCTGTAGACGTCAACCTTTGGTGACATTATGTCGGTGTAATTTTTTTTTGAAGGTTTTGGAATAGTTTTGGGGGATTTTATAATTCCTCTTGGGGCCCGTAGACGTCAATTTTTGGTGACATTGTCGGTTTAAAAATTTAGGAAGATTTTGGAATAGTTTTGGAGGGGTTTATAATTTCTCTTGGGGTCCATAGACGTCAACTTTTGGTGATATGTCAGTGTAAAAATTTTGGAAGGTTTTGGAATAGTTTTGGGGGTTTTTATGATTCTCTTGGGGTCCGTAGACGTCAACTTTTGTTGACATTATGTCAGTGTAAAAATTTTGGAAGGTTTTGGAATAGTTTTTTTTTTTTTTTTTTAGAATTCCCCTGCGGGTCCGTAGATAAACTTTTGGTGACATTATGTCGGTGTAAAAATTTTGGAAGATTATAGAATAGTTTTGGTTTTTTTTATAATTCCTCTGGGGTCCGTAGAGGCCAACTTTTGTTGACATTATGTCAGTGTAAAAAAATTGGAAGGTTTTGGAATAGTTTTTTTTTTTTTTATAATTCCTCTTCGGGTCCGTAGACGTCAACTTTTGTTGACATTATGTCAGTGTAAAATTTTTGGAAGGTTTTGGGTTTTTTATCATTCCTCTTAGGGTCCGTAGACGTCAACTTTTGTTGACATTATGTCAGTGTTAAAATTTTTGAAGGTTTTGGAATAGTTTTTGGGGTTTTTATCATTCCTGTTGATAAAACTTTGATGAGAATGACTTTATATTTTTAATATAGGCGATAGATTTAAATGTAATTTTCAGACAGTGGTGTGCCTTGAGATTTTTTCAATGCAAAAACTGTACCAGAACTTGAGAAACACTGGACTACCAAAATATCAATCCACGATGTGGCCGCATTGTTTTCTAATGGTCACACACACTTTCTCCTGCGCACACATTACGTTAAAAAGACTTCAATCATGTCCTAGAAGGAGCATCTATCAAATCCAATCCAGCCCAAACCACTTTATTCTTTTCCCCACTCAGCAGACCAGGAATTACAAGCACACAAACACAATACCCGCACAATACAATCCCACCTTGATCAGTTCAGCTGAGTGCATCTGAATTATTCATAGCTTGAGCGTTTACAAGCGGGCCTCCGCTGCGACGTTGGAAAAGTGTTTGTTTCAGCATGTTGCGGGCTCGCTGGAACGGGCCACACACTGTCAAATGTGATTAGGGAGCACAGTCATGACGACGGTAGTAGCGCTGTGTCATTTACTTTAGCTGATGAACACGGCGGGAAAGCGACGGTGCCGGGTTGAAAGGGTTGAAAGGTTAAGGTTGTCTGGCAGGAAGAAGCAATGGATGTTACCGTCAAACCATCACGACAACGAAACCGAGGCTCACACGGCCCAATTTTCTAGCTAATTCTGAGCCAAAGGGTTAACACGTGTATTTAAAAAATGTTTTTTATTTACCACAACACACTATGAATACAGATATACCTAATCTAGCCATGAAAACGTTACTTACTGCCTAACAAGTCGGTCATCGGCTTGAAAAACAACACTAAAACCAATTGAAACCATTTTTAAGCAAGCTCTGAAAGTATTGGACAGAAACCCAAAAACTGTCAGATATTTAAAATAAAAACACAAACGCCTGAACCAGAACAACATGGTTAAATATGCAGATGCGACCTTACTGTATTTTGCTAATTAATATACTATATGTATGTACCGTACGTATATTAAATGTCAGGGGTATATTAAATGTCAGGGGTATATTAAATGGCGCACAAACGGGAAGCTACGATCCACTATGCACGCTTTATGCCGTGACGAGGTGCATCAATGTTTTGCAGACTAAAACGACTTACTGCTCAGGTTAAAACTACTTACTGCTGAATAAAGTCTGACTTGGAATTTTAATGAACTTAAGTATCTATAATTATGCCCCCATAAACACCATACAAATCTTGCCAAAAAAGCGGAGTATATTAAGGGGTATATTAAATGGCGCACAAACGGGAGGCTCAAAAAAGCAAAAATCATTTAATATACCTGGGTATATTAAATGGCAAAATTAGTTTACAAAATCTTCCAGCACAAAGCTCTGCCTCCACTACAAGATTTTGTACGCAAAAATTCCAATACATCAACAAGGGCTGGCTCTATAGGTGACAGTGTAGTTCCCTTGAAAAAGAGTGCTAAATTAGCCAAAGCACCTTGTCTTCACACCTGGAACTCAATACCAATTAATATAAGCAAACTCCCGTCTCTGAACCTGTTGGCCAATTATCTTAAAGCCTGGCTATTAGACAAACAAAATTGCGGTCACACATTTTGTGTTTGTTTGTGTTTATCTTCAACCTACACAAGAGACTAAAAATGAAAATTAGCCCTCGGCTACAATCTTGTTCATTAACATGAATATAAATATGTTCATTAATATGTGCAGTCCCTTATTAAATGAATCAAACTCAAACATTGTGATCAAATACCAATGACGATTTGAATTGCAGCAATAGAACTCGCCAAAAAGTCTCAAATCTGTTTCTGATGTCCAATTGCATTGATTTTTTTGCAATATTTAGTCCCAATCTATTTTTACTTTCTCCCAATAAGCGCTCTTTACATGAAATTTTGTTACTTTTGCACAGCATGTTTAACAACAACAACTGTTGCTTCAGTTTCACAACAAATATTATCCATTCCGTCTCATACACAGCTTCATTTCAATTGGCGAAGATGTCAAAACCGACAAAAAACATAGCACTTGATTAGTGGTTAACCATAAAAAACCCTAAATAAATACACCCCTCAAATTGAACCTACTCCAGTTGCTCCGCCTCCGGGCCAAAAGCGTTACATAAGGCTTCCGCCATTGTGTTACCATTGCGTGGGTCTGTATTAAAAAAAGCAACAGAGAAAACAATAGGCCGAACATGCGATAAAACAAAACCCCTCCCACGCACAAACGCCACACATCGCCGCACACTGACAGTTATTACGACTGATGAAATGCCGTAACATTGTCGTTCTGGTATTATATTCCCTTCAACTGTCCTCTCGGTCGTAGAGTTGTGATTTAATCTACAAGCAATTTGTACGTTAGCGTGCGTGTCTGCTATGCATTACTCGGCACACAAGGAGAAACCATAACGATGCTGCACTGGAAACACGAGTGGTCTCCGATGTCTGTAAATTTAAACCAATAACCCAAGAGTGACAACATGAAAAGACTATTTATTCATTGCAAAGCACCCAAGCGTGCGTTTGCAGGTGGTACGAGTAAGACGAGGCGAGGAAAGTGGACGGTCGTGCAACCTCTCGAGACAATAAAAGGCCATCGGGGAAAAGCAGAAGAAGGCATATTAATGAAATATGAATGCGTCTGCTGGATAGCGTCGCCCCCCGAACGGCGGAGGGATATTAAAAATATACAGCGTTTTTCCCCGCACACAATCAGCGCAAGGATCATGGTAAGGCAATTTCACCTTTTTCCAAGCACGCCACCTGTTTCGCCCGCCCATATATCGGAAATTGAAGTCGTCTACGTGGAGGAAAAGGATGGAGAAGAATTAAATTAGACGGTAGTGGGAAGGGGGAATCGAAAGGTTGGGTTTGAAGCAAAGTGCTTCAAAGAAGAAATTAATTGAGGACTTTAGCAAATCTAAAAAAAAATGTATTTGATAACAATGTCCAATTATGATGTGTAAGGTCACTTTGGCGTCATAAAATGCAGCTTGAGCGCAAAAAGGTCAAAAGTTCCCAACTTAAATATCTTCTAGCACGACACACAATCCCTTCTGTGCAATATCTTAGACCACAGGTGTCAAAGTGGCGGCCCAGGGGCCAAATCTGGCCCGCCGCATCATTTGGTGTGGCCCGGAAAAGTAAATCATGAGTGCAGACTTTCTGTTTTAGGATCAAATTAAAATGAAGAGTATAGATGTATATTACATTTCCTGATTTTCCCCCCTTTTAAATCAATAATTGTAATTTTTTAATCAATTTTTTCCTGTGTTTTTAGTTCAAAAATCATTTTGTAAAATCCAAAAATATATACCAAAAAGCTAAAATAAACATTGTTTTAGATCTATAAAACACTGAATATTTAGGGATTTTAATCCATTTATAAAAAAATTCTTTAACACGGCATGATTGGGAATTAGTCAATAAAAATGTTTTAATGCGATTGCCCAAGATTGCCTTTCATTTGAGAATTTTGACAAACAAATCAACAAGAAAATAATTCCACTTTTGAGCAGAAAGTACCGTATTTTCCAGACTACATGTCACACTTTTTTCATAGTTTGGCATTTTCTTTGCCCACCAACAGTTATTTATTTATTTTTTTAGGCTAAAACTAAATCAAAATCTTATGTTAACAGATGTCTAATTGGCCAGTTGTTCTCCATTTTATTGTTACTTTAACGTTCTTGGATTCTGATCAAATATAAAATGGCCCACCCATTACTTGGATAGCTCTATTCATCCCGTATTCTGGAAATGTCATTGTCACAGTCGAGAGAGGGTGAGAATGCAGATACAGGAAAAGCATAGTTACATAGTTAAAAGTTAGAGTTGTAACAGTCGCTAAGGCCGCAGAACAACAAACAAAAAAGCACAAAGTACAAATCAAAGTATATGGGATAATTAAGAATCATCAAATCAAATCATTAAGACAGAAAAGCAGCAAAACCACAAAACGAGCAAGAACGGACGGAGCTACCGCTACCGGCTGCCACTTGAGCGGCGCCATCTTGGTTGCAGTAGCAAAAACGGATACACAAGAAAAAGACGTTGTAGAGTTGGATAAAACTGGAACCACACACAGGAAGTCTTCCACAAGATGGGGAACTTTTGCAGACCACAGGCCCTCCCATTACGACATATTTTTGTCCTCTTCATTGTGTATTCTTTGGCTAGAGCGACTTATAGTCTGAAAAATATGGTACCTATGTGCACATCTAACCAAATTTCAAAGAAACAACAATGAAAAAAATGCCCTAGAACGACGGCACCTCCGCTTGATCAAGAAGCACCGGTTTACCGACAGTAATCACGAAAAACACGATACCTGCATGCATAAACGCCTCCGCTTCAAGACCCTCCACCTCAACACCTGCAAACGCGTTCCTATTTTTTTCCCCCCAGTGATTTTGCCACCCGTTTGAAGTCTGATCTTCCCGCAGCGACGGGACGGGCGCCGCCACGGTGTAGGGCAAAACTCCATCTGTTTCATTTCAATATGAATGTCAGCTTTGTGGAACAGCGGGGAAATGCGAAATTGCGTCTGGAATACAGAGTGGACGCGCGAGGTTAATTCGAACCCTCTTTGATGTTTGTCGGTGTGTGAAATGAGTTAGTGGTTCAGGGTTCACACAAACTTACAGGGATGGGCATACACACACTTGTTGTAACGGGTAGCTCAAAATCCTCACTCAATTAATGGGTCATTCCAGAAATGGTGGGTATTTTGCTAAGTGCCTGTGAAATTTTAATACATGGGGAAAAATATATTGATAGTCCATGTTGTGTAAATTAGGGTAAAAAAGATAGAATTAAAAGACTCCTCAATAGTCGGCGTGAAGAGCACTTTGGTGATAAAGATTTTGTTGTAAATATGTAATGTGGCTTTGATCAAAAACATCTACGAATCCCGTTGACTTAGAAGGGCAGAGAGCATTATAAAAGACAATACACATCCCGGCTGCAGAGGGTGATCAACACAGCTCAAAAGATCATCAACTGTCCCCTACCTACACTGTCTAGCATATACAAATCCTGAGCACAGAGCATCATAAAAGACAATACGCATCCTGGATTCCACCACTTCAACCTGCTGCCTTCTGGAAGGCGCTACAGAGCCATAACAGCCAAGACAAACAGACTCAAGGACAGTTTTTTCCCCGAGAGCTGTCACCATACTCAACTCGAGTTCTGCACCTAGGACCTAATCAAGACTTATTTCTCCTAATTATACTACTTATTTATTATGTTGACCACTTATTTATCTATTATTATTTAGTGATTCTTAATTTATCATTACTATATATTTATTATCAATGTTTGTTTACGCCGCAGTGTCAGTAACGAGTGCTATTTCTGTATTTTAGACACACAAAGCACGTACCACAAAGCATCGCCTGGCGACCACACTAATTTAGTGCTGGCCGTCATTTCGGCTGTATTTACAAAAGAAATCCTGCCGCTAAATGTTGGCATCATCAGATAATTCAAAGCTAGACTGTGAACTATGTATATATTATATATAATAACTCGGAGCTTGCCGTCATTCCCGGAGGCTTAAGAACTACAACCGCGGGACCCAGCGTTTTGGAAGACTCATTTGGACAATTGTTTGATTCGGACACAGAAAATGAGGACTTTGATGGATTTGTGGGTGATGATGACGTGAGTAAGTTGTAAAATGTCCAAACAAAGCACTGCCGAACTCAGTTTTGCTTCCGTTGCCTTTTTAAAGCGTGTTTTTAGCGTGTGTCCGTATATTTAAGCTGGTGTATGTTTTGCCATTCCTGGCTGCGTCTATAAAAACGGTGCATCCTTTGTGTGTGTAAAATACAGAAAAAGCACTTGTTACTGACACTGCGGCTAAAAATACGATGCGCCGTATAGTCGTGAAAATACGGTAATAAGTCTGTTCTAGCACACTGTAAAAAATGTGGAGAACACAAAAAAAAAGACAAAAGAGCGCTTCAAACTGTGTCGGTGAGTGAGTCTTGCAACAAGCAGTAAACCAAAACACCGTGCAGGATTTGACTTGCAAGAACCCTCACACACACACACACACACACACACTCACACACACTCACACACTCACACAAACACGACATGGGCACGACAAAGGACGCTAAGCTGCCTGTAGGCAAACTCTGGTTGGCTTACATACACAATGCCTACTTTAAGCAGATTCTGCCAACATATAGCGGTAATAAAATTACATTCAAACTCTTGTTGACAACACTTTCAAGTAATCAATGACCTTCATAGAATATTCAACGTTTTCCTAAGCTAAATTTTTGAATAATAACCACATTTTGCCTTTCCTTCATCCAATATTCAACATCTCTCATGTTCCATTTAATAACACTTATTTCTCTTTTTTCAAAAATCACATAAAAGCTAAAAAAATCCAATACCAAAGCCAGTTCAATTATCCAATTAGTGCTGTTTACTAGACTGGACGCATCGGAAGGAGTGACGGCCTAAGTGAAGCGCTTTTGTGCCTGATTTCTTAATAAACAAACTCCGCAGATTACGGGCTGCGCTTTTAGAAGGCTCGCCAATTAAAGGGTTCGTAGCCGAGCCTAAAAATATCAATGATGGGCTTTTGTAGTAAGCATGTAATCACCAGTGTGTCTTTGGAGGTGGCCCGCTATTGAACCCACCGGAAAGTGAAAGCCATTATTAAAATAGCACAACACGGTGGCATGAACAACAATGGCCGACAGCAGCAAAGACCATTATCTTTGATTAACCTAAATCAAGTAAATGCTTGCTGTCTCGTTGGAGGAACTGGTAGAAAAACTGTAGTACTATTTGGAGTGTACTCAAGGGCGCCCTCTAGAAATGGGAAGCATTTATTTTCAAAGCTTTAAAAAACAACAACACCAATTTATTGGTGTCGGTCTCTGATGTTGACAAATTTGAACTAATTTCGTGTTTCTAATCCTGAAGTGTGGAATACATTTTTTGGGGGAAAATGATAACAAGGTTTAATTGCATACCGGCCAATTGCTCCCCTTATTAATGATTGCAATTCCCCTTAAGACAAAGGTGTCAAAAATCATCAAACATGGTTTTCATGTTATATAAATCGATTTCTGGATTGCACATTCCTAAAGAGTGTTGCAAGCACGTAGAAAAGGGGTGTCAGACTCGGGTTGGTTCGCGGGCCGCATTAACGTCAACTCGATTTCATGTGGGCCGGACCATTTTAGATATAATATTTAGATTTTTTTTTTTATAAATGGATTAAAAGAACTGGATTAAAAGACCTGAATATTCCGTGTTTTTATAGATCTAAAACAATGTTTATTTTAGCTTTTTTATATATATTTTTAGATTTTACAAAATGATTTTTGAACTAAAAACACTATCAATTCCAATTATTTTGAAACCCCCTACTTTCTCCGAGTGAAACCCCCGAGTTTTACGTTCTCAACAAATACTGCCCCATTGTCGGCCATCTCCATTTCGGCGTAAAGTTTCCGTCAGGCCAATTTGAAATGATCCAAAAAACCGTATAAAATACGTGAAAAACGTATAAGTTGCCAGGTATGCAATTGAGTTCATTTCCCGAATACGGGATGAATAAAGTTATCCAATCCAATCAAAATGATTTTTTTTATCATTTTATATTAAATTTTCTGATTTTCCCAATTTTAAATCAATAATTGTACGTTTTTGGTCCTTTTTGATCCAAAAAACCGTATAAAATACGTGAAAAACGTATAAGTTGCCAGGTATGCAATTGAGTTCATTTCCCGAATACGGGATGAATAAAGTTATCCAATCCAATCAAAATGATTTTTTTTATCATTTTATATTAAATTTTCTGATTTTCCCAATTTTAAATCAATAATTGTACGTTTTTGGTCCTTTTTGATCCAAAAAACCGTATAAAATACGTGAAAAACGTATAAGTTGCCAGGTATGCAATTGAGTTCATTTCCCGAATACGGGATGAATAAAGTTATCCAATCCAATCAAAATGATTTTTTTTATCATTTTATATTAAATTTTCTGATTTTCCCAATTTTAAATCAATAATTGTACGTTTTTGGTCCTTTTTGATCCAAAAAACCGTATAAAATACGTGAAAAACGTATAAGTTGCCAGGTATGCAATTGAGTTCATTTCCCGAATACGGGATGAATAAAGTTATCCAATCCAATCAAAATGATTTTTTTTATCCCCCGCCCCCCCCCCCCCCCCCCCCCCACATTACGTCAATCCAAATACGAAGCCTGAAAATCTCTGTTTTCAATCTTCGGGCGAAATGAAAACAAAAGTTACATAAACCAACCCAGGCTACGTATTTGTGCGGGAATAAGCACACGGCGCACATGAGTGAGTATATTTGTAACGCGGCAATTGTAGTGTTAGAGCATAAATCCTATCAAGCAAAGGAGCCCTGGGAAAAAGGCCAAAGGCAGATTGAGATGAGAGCGAGTCCAGCTCGCGGGCAAAAGAGGAGGTTGGAGGGAAAAAACTGGGTGATGTGTTGGATAAGGGGGCTTCTTTTCCAGATGTTTTTTTCTTTCTTTTATGCCAAAAAGAGACAAGACAGATGAAAAGACCGCCAAGAAGCAGCTGCAGAATAGGAAAGGACGTAGGTAGCCGAGTCTTACACGATCAAACGCTTTTCTCGGTATTCCGTGGCAGTTTTTGAAGAGCCACCCACCAGTGAGGCAAGCCAATTAAACTTATTCACAAGTGTGACCAATCAATCCCAGACTGGCTCAGGTGGAGGAGGTAGAGAAGAAAAACCTCGGAGACCCCAAACTCCCGCAGACAAAACTGCTATTACTGCGAGACACAATTTGCTGGAAAGAAGAAAAGCGCAACACACCGACTGCCGCACTCAAAACACACACACACACACACTTTGCTCTGAATTGAATAAAGCACTCTAAAGCCAGACATTTTGAAAGCACTGCAAAACAACTCAATTATTTTACGAAAGACTGATTGTCTACTTAACCGTTACATAATGAAAAATTAATACACTAAATAATGGGGTAAAGGATTTATCGTATTTTCTTGCATATTAGCCGCATGCGCGTATAAGCCGCACCCTTAAAATTGTTGACTTTTACAATTTCTCGCGTATAAGCCGCCCCCTGATTCACCATTTTCACCTTCATATTCATGGTTTTAATAGGAAGGACAAATGTGTTACTTTGACAGGAAAACATGAAGAAAAATCATCAAACATGGTATTTCATGTTATATAAATCGATTTCTGGATTGCACATTACTAAAGAGTGTTGCAAACACGTAGACCAGGGGTGTCAGACTAGGGTTGGTTCGCGGGCCGTGTTAACGTCAACTCGGTTTCATGTGGGCCGGACCATTTTAGATATAATATTTAGATATTTTTTTTATAAATGGATTAAAAGAACTGGATTAAAATCCCTGAATATTCCGTTTTTATAGATCTAAAACAATGTTTATTTGAGCTTTTTTGATATTTTTAGATTTTACAAAATGATTTTTGAACTAAAAACAGAAAAAAATGGATTAAAAAATGACAATTATTGATTTAAAAGGGGGAAAATCAGGAAATTTAGTATACATCTCTACTCTTCATTTTAATTTGATCCTAAAACAGAAAGTCGGCACTGGTGATTTACTTTCCCGGGCCACACAAAATGATGCGGCGGGCCAGATTCGGCCCCCGGGCCACCACTTTGACACATGTGACGTAGACAAATTCAAAAAGGAAGTCACGTGAGCAGTACAACCAGGAAGTGTGTCCGTCGTGGTCTAGTTTGTCATCCCTAGGTGGCGCCCTGAGCGAGCAATGGCAGGCACAAGTGAGTTTTTTTCATGTTTTATGCAAGATGCTTTTTTTTCTTTTCTTTTTTTATGTTTGATTTGTTAAAAAATGCTGTCTAAAAACATTTTTTCTTTCCACAAAAACCAAAGTTCCACATCACTTTTTAATTCTCATTCCATGGCACAATGTTAAACTCAAATTGTAGCAACCTTACGATTAAAAATCTTGACTCTAAATAGTCTAAATTGACCCTCAAATGTAATACCAGTAAATTTGCCGATGTTTAAATAAAAACAAAATAAAATAACTTCTGCCCAACAAGCAGGCTAGTTTTCCTAATGACACTAAAATAAAAGTAGTGATTGGCTACAATTTAAAAAGCGGTCCACCATGGTTTGTCACGCAACGATACAATTTTTACATAACTAGTAAACAAGGAACATTAGAGAAAAGAGGACTACAAGTACTTACTTTCTCCCCAATAAACATGATGTGCCCGAGGGGACAAATTCTAATAATGAGCCTGCCTGGTTTTGTTGAGGAAGCAGTCGAGGGAAAAATGCCAGGAAATTTTCTTTTGGGGATGAGTGGCTGGATACGCAAGTTCAGCTAGCTGAAATAATTCGGGGAGACGAATTCAATGAAGTATGAATTCTGCTGTTTTTGATACCCACAACACGATGTCTATAATACTGGTGCTGCAGGCGTAAATTGGATAACTTATGTTTAATGTTTCATGTTTTTGTTGGTCAAATTTGCATTGGTGATTGATTGTATTTTAAATTTGATTATTTTCCGGTTATGTTTTTGGATAAATTTGGTAATCGAGATTTGCCAAGATGTTCGCACATCGGCTTGGTTTTTGTACAAAAAATATTGGTAGCTAGGCTATTGGATTCACAAAATTTCATTGTAAAATTGTCCGGAAATAGCTCTCTTTCTGATTGGTTATCTTTCATGAAAGGAAATATGATGTTAATTGTTCAAGTACCGTATTTTCTCGCATATAAGCTGCCTCCGAGTATAAGCTGTATCCTTAAAATTGCCTTAAAATCGTTGAATTTTACATTTTCTCTCGTATAAGCCGCCCCCCTGAGTCACAATTTTCACCTCCATATTCATGGTTTTAATAGGGAGTATAAATGTGTTACTTTGAAGGGAAAATCTTAAGAAAAATTGTGAGTTTTGCTAATTAATGCTTAGCTGTGGGTTTAGCCATTAGCGGTGTTAGCATCATTGGTGAGGAAATTATTGGGCCCTGAGAAAGTTGACGGATAAATACCAAGTTATGTACAAATGTGTTACTTTGAAGGGAAAATCTTAAGAAAAATTATCGCACGTGAGTTTTGCTTAGTTAATTCTTAGCTCTGTGTTTAGCCATTAGCGGCGTTAGCATCATTGGTGAGGAAATTATTGGGCCCTGAGAAAGTTGACAGATAAATACCAAGTTATGTGCAAATGTGTTACTTTGAAGGGAAAATCTTAAAGAAAATCATCGCACGTGGTATTTCTGAGATACTGTTTAAATTAATTGCTGTATTTCATTCAGCAAGTGTTGACTGCGCGTAGACAAATTCAAAAAAGAAGTCATGTGAGCAGTACAACCAGGAAGTGTGTCCGTAGCAGTCTGGTTTGTCATCCCTAGGTAAGAAGGCGGCGGCCTGAGCGACCAATGGCAGGCACAAGTGAGTTTTTTCACGTTTTATGCAACATACTGTTCATTTTTATCTCGAATTTCATTCATAGACGTCCCCAAAAAATTCTTAAGCGTTTTATCGGTTTATATATTCTGTATTTTTAAATAAATGACCGTATCAACCCCATTGTCTTGCGTGATAGCATTTCGTGCATGTCAAGTCTAATTTGTGCGCATATAAGCCGTACCCTCGATTCAGTCATCATTTTTTGAGCGACAAATACGGCTTATATGCGAGAAAATAGGGTAATTTAAAAAATAATACTGTATTTGCAAACTGTTGCTCAAATCCCAACGGCAGGACTAGAAAGGCCTAGCACCAGCAAGCCATTAAAAAGTAGAAAACTAATACTAACATTGGGAAAAATGCAGTTACTTCACATAATCTATTTTTTCTAAACCCATATATTAAAAGATAGCCATTCCCAGGAAGCGTCTAATGCTAACCAGCTCGGCGATATCTGTGTGCGGGGCTGCACTCTGCTGATAGATGCATTCATCTCGTCACGTTTTCCTGGAATCTTTGTAACCTTCGCCGGTGTCACAAAACCAATAAAAAAAGGGTAGAAAAATATATAAGGTGCATTTGTGAAGCCTCATGTTCTCCTGTCAGCCTCGGGAAGCGTGAAGCTAGGAGTAATGTCGCTGACCGGCTCTCAAGCTGCTTAACGTTCAGCTCACCGCTGCTTCGTGTCCACTTGGTTTTGCTCGCTGTTTGCTTGTTGTTTGGCAAAAGTACTCGAGCGAAAGGCTAAAGCTGGCACTGGACTCGGCGGCGAGTTCTTTAGAGGGCGACGCAAACCAAAATAAACATGCTTCCCCAACAGACCATGGCCAAACTCTATTGACCCGGTTGGTCCTTCGTGCCAGTTGACGGTTTACGGAAAGTCCACATGTGAGGGATCCGTAGAATGTTTAATTATAAAGCTCATTGTGATGGAAGCTGGTTAGCGCACTTGAAATAAAACTATTAGCTAACGACCACAGGCAAACAGACCATTGAATGGCGTATATAAGTATATTAACCTCAAGGTTCTCTCATGATGCCATCTAAGAAAGAAATGATTTTTGGTCCATATGAATTTTCTTAATACGTGTGGTTGAAAAAATGTAATTCATAAATAAGTACTTTATTTCGTAGACCTCTTTAACAAGCTCTTTAAAAGGCTCTTTAACAAAAAAAGGGCTGAGTGTTAAGACCTACAGTATGCATGCATGTACATCTATGTGTATGTATGTATAGATGTGTATGAGTATATGTATATATGTATATGTGTATATATGTATATGTGTATATGTGTATATATGTATATATGTGTATATGTATATATGTGTATTTATGTATATATGTGTATTTATGTATATATGTATATGTGTATATGTGTATATGTGTATATATGTGTATTTATGTATATATGTGTATTTATGTATATATGTATATATATATATGCACTTCAGAGACACGCTTATTTATTTATATATTTATTCCTGTATTTATTTATTAACTTACTTATTACCTATCTATTTATGTCTAAAATGTATTTTGCTGTGTCTGTATTCTCACCCTCTTGCTACTGTGACAACGAAATTTCCCAAATACGGGATGAATAAAGTTATCCAATCCAATCCAACACCAGCTAGAAAATCATAATATCGATTCACATACAGTTGATGTTCATTCAACGAGTTTGATTTAATTAGTAAGGGACAGCAAATATTATTGAACATATTAATGAACACGTGTGTAAATATGTACGATTGTAGCCGGGGGTTAATTTCCATCTTTAGTCCCTTGTGTAGGTTGAAGATAAATGATGACACATACTAGACACACAGATACCTACGTAGCATAGTTTTATACAGTGTGTTGATTGCCATTTTGTTTGTCTAACAGCCAGCCTTTAAGATGATTGGCCAAGAGGTTCAGAGACGGGAGTATGTTAATTGTTATTGTGTTCCACCCAGGTATGAAGAGAGAGGATGCTTTAGCTATTCAGCAATATTTTTGAAGGGAACTACACAGTCACCTCTAGAGCCAGCCAAAGTTGATGTCTTGGAATTTTTTAGTCCAAAATCTTTTAGTGGAGGAGGAGCTTTGTGTTGAAAGATTTTGTAAACTAACGCGGCCCCTGGACATCATTTGGCAAAAAATACAACCTCATCCCACAATATATTCACAAGAACCCATTTTTAGCCTATTAAGAAAACTCATAAAATGGTACAAATGATACAGACTTCGCCAAGCTAATCCATTGTTATTTTGCATTGATAGCAATTTAACAATGACAGCTCTATGCTATTGGGCTAAAGGTTATCCACTACCACAATAAATAACTACTGCTTATAATTCCTCAAAATGCACTACGATTTTCACCATTCTAACTTTGCTGCCGATTGCGAACCAATAGGAATACAAAGATAACCTGCCCATTCAAGGCAAATACTCTTATCTGAGAGGAACCTGCTCTCTCTCTCTCTCCTCCACAAAAAGTTTGCGCTCGTTCAGATACAAGATGCTGTTGTGTAACATCCAAGTAGCAAGAAGGCGGGTGACGGGAGGGGGGAGATCAGTAGCGCTCCCACTCTACCCTTTAAAGGTAACTTCTCACAATAGCAAAGAGGAAAGGGAAGGAGGCGGAGCCATGAACTCTAAAACTTCCATATGAGAGCACGGCCCTTTTTGGAAAAGAAACAAATGGTGCTAATCCAAACCTTAAATCATTGCTAATCTCATAGATCATCGAAAAAATAGAAGACCAGACACAGTATGCAAGGGGTGAAAGGGTTAGCATCAGAAAAAGCTGGAACAATCGTCACGTATAATTCAGTTGCTCTACTGCTGTCCCACTATGTTGCACATTTTACTATAAAATCTCTACAGAACTGGTTTTCTGGGCCTACTTCCCTCTTCTGACCCAATTTCATATTCCCACTCATCATAAAGACAACGTGTCTGCCGGAATCCTTACCATTGATTGCGCCGTCGCTTTCAACTATGCAGAGGCAAACCATTCCATAACGTATTTTTACTGTCCATTTTCAATAGTTATGGATCTGTACAGTTCTAAATCATTTATTTTGAGTACTCTAAAAAGATTAAGTCATGATAATGTGTGTATCAAAACCAAAAAAGCTGTCAGGCTCTTTAACAAAACAAATGGCTGAGTGTTAAGACCTACCGTATGAATGCATGTACATCTATGTGTACGCATGTATATGTGTATATATATTTATATATATGTGTATGTGTATATATATGTGTGTATATGTATATATATATCTTATATATATATACACATACATATATACACATACATATATATACACACATACATATATATATATATTTCAGCAACACGCTTATTTATATATTTATTCATGTATTTATTTATTAACTTACAATTACCCATCTATTTATGTCTAAAATGTCTTTTGCTGTGTCTGTATTCTCACCCTCTTGCTACTGTGACAACGAAATTTCCCAAATACGGGATGAATAAAGTTATCCAATACAATCCAATTTTAAGTACTACACAGTAACCGACAATTACAAAGGGTACTTAAAACTATTTTTACTGTACGACCAAAGCCATTTCCCACAAAGTTCCAAGCAAAATTGCCTTCAACGATATTGTCATGACGCAGACTTTTGATAGGCTGTTGCGATATACCTGACGGCGGCGAGTTGACCACACAAAGACGGCCGGCGTCAAGGGCAAGTGAGGCCAAGACGCAAAACGTCTATGAAATTAAACATTAATTTCTGCCGAGCTGGAGTGAATCGAATAGCCATTAAGCGATATTGCATCCCCGCCCTTCTTCCACACAAGTGTGTGTGTGTGTGTGTGTGTGTTTGTGTGTATTGATATGGATGTGTATCACTCTCCAGTTTCCAGTAATCAAGGGTAACAAGAAAAAAAAAATGGAGGAAAGATTTTCAGTATTTAGTGTTTCATTCAGCTGAAGGCTTTTTCGAAAGCTCTTTTGTTTGTAAAAAGATATCACTACTTGAGGATTTTTAATATTTACATTTTTCTTCCACTGCCTATAACACGTGTCAAAGTGGCGGCCTGGGGGCCAAATCTGGCCCGCCGCATCATTTTGTGTGGCCCAGGAAAGTAAATCATGAGTGCCGACTTTCTGTTTTAGGATCAAACTAAAATGAAGAGTAGAGATGTATATTAAATTTCCTGATTTCCCCCTTTTAAATCAATAATTGTATTTTTTTAATAATTTTTCTGTGTTTTTAGTTCAAAAATAATTTTGTAAAATCTAAAAATATATTTAAAAAAAGCTAAAATAAACATTGTTTTAGATCTATTAAAAAACTGAATATTCAGGGCTTTTAATCCATTTATAAAAAAAATCTAAATATTATATCTAAAATGGTCCAGCCCAAAAAAAAAATCGAGATGACGTTAATACAACCCGCGAACCAACCCGAGTCTGACACCCTTGGCCTATAAGATCAATAATTATTCGTTTAATACTGAATATATCACTATTAATAATTTTTTCGACATTTTAACATTACTTTTATTCTATTCTAACATAAAGTCACAAGACCAAAGCCCTTATCAAATTAGCCCCAGCATATTATTATTTTTTAAAACACTAACAGCTTATCAGAAAGCACTGATGTGTGAAAAACTCATTTAAATTTACCCAAAAAGGGCTAAAAACAGTCACATTCGACTCTGTAGCCACGATTGGACGCCTATTATTGTCATAATATGGTCCTCAAAGAGTTAACATTTCCGTAAGGATCCATAAATCTGTCTTATAGCACAGAAAATGCTGATTTCGCAAGGTATACGGTGTGTAACATATACAAGCATGTGCACGCGGGGGTGTGGGCACTTTACACACGTGTTTATTAAAAGAGCTCAGAGTAAGCCCGAGGACGTGGAAACAATGGCCGCCTCTCATCATCGCACATCAAAATGCAGAAAAATGCAAAGGATCAAGACTATAAACAGCATCCATGTGCTCCGGTTTAAATGCAGCAACTGTACTATCGTTTCAGCCAATATCAGTCTGTGCAATAAATATAACAAGTACTTAAAAAGAATAAAAAATACATTCACACAGAGAAAGAAAAAGCCCAGAAATTCATCTCAATTGTCACAGCTACTTTTCATCTGCACACTGTTGGCTCTCGAAAAACCTTTCCACGTCCACTCCAACTGTATTTGTCTATCCTCCCACAACGGCTCCAGTACTGTATTTTGGTGCAAGACGCTAAAACTGTCTACAACTTGCAATATATATATATTTTAACATAGAAAATAATCTGTTAGTGGTCTGGTGGTCCCCCAACATTTTTCTCACTAAAACTATTTCTATTTTCTCGCGGACCGGCTAATGGGGAGGGCGATAATTTAGGACAAAATTTGTGGGGGTGGGGTCGTTGCATTAACGACACCCACGACAGCAAAAAAAAACACAAGTCCCAAGCATAATAACAATTATTTGTTATTATAATAACAAATCATTTCAAGTAGGAGGGCGAGATTAAAAACGTTAATATTTTTTACTCTGATGGACCGGCACTAGGTGGCTCGCGAACCGGTACCGGTCCACGGACCAGTGTTTGGGGACCACTGTGAGACTTCAATGTTTGTGATACGAATCTGTTGATTGTCAACGATGAAGACAGATCTACAATATCTTGAACTATCCCATTCCCTTAAATTCAATCTAGATTATGCCCTTTCAGGGGAGCGTTAATTTATATTGATTGATGAAAGTCATCTAATTTCGCCATTGCTGCTGCTATCCTTTAGATCAGGGGTGTCAGACTCGGGTTGGTTCGTGGACCGCTTTAACGTCAACTTGATTTCACGTGGGCTGGACCATTTTAGATATAATATTTAGATTTTTTTAATAAATTGATTAAAAGCCTTTATTATTCAGTTTTTTATAGATCTAAAGCAATGTTTATTTTAGCTTTTTTTATATATATTTTTAGATTTTACAAAATGATTTTTGAACTAAAAAACTAAAAAATTACAATTATTGATTTAAAAGGGGGAACATCAGTAAATGTAATATACATCTATACTCTATTTTAATTTGATCCTAAAACAGAAAGTCGGCACTCATGATTGACTTTCCCGGGCCGCACAAAATGATGCGGTGGGCCAGATTTGGCCCCCGGCCACCACTTTGACACCTGTGCTTTAGATCAAGGGTGTCAAACTCGGGTTGGTTCGCGGGCCGCATTAACATCAAGTCGATTTCATGTGGGCCAGAACATTTTATATATAATATTTAGATTTTTTTTTTTTTTTTTTTAAATTGGATTATAAGAACTGGATCAAAAGCCCTAAATATTCAGTTTTTTTATAGCTATAAAACTTTTTTTTTCTTAGTAAGGGAAAACATCTAATAATCATTTGTTTTTCATTTCAAATGGAAACACTTTTTTTTAAATTATATTCAATATTAAAATGGGAAACCGAAAATATTTTTACATATTTATTTTTACATTTTACAAAATGCTTTTTGCCCTAAAAACACCAAAAGAAAAAAATGGATTAAAAAATTGCAATTATTGATTTAAAAAGGAGAAAATCAGGAAATATAATATACATCTATAATCTTCATTGGAATTTGATCCTCAAACAGAAAGTTGGCACTCATGATTTACTTACTCAGGCCACACAAAATGATGCAGCGGGCCAGATTTGGCCCCCGTGCCGCCACTTTGACACCCGTGCTTTAGATCATGTCCACATACCTGAGAAATCGGCAAACCAGATCGCTAATGGCATTCTTACCAAAGAGTGTCAGGGCCACTTGGTTATTAAATTATGGGGCTTTTAAACTCATGTTTACGTGTCCATAACCATGATTTGATAACAGAAGGAACCACAATTCCTTTGCTGAAGAAGGTTATGGGACTTTTGAAGGTTCTGCCAAAACCATAAATTCTAACGGTCTATCACACAGCCGTGAGAAAGACTGTGAAAGAGTGTGACAGTAAACAACAGTCTCAAATGTGTGTAATAAAACAGTGAAAATTAAATTGTCCTAGGTCTATGCAAGTATATCAAAAGTTTTATTGGGTGACCTAAATATCAAATTGTCTGATGCAGAGCTGTTGTACACAACCACAAACTTTAGGTCTCGGAATAAGACAGTCACCAATTTACAGCAGAACTTGCTTGTTATATCTTTACTAGGAATTGAATGATAACGGGCAGTTCATGAAAAAAAATCGGTATGTCGATAAATGGCTGCTCGCATTTATTTGCAAAGGGATTGGTCTATTTTTTTTCCTCACAAGTGTAGATTGATTCTAATGTGGTTCCTGAGAGTCTTCCAATATTGTGGTCAATCCCTTCCCACTTCCCCAGAAGATCTCTGGAGTGGGTCCTAAACAGACCACATCCTGGTCTCCAATGGACAAATCCAAACCACTTAAGAATTTAGTGTGAAGATTTAAGCATAGAAACTATCACTATGGACAAAAAAAAGGAAGTGATCTCCTTAGAAGATGACGTATCCGGTACACGGTCGATTGGTCGCCGGTCTTTTGGTCGCCCGGAAGGTTATTGATAATTACCATTTAAATCATTGCTCAAATTCCCTAAATACAAACTGCGAATGACTATTTAGTCATACTTAATGCGCTAGTAATTATTCGGCTAAAGAAAAGCTCCAAATTTTCCGGACTTTTATTGTTTTTTGTGGGAGAACTAGTTAAGACCCTGACTGACGTACCTTCTTAAAGGAACAACGCATGTACATACAAACTCTTCTACACTCACACGTCGGCTCAGTGAAACTACTCCTGGCCATTGTTGGCTTTTATTGATGCGTAGACCGTGTTGTTTTACCTTGTTTTGTCGTCAGTCTTTTGGTCGTCGGTCTTTTGGTCGGCTGTTGTCGCGGTCGGGGCGACCAAAAGACCGGCGACGGACGTATCCTGCCAAGATTTCTAACTGTCACATGTATGGCTAGACTTTCATTTTCGAAAAGACACATTCCCACGAACTAAAGATTGTTCCTTATAGCTAAGACATGGTAGATAGTTTTACTTCTACTACCACGTGCGATGATTTTTCTTAAGAATCCGGGGGGCGTCTTATACAAAATAAACTGTCAAATTCAACGATTTTAAGAGTACGGCTTATACGCAGAGACGGCTAATATGCGAGAAAATACGGTATACATCGTTTCGCCTCCATCTCGCACTCAGTGTCCATTTAGAAACAAGCATTAATCTTTACTCCAGCACCCTTCCTTGTCAACTGAATTGCTGCAAACCATTAATGTCGGAACCGCGTTCGACCCTACAAGACCTGCTCAGATCCCGAATTTCACAGCCCCGTCACCCGTAGCGGCCGTAATGAAGCATTTACTATGTCAGGGTGCAATCTAGAACCAGTGAGCATGTGGAAAACATGTTGAAATAGTGTCAATCACGGCTCGCCTCCGCCATCAGCCTCACGCGGGAAGGCAACCATATTAGTTGAAATAACACCTCATATACAGACTCGCAAACGATGCAGGGAGTGAAAATGTGACGTCAACTCACCGAACGTATCTGCTGAGTCCCAGTGACATGCTGCAGAACTTTTTCCAGCTCTTTCTCGATGCGTGCTGCCCAGTGAATCATTCTGCAGGGGAGAAAAAGATAACGGACGTTTGAAAATGTGAATCAACTTACATTTTTACCCGAGCATGTCATTAGTTAGGTTCCACCATGTACGCAAGCCAGGTGGCCATGTTAAAGCCACAATGCGTATCGAATAATGTTTGTTTCTTTGAATAAGCCGTTAAAAGGGTTTCATTGTAAAATTGGCCTCCAATTCGTTCCGAAAAAAAACATAGCTAATTTGTACACCAATTTGGGCTGTGACAATATATTAAGAGATCGCAATTTAAATATAACTCGATCCAAACATTCAGTTTTCTAGACATACAGTACGACTATAGTTTTCGGAACACTCCTTAAAAGTAGGGTACAACAACAGCACATTTACGACCAACTTTGAAAGAAAATTATATGTTAACACATTAAATATTCAACTATTGCGGTCAAGGATAGACACTTTCAAACGCAGTATTGAGGCTAAGAAAGCTAATATTATAATAAAAAAAACATAAAAACACGGTAAATACCTTGAGATACAAGCTTAATGCGTTCTGGGACTGAGTTTGTTTGTCAATTTACCCTTATCTCAAATCAAAATTTCCCATATAAAATAACTAAAAACAAATGAATCCTTTCCCACCCTAAAAAATAGGATATTATATTACAATGGAAAAAACATGATTTTAATTGTTCTAATTCACCACTTACGGTCACAACAAAACAACTGGATTAAAAGCCCTGAATATTCCGTTTTTTTATAGATCTAAAACAATGTTTATTTGAGCTTTTTTATATATTTTTAGATTTTACAAAATGATTTTTGAACTAAAAAACAGAAAAAAATGAAAATTATTGATTTAAAAGGGGGAAAATCAGGAAATTTAATATACATCTATACTCTTCATTTTAATCTGATCCTAAAACAGAAAGTCAGCACTCATGATTTACATTCCCGGGCCACACAAAATGATGCGGTGGGCCAGATTTGGCCCCCGGGCCGCCACTTTGACACATGTACTCTACACCCATGTCCCTCGCCATTTTTTTGTCAAGATTAGCATTTTCTAAAGTCATGAAGGGCTTCACAACAAACACTTAAAAAAAAACTGCTGCATTAATGCATTGGGGAAAATCCCACATCAGCTAGTAAGAGACTTCCTGGCATGTAGCCTACCTAAGTGGTTGGTGCCCCACCATTGGTCCCTTGACCTTTTTATCTGCTAATGCACGGTCTTGTCATCAGCATCCCCAAGCCTCCCCAGCTGCCCACTATCTCCCCCTCATGAATGCACATATCTGGTCAGCACGGGGGGGGGGAAACGGGCTGCGATCAGCAAACTCTGCAGTAAAACTGCTTGAGTCGGACCGAAGCGCCCGCCGAGAAGGGAGGGCGGGGGGCCGATCGCTATCAGACAGGGGCTAAAATTAGGAATTAGTTGATCAAAGGGGATGGTGATCACCAGTGCACATCTCACAGCCGGGAACAAATGACTTAATGGATCAAGACGCTCAGGAGATGATTTAAAAGCAGCTGGATGCTCGCTAAACCACGTGAAGACTAGCGGGTTGCTATCCTGAAGCCATAAGAGGAATATAGTTTTTTTTTTGTCAACCAGCATCAATCTTTGTTATAATACAAGGGTTGTTAAATTATATACAGTGGTACCTCGACATTCGAGCAATTCGAGATACGAGTAAAATTTCGGGCAAATATTTATCTTGAGATACGAGACAAATTTTGATATACGTCGCAACTGCCTCTTTGTAATGTCTCTGCGAGCACTGGGCGGAGCCTTGCATTTTTTCAGTGTTTTATTTGCCCATTAGTCAGTGCAAATGGCGGAGCTTTTTCGCTAATACGAGAGGAGTATATACTACTTCTCGTTGGCAATTGGTCGTGTGTTATTCTATTGTGAGGACATTTGGGTGCATCATTTTGGGAATATTTTGAAGGGAAGACAAAAGCAAACAACCCTCGATAGGTTGCATCTGAAAGTCAGGGTGGAGGCGGGGCCAATAGAGCCAAGAAAGGTATCAAAATTTTAAACAAAATTAGAATTAAGTTTAGTGTAATGTTACATTAAACATATTTTTGATTGTCTGCATCGTAATCCAAGTTCATTTAAATTTGTTTATGTTATGTTACGAGCGTGTTGCCATGCATAAAAAATTTAGTGAACAAACTACACTTAAATATTTAGTTTTACATCAACTTGTTTAAAAATAAATTGTGCTATTGATTGATCTTTTTGACTTTTGCTGTCGACGGACATTTTCTTTGAAGTGCAAAACTAGTTTAACTAGTATAAATATATAAAGAGACATACAAACAAGGTTTAATTTGTCCACATAGCTTTTTCTTGGCATTCTAAAAACTCCACCAGAATCATTTCATTTCATATTTTTCGAACAAATCCATTTCATCAAACCACCCTTTTGCCTATTTCTTATCAACCACACCTTAACATATCCACTCTTAAACACACATGTATTAAAAGCAAACCTGATTAGGGCAAATTATCACAAACCAACTGAATTCCAAATAATTTATTTCATCCCATTTGGGAATTTTCTTTTCATTTTATTATACCGAGACGCAGACGGTCAAATAAACGTTGCCGTTAAGCGCCGTTTGGAGTTAATCGTCGGTGAATGGTAAGTGACGCCGCCTTCAAAGTCACCTTGATCATCTCAATAACAAAGCCCCAGAGGATGCAAGCAGGCTTCATTTACGGGCAGGCACATCAGGGACGAAAAATTGAGACTGTGTGTGGTGTGAGAAGGGGGGCAACGGGGGTCCTCATGAAAAAAATCCTATTTTTCATTGCTGTATTTCAACTACAGTTTCACTATGTGTCCCAAGTGAGCTGGACCTTATTCCATCCGACTTTTGGCGAGACAAAGCGACCAATCACAGAATCAAGGAGTTCCCAAATGAATTACGAAGTAGCAGATGACTGGAATCTATTGATCAGACTTATACGACATCCAATGGGCGAAAAGGTGTCGCCTAGTTTATAGCGGACAACAGGTCCTAGTCATTTAAAATATACACTATATTTGCCGTAACACTTTAGTGAAGAGTTGAGTTGTGGTTTAGAATTGACTTAAGATATGATTGCCAGTAAAAGTGGCATTTTTTTGCTCATTTTTTAAGTTTTCTTATGCAACTTCCCCATCAGCTGCTTTGTACGAGCATCCCGGGGTGACTTTGACATCATGGTGCATTCATCCATGTCTGTGCTCTCATTTATTTTAATCCAAATTGCGTGTTTTCTTTTTTTTTTTTTAAATGGGCAATTTGCCCTGTTTTTAAAATGTCCACTTTGTGTGCTTTGTTACGTGTCATCGCCATGACAACAAACTTGCAAATCAGCTTCCTCAATCGAATGTAATCAGTCTTTTTTGCATGAAAATGGGTTTGTTTATTTTTCGTTTAACATAGCGGCGATCATTGACGGCGCTAGACGTCCAATTCGATTTGACGATAAACGATAATTCGCCCCTCCCAGTCTAATTGGATCATCAATGGCATTTAAACGAGGATTCACGGTTAAAATAAATTACCTATAATGATGCCATATATCATTATTGAGTATTTATTTTTATTGATTTTACTTTCATTTAATCTAAAATATACATCTTAAATTTAAAACAACTATAGTTAGCCAATAATGAATGATACATGAATAAAAACACTACTATTAATTTTTTTTACAATACAAATACCACTAAAAAAGTGTAAAAAAAAAAGTTACATTTCACTGACCAAAACCACTTCCCACTTCATATTCCTATAACGTCATATATTTTAATATAACATATGATAAATTAATAATCTAATAATCACAACTAACTTTAATGAATGATAAATGAATAAAAACACTACTATTAATTTTTCTTACAAAACAAAAACCACTAAAAAAAGTGTTAAAAAAAAAACCAAAACTGTTACATTTCACTGACCAAAAACACTTCGCACTTTCCATTTTCCTATAACGTCATATATTTTAATATAACATATGATAAATTAATAATCTAATAATTGCAACTACTACTACACTTTCCAAAAAAAATCTCAACTTAAAAACTATCATTTTTTTGTACATTCAAAACATTACTTTGCCAGTCCACACTATAAAATAGCATCATATAATAATACAACACACAAACACATCATCACACATGCCATAAAAACATGCAAAGTCGTGCATTCTATGAGGATGGGTCACCTGTCCTACTTCATCCCCCAAAGAAAAAAAAATCGACCACCACTTACGTGTAGTGCTGCGGGAAGTGATGCGTTCCGGCGGTCGGCGTGGACGCGCACACGAGAAGTACAGTTTGGATGCACAGGAACACGAGCGCGCCGTACGACGGGGCTCCGATCGCCATTTTCCCCATCAAATATTCAGCAAAGTGGGAGAAACAAGCACACTGCCCCCCGAGGACGCAAGACCACTACGGAGTGAGAGAGAATGAACGGGGGGGGGGGACAACAGTCTCCCGCAGCCGAGCTAAGAATAAACCCAGTCCGGGGGAGACGAGAAGGGGTTCGGGGAGGGGTGGTGAGGGGGAGAGAAGTGCGCTTGCCGGGAGCTGCTGGATGGACGGGGGGAGGATTTTGAGGACTCCTCCGCTGCTATCCGGGGGAAACAATGTCACTCCTTCGCAGTGGAGGTGCTGATGGAGAGGAGGCAGATACTCCGCCGCCGCCGATGAGGATGAGGAGGAGGAGGAGGATGTTGTGTACCTATTTTGCGCTGTCCTTCCTCCCTCCCATGCCTCTCTCTCTATCTCTCTCTTTCTCTCGCTCTCTCTCTCGCATCGCGTGAGTGAAGGCGGCCGTGATCGCACGACCACGACATCCGGGAAAGGGGTTTCAAAATAAAAGGTGGATGTTGGCAGGACTACATTTCCTCTTTCCTCAAGCGCGTCGAGTACACAGGCGACGAGATCGTGTGAAAATGATTGCACAAGTGTGAAACCACTGTGATGAGCAATACTATTCGTGTCATTTTAGAAGCTTGCTACTGTTCTTAACCAATCAGAAGTCAGAGTACAAGGGGAAATTCTGCTTGGATGCAAGAGGTGGGGACATTTGCTTATCAGTTGACATTCTTTTTACGCTTCAAATTCGAACCCTGGAGGCGATTTATGACCTTCCAGTCATTACAGTGGTACCTCGACCTACGATCAGCTCTACTTACGATCAGCTCTACTTACGATCAGCTCTACTTACGATCAGCTCTACTTACGATCAGCTCTACTTACGACATGCTCGAGGTACGATGAAAATTTAGATCGAATGATTCGCCCGCGATACGATCAAAATTTCAAGATGCAACCAAGCCAGGTGGCCATGACAGGAGAGGCTGTTTATCATTGTAGCGCACTGTCTTTTTTTGCCGTATCCCTTTCGTGTATAACAGATATATACGAGCACTGAACGATTTATTCAGATGAGTTTCCGCTACATATGGATGGACCAGAAAACGCACAACGCGCATGCGCGGACAAAAAGAGGGCTTTCTGGGTAATGAAGTATACTCGTGCACACAACACCGATAGCCAATGGCACCCTTTCTCAGAATAAAACTTCATTACCCATAATTAATATGTGGGTAGGCTGTTATTCCTTCCTTAGCCTGTTAGCTCCCGCGATCGCTCATTCAAGACTACTTCTCGTTGGCAAGTGGTCGTGCGTTATCCTATTGTGAGGACATTTGTGTGCATCATTTTCGGAATATTTTGAAGGCAATACAACAGCAAACAGCCCATCGATAGCGAACGTGAGGGTGGAGGTGTGGCAAACAGCTAACCCGGCCAGAACGAAGGTAAAAAAAAAAAAAAAAACTAAATTAGAATTCAGTTTTGTGTAAAGTTACATTAAACGTATGTTTGAGTGTGTCTGTATATAGTAATCCAAGTTAATTTAAATTGGTTTGTTCGTTAGTTCGTTAGTTCCCCCGCCTCCGTGTACGTTGCGGTCTCTACTCTCCGCGAAATGCGTCTAATTTTACTTCTATTAAACACATTTTATTATTATTATTAAACCACTAGTTATGTGTTACTTTGTTAATAGATGGAGAATTAGAAAAAATAAAACTTTTTCACCAATCCAATATCCTGTTTTTGGTGTTTTTTCAGAGGGTTGGAACGAATTAATTTGTTTTTAATTCATTCCAATGGGAAACGTCCGCTCGAGTTACGAAAAGCTCGACATACGATCTCAGTCCCGGAACGGATTAAGATGGTATGTTGAGGTACCACTGTATAAATATCCTTGTGATCGGACTTGATCATATAACGCCTAAGCAACCCAATTCAAAGCTTCATTATTATTTTTTCTGTGAACTCTGGTTCCTTTTTATTATAAGCTCATCCGCTATCAACTTTAAAATGTCTTTTTGACCTTTGTGACCTTTGAACACATTACTCTAAAATGTCATGTCTTCCCTTTCACATTAAAAATTCTACAATAATCCCTTTTGTCAATCTTGAATAACTAAACCGGCAGTATAAAGAGGTCCGCTGTAATATTTTATTGTGTGCCGTGAGCAATGATCAGGTTTTCCGAGGGAAATTGCAAGAAGTCATACAATGTAATATTTAGAGAAAAATCAAGAAGAATATAACGAGATTAAAATTGAACCAGGTTAAAATCAAAATATGATGAGCGTTAAATTATAGCTATTACAAGATTCAAATTGTGAAAGTCATTTTCTTGCTTATTTTTCTCTAATGAAGCGGAAGTTGTTTGGTTTCTAAGGCATCAACTTTTGATGACGTAAAGACAGTGAGCACAACATTTTATTGTATGATACTAAGATATTGAAGTCATATTTGGAGAAAAGTCATAAAATTATGCGCTTAAAAACATGACTATTTATTTTTGCATCACCTGAACCGGAAGTTTTTAAATCTAACATTACACAAAGAGCAATTTTGTGCTCACACAGACTTAACATCGATAAAGTTGAGGTCCATGACGCCAACCAACCTAACATAATAGAATTTATTATAATAAGCAACAACATCACTTGAATCACAACATTGTATTACGAGTTGAATCTTGCAATAGGACAAGTTGATATATTAATATGACAACTTCCTGTGTGTAGCTCCAGTTTTTTTAACTAGGTCTACAATGTCTTCTGTGTCTTATGTCTGTTTTGCTACTGCAACCAAGAAGTTTCCCCCAATACGTAATGAAATAAAGTCCTAATCTGATCTACTCTTTTATTTAATTTTCATGATATTTTCATTTTAACCTCTCAAAGTATAATTTTATTTTCATAAGATTTTTCTCTCAGAAAATTACAATGTATGACTTAATTTCTTATAAAATATAACTTAATATAATACATAAGCAACAAAATGACTTGAATCACAACATTGTATTACGAGTTGAATCTTGCAATAGGTTAATATGTTGATATCATATATTAATATGACAACTTCCTGTGTAGCTCCAGTTTTTTTTAACTAGGTCTACAATGTCTTGTGTGTCTTATGTCTGTCTTGCAACCAAGAAGTTTCCCCAAATACGTAATGAAATAAAGTTCTAATCTAATCTTTCATTTAATGTTCATTATATTTTGATTTTAATCTCGTAAATGTACAATTTAATTCTCACAAACACTGGTCTACTGTATTGAGTGACCACTGTCCCTGAAAGATTAAATCTCTCCACATTAAACAAAAAAACCAAAGTTCAGTCTGTTTTTCCCCCCATGCTGGCAAGTCCTTTAGCGCTTAAGAAATATTGAAAAAAAGCGACCTGCAGGTTTTTTGCCAGGCAGCATTTCTGTCCGCAACGTGACAAGAACAAAGGGGATTGTTTTGGAGAAGATGACAAAGACATAGCAAAGACCTCAGCAGGAGTTCAATACCAATCCCGAGATCCACGACAGCTGTCCCCCCACCGCTTCTTGTTTACCCAGACGACACGCATTCTAAGTCAGAACTCTTGCTGTTTTTTTTGTTTTTTTTTCCTCCCACAGGATAAAATAGAAAGCTCACCTCGCTGCCCCCTGGGGGATCCATTTCACAGAAATGCTAAAGTAGAAAACGATTTTGTCGAGAAACTCCGCATGACAACAAAAGCAAAAATCGATGTGTTCTTCAAACTCCTTTAGACATCATAATTCTTTGACAATTACGAGTTCTTGGTCCTTGAACTAAGACGCAAATCAACAATTTCATGGCAGTAAGATAAAATATGGATTCCTTGAAAGATACGAAATTTGCCGATATTACAAACTGTCATGAACTGATTTGATTCAAGAGCTTTGGATTGATTTATTCCAACTATTTACTCATTTAAGACAATCAGTTAAGTAAAAGGATAGCTGCCAACTCTCCCAGTCAAAATGGATTTGACATCTAACCCAATCAATGGCATCCAGTGAGATGAATAAGTGCCGACTCACAGCCACCGTGACTTACTCCTTTCCATTTAAAAATAGCTTTAAAATTTTAAAAGTGCTCATTTTTAAAAGAAGCAATTCTCCCAAAAAGATGAATACAAATTGAATATCGGCAACAATTAAAAATTAGGTTCATCGATCTTGCTAATTTCACTAGAATTGCCTGGCTTGCCTTTCCTGAACTAGACTTTGAATGAAGTACGAACATTTAGCTAAATGCTATTCGCAAGGCATAGCATTTAGCTAAATGTTCATAAATGTCTGACAAGTTTTGATGCTTTTGAGGATCCACTCACACTTAAGACCCAATCGATCATGATGTCTAAAGGGATCGGGTCAGTAAAAAAACCATACAGATCAATAAACTCAAGCCCGGCTGGTCAGAAAACTAGTGTGCAAAAATACAGACAAGAGCCATGTTTGTGGGACAACAGGCCTCTCTTATTGGCCCTTGAATTGACCTCAAGTGATTGACCTGCCAATCCGACATCGATCCAAGTGGAAAGAAGACGTAACAGACAGACTTATCTTTTCTGAAATGCTGTCTTTAACTCTGAACTATTAAAGAACTAGCTAGGTTGAATTCATCAGTCCTTGTTTACACCCTTGAATGGTCTTGCGGTGGTGTCAATACAACCCCCCCACACACCCACAAACACTTTGGCGTAGACATTCTTCGCTTCCCTAACGTCCATCGCTGCTAACATTCTGCTATGCTACCATGGTAAAACCAGCCAGCCTGCCGAGTACTATGATTTCTGGTTAGAGGGGTGCCGACAAGGTGCCGGTGTCACTTTCACGGCAGATGAGGAAGCCGGTCGCTCTGGGCAAACTTCAATGGGTCAAGTGCTCCATGAAATATGATGCTCATGTACTACCTCTTCTTCACCAGAGGGGGAGGGATTTGGCTAAACCGCAGCTTGGCCTTTGTATTTTTTTCACCCAGTGGTAATTTATTAGAGGATACAGTAAAAAAATGTGAGGAGAATCATTTATGGATGTTAAGTTCTCAATGGAAATGAATGCACCAAGGCAAAATTCATATAATTTTTTGATGGAGTGGCAGACTTTACAAAAAAAATGAGCTTCCAGAAGCTTCCATGTAAGTTTTGAGGGAAAAAAAACTCGGACATCATTAAAAGTTAGTTATTTCATTTTAAGATAGAGGGTGGTAAAGCCAATTCTGATGCATATTGAGCCGGGGAAAGGGAAGAAAAAACAGGAGCGCTACATGAGCTAGCAGTTATTTCAGACCTCAAACGGGGTTGCAACACGTATAGAGAAACCACACAACAGTACTCCGACGTATACACTATATGTTCATGATAGTGAGCAATATTCAAAATATTACTGACAACCGAGTCTTATTTCCGACAACATTTGGACATTTACCCTTTTGACTTGACCTATATTAATCCACGAGCTATTTCCTTCAAGTAACAAATTACGTCAATTCCATATAGAATGCACCTCCCAACTAAATAAAATGCCACGCGTTGCCAACAACACCAGAAAAAAACCCCATCAGAATCCAACTCCAACCCTCCTTGACTGCAAGACACAACACAGCCAAGCCGCAATGTCGGGCCGCAAGGCACGCTGGGACTTTTCATGCTCAAATGTCAGAGCGTTTCATCCTGATGACGATGACTCACTCCCCCCCCTTCTCTTGGTCTGCATGAAAGAACAACAGCGCCAATTAACGAGGCTACCTCCTCCCGTACGACAGTGGGACAACAAACGCCGTATCAAAACGTTACCGCCAGGACCGCTAACGTGTTAATTCGGAACGAATATATGGCCGAAAAGGCTACGTTTATCATCTATCGACCTCCTCGGGAGTTTCCGACCACTCTGCCCCGCAAAGAGAGCAAGACTCAGCCCTCATTGACATGCTCTACTAGAGGCCTAATGGCCCCTGGGTAATGGCCTCTTTGGTCTTGAGGATATCCTCCCTCATGCATGCATCAAAGCCAGGATTGAAGAGGCTACCGTAAAACAAGAGACGCAGGGAAAAGGGACGCCGGGGCCACACCGGGAGAGGCTATGAAAAGGCTCTTAGGCTGACATTTTAAAAGGGGAGGTAAATAAAACAATACACAGTGGAACCTGTAAAAGAAATTACTGCCATTCCAATAACAGGGCTAGTCTTACAACAGTTTTCTCCCCCGTAGGAAATAATGCAGTCAATCAGACGCAACGTGATTTAAAGGGGACATTCTGTATTACGGGAAATGGACTTTTTTTTGTGGCTTGGATACAAATATTGTTTGGATGTCTTCTTTTTAGTGCGATATAACTCAGCTGAGTAAATCTTTTGCTGTCGGGTTTTATAAAAAATGTGGTTGGGAGTGAGATATACTCAGACAAACCATCTGTCCTAGTTTAGGTCAAGACTGAGATTTCTAGGAGAGCATAAAAATATGTATTTTAGAAAAGCTAAGTAGCTAAAGCTCTCTGGTTGACAAAATATAGTGTCAATGCTGAAATGGTGTAACTAGACACATTTTTATCGATTTGTTTGTGCATTCCAGTAATGTATCTTTATGGAATTAATGTGTTTTTGCACTACTCTTGATTCCAATGGATATTTTTTTAACATTTTCCTTGTCAAGCTATTGACGGCTCTAGGCATCCAATCAGCGTTTCTCCATTCACTGTCAATCCCCCACTTCATATGGATTGCACATTAGTTAATAAACAAACTTTTAAAGAGTTTCAATTGATCTTTTAAGAGCCACGATTGGACGAGGTCTATCACTGTCAATTGCAATCCACACAAATCAGCTTTACGGAATCTCACTATAATTTCTAGTGTCAGCAATGTATTGGAATGAATACCAAAGCTGCAAACATGGCATCTGAACACTAGCTTAAATATATTTTTAGACACTCCCAACCATGACTGCCACTCTTTTCAAACCCAAAATGCAAACATCTCAACCATTCCCCCCTCATATGTCTTCTCATCTTTCATCATCCCTTTGGCTGACCTGTGAACACCCCCGGGACACCTAGAACACGAAACCCACGGCCCAAAAATGCACCACTGCACCTCCCGCCCACCTGCACAGAAGCCATCTGCTTGCTCCACACAGCAGATCTGTCAACGCTCGCTAATTATCATTCCCCAAAAAGTGCTCACTGTCAACCTGCCGATGTTTGCGAAAGTTTGCACCATATGCTTGCAACCCAACCGACACCTGTTTAAAAAAACACACTAACTGTCCAAACGGATACTTGAGTTCTTTAAAGAAGATTTAGTTTTGTAAAAGTAAAAATCCCGAACACATTTTCCTCGCTACGCACCGTCTCAAACGAATCCGACTTGACATATCAAGCAATGCCATGTTTGCCAGCAATTACCTCAGGCGAGTGCTCTTTTTTTTTGGATAAAACTGGCAGGTCCCGACTATAAGAAAGCAACTTCTTTTCTAACGTCACTGTAGAATGAGAAGTATGCACCCACTCGCCCGCCCTGCCTTCACATTAAAGAGCATCGTAATTGGCATTAATACTGTTGATAAGGACTTAATGGGGGAATTAATAGATAAGACACTCTGGGGGCTGCTTCTCCACAGTCTCACTGGTGCACAAACACTCAAAGCTGTAGTCAGCAATGTGTAAATTTTAGCACAATGGATGGTGTTTGACAATTCGTGGTGTGTATGCTAATATGCCAAATTTATTTGTTATTGGGTTGATTATCCAAGATAGTGACCAACGAATGTGTAAGTTTTGTTTTATTTTTGGGGTATGGGGTATGTTAGTTATGCCTTTGTTTGAAATGGATATAGTATATTGATATACATATGCCAAAACCTAAATTCCAATAGCCGCAACATGAATGCAAATAACTACAACACGATTGACCACAACAGTATGGATTTAGGACAAAACGCAAAGTTTAATTGCAGCAAACTTACAGCTGTCTATTCACTTTTGTGTACATCTTTTGCGACCATCTCTGACCAAAAGTCATCATTCAGTAGAGATTATCTTATATCTCTGAAGTTAGCCGCTAACATTAGCCAATCAGAGCATGCTTACTCTTGCTTCCTCTGATTTGTTATTGGGTTAATTATCCAAGATAGTGACTAAAGAATGTGTGGGTTTTGTTTTACTTTTGGGGTATGGGGTATTTTAGTTTGGTTGAAATGGGTATAGTATATTGATATATGCCAAAATGCAAATTCCAAAAACTGCAACACTAACGCAAATAACTACAACACGATTGACCATAACAATCTCTGATCAAAGGTCATCATTCAGTAGAGAAATTCTTCCATCTCTGAAGTTAGCTGCTAACATTAGCCAATCAGATCAGGCTTCCTCTGATTTGTTATTGGGTTAATTATCCAAGATAGTGACCAATGAATGTGTGGCTTTTGTTTTACTTTTGGGGTATTTTAGTTATGGCTTCGTTTGAAATGGGTATAGTATATTGATAAAAATACAAAACGCAAATTCCAATAGCCGCAACACGAACGCAAATAACTACAACACGATCGACCATAACAATCTCTGGTCAAAGGTAATCACTCAGTAGAGAAATTCTCACATCTCTGAAGTTAGCCGCTAACATTAGCCAATCAGAACAGGCTTACTCTGCTAGTAAATCTTACAACCAAAGCATGCAGAGGTACACACTTTCGATTTTTGATTTAGGAGTCATGCATATTATATTCCGATCATGCCTGCTACCGAGGCTCAAGGACACCGCAAGGTAACGGTCTTTATTACTCCACGTCTCTCGGGGCTGTCAACATCTGTCACACACGATCTGCTCATGGACGGGCCTGGCATGCATGTTGCGCACCACGCTGCGTTAAACCGAAAACATCTGTGAACATTAACGTCCTTCACGTCTCTTTGGCAAGTATGTTTGCATTGTCCACCTGACAGAACCGACTAATTTCTCAACCCATAGACTGTATAAAGTGCAATTTTACCTGCTTCCTCTTTGGCCCAAACAACACGTTCAATAGGGCGCCCCGCATTGAAAAAAATCAAATGGTAAAAGCTAGCCAACCAGGTGAAACACACAGCTGGACTCTTATTGACAACGCTCCTGAGCTGCCATAATGAAAGCAGCAGTGCACGTCCCCCTTTATTCAAGTTAATGGTTTTCCTATGGTTCTTTTATCCTAGGCTTAGAAACATGTTGCACAAATGGTTTTTGCTATTAGGGCGATTATAATCATTAAATCATTCCGAGCACCTTGCATGCTCCAATTGAATACATACTTGCATCTAAAATAATAGCAGAGAAGCTTTTTTTTTTTTTTGCAGAGCAGTCGGTGTTGTGGTGGTTATGCCATATTTTGCTCTCTCCACTCCTGAGTGGCAGGTTTGGGCTTTTTTCCCAGAAAATGTGTTAGATGGATCGAGGGTGGCAGATGCTATCCTGTTCTCCCGTAGGAGACGTCAACACATGTGGAGAGTGGCTAGGCTGGTCATATTAAACACGCCATGTGCTTCCTGCATGTGACTCTCTCAATACATATGAATTGGTGACCTATAAAATAAATCAGCTTGGAGTGAGACGTCTAGCGGTAAACGATGGGTATTGTATTTTCTCACATATTAGCCGCCTCCGTGTATAAGACGCACCCTTAAAATGGTTGAATTTTACAATTTCTCTCGTATAAGCCGTCCTCTGATTCACAATATTCATGTTTTCTGTACAATCCAAATCAAATCAAAAATCCAATAATAATTTTCCACTGTTCCAATGTGGTACTAATACAGTATCTTCACTTCAACTAATACAACAATTGTTATCGAGATGCCGAAAAAGGCTATTGGTTCAATACTAATGGTAATATTGGTAGTTTTTTTTTCTCTAATAAAAATCCCCCAAAATTCAATTCTTCATTTGTTTTTGAAAAATATTTTGGATTTTCTCGCATATTAGCCAGACCCTGAAAATTGCCTTAAAATGGTTGAATTTTACAATTTCTCGCGTATAAGCCGTCCCCTGATTCATAATTTTCACCTCCATATTCATGGTATTAATAGGGAGTACAAATGTGTTACTTTGAATGGAAAATCTTAAGAAAAATCATTGCACGTGATATTTCCGAGATACTGTATAAATCGATTGCTGGATTGCACATTCCTTAAGGGTGTTGCCTGCACGTAGACAAATTCCAAAAGTCATGTGACCAGTACAACCAGGAAGCGTGTCCGTAGCATTCTAGTTTGTCGTCCTCCGATAAGGTAGACAAGTGAGTTTTTTCACGTTTTATGCTAGATACGTTTTTTTCTTGAATTTAATTCATAGATGTCAAAATAAATCTGTTTTGCGTTATGGCGTTTCATCCTTGCCACCTTGCAATTTCGTGCATGTCTAATTTGTGCGCATATAAGCCATACCCTCGATTCAGTCATCAGTTTTTTTAGCGACAAATACGGCTTATATGCGAGAAAATAGGGTCATTTAAAAAATAATACTGACAAATACAACGTATATGCCAGAAAATACGGTACGTCAAAAGGACAACAGGCATGAATCAGCAAGACTACACCGATTTCATTCATTCTCAAACAATAAAAACCCACCCGATATGATGTCGTAAAAAGTCCATTCATCATTGGTCTCTGTGTGCATATCGTTTTGTTTGCGTTTATCAGATTGGGGATATTGCTGCGCTATGCTGGCAAATCTTTCTTCCTGTCATAACAATAGATCTCGTGGATGATGGCGATCTATCATTTTGTCAAGCTATCTCTGCTTTGACATGGTCTGCTTGTCCCATAGGAGTGCACAAATAATGCAGTTTTCGGCGGTGGGCATGCCCACCTTTAGCGGGGTACCTTTAGTATCGTTTATGTTGTCCAGATGTTAAATATTGGAATATGTATTTTGTGTACACTGCCATGACGCAGTGGTTCAGGCGAGAGCATTGTGAGGCTTATCAAAATTAATCTAACGGCTCCATTATCAAGATATTTGCATATGTAAATAAGAGCCCTGCAATCCCGCCACAGTTATTGGTGAATAATTAAGGCTTTTCGATTCGGTTCACATTCTTATTCCATTAATATTGGTTTCTGCGAAAGAAACCACATTAGGGTAAACTATGTTTTGCCATACTAAACAACCAAAGTAATAAAAGGGTAAATAGAAGGGGACAGCGAGGGAATACTACTAAACGTGTTTTCACACGTGCCTGTCAAATGTGCCCGAGAATGGGAGTTACAGAGATAAACAGGCATTCTTTCACTTTGAGCCTCTTCGCAAATCTCCAACCTCTTTGTTGGTTGCTAAGCTGAGAGGCGGGACCTGCCAGTGGCGTAGTAGACGGAAGATTAGACCCGAAAAAAGAGGGACAAAAAAATACAGATTAATCGCTTTGTGTGTGCTTTTTTTGTATGTTACTGTTTCTCAACTTGATCAAAACAATGTTTGCAAATGTCACATTCACCATCAGACCAACGTATAGAGCAAGGGTGTCAGACTCGGGTTGGCTCGCGGGCCGCGTTAACGTTAACTCGATTTCATGTGGGCTGGACCATTTTAGATACATTTAGATTTTTTTAAATAAATGGATTAAAAGAACTGGATTAAAATCCCTGACTATTCATTTTTTTATAGATCTAAAACAATGTTTATTTTAGCTTTTTTTTAAATATATTTTTAGATTTTACAAGATGATTTTTGAACTAAAAACACAGAAAAAATGGATTATAAAATTACAATTACTGATTTAAAAGGGGGAAAATCAGGAAATGTAATATACATTTATACTCTTGTGCTTTAATGTCAACTTGATTTCACGTGGGTTGGACCATTTTAGATATAATATTTAGATGTTTTTATATAAGTGGATTAAAAGAACTGGATTAAAAACCCTGAATATTCAGTTTTTATACATCTAAAACAATGTTTATTTTAGATTTTTTTATATTTTAGAAAATGATTTTTGAACTAAAATTACAATTATTGATTTAAAAGGGGGAACATCAGGAAATGTAATATACATCTATACTCTTCATTTTAATTTTATCCTAAAACAGAAAGTCGCCACTCATTTACTTTCCCGGGCCACACAAAATGATGCGGCGGGCCATATTTAGCCCCGGGCCGCCACTTTGACACTGTGGTATAGAGTATTCATTATTGACGTAACATTGCGCAAATTCTAAACTTCCTAAAAACGTAGCACGTAACAAGCTGCAATCCATCAGATATAAAACGGTATCTTTCAAACTAAAGTTCGGGTTTTAATTTAGAGTTAAGGTTCCACCGTACGGTTTTAAACAATCGTTCGGGTCGTAGTCGTGTTTCATAGCAGCGATGTGAATACAAAGAGAATATAAAAGTTGATTGTCAGAGGCTTCACTATTAAATCATTGAGCTACCTCAATTTGAAGATACAATCTGACATGCTTGAAGAGGCTTTTAAGATATTCCTCAGCGACAAGTTGATCTCTAAAATGCAGAGATAAACAAAGGCTCAAACAACGTATCACGACAGTTGACTACTACCTGAATCTCGGTTATATGGCATAACCGCTGCCCTGTGATGCCTAAAATTGTGTTGTGTGATGCCATAAACCATTGTAATGTCATTACCACTGACCTGCCCTGTCGAAAAGGCACATAAGCCTCAGTCTGTTGTGCAATGAAACAGCCTGTGACATCAGGTGATGCTATAACCCCTGCGCCATTAACCTTAAGACAGTATAATTTCCTTTTTGTACAATCCAAATCAATTTCCAGGTGTCTTGAAATATCAATAATAATTTTCCACTGTTCCAATGTGGTACTAATACAGTCTCTTCACTTCAGTCAATACAACAATTGTTATCGGGATGCAGAAAAAAGGCTATTGGTTCAATACTAAATGGTAATATTGGTGGTTTTTTTCTCTAATTAAAATCCCCATAATATTTAAATCTCCATTTGTTTTTGAAAAAGATTCTGTATTAATTGGATAACTTTATTCATCCTGTATTCGGGAAATTTCATTATGACAGTAGCAAGAAAAGGCATACAGAGCTACTGCCACTGGCTCCCCTCGCATATTAGCAGCACCCTTAAAACTGCCTTAAAAATCGTTGAATTAGACAATTTCTCTCGTATAAACTGCCCCCTGATTCACAATCTTCACCTCCACATTCATGGTTTTAATAGGGAGTACAAATGTGTTACTTTGAAGGGAAAATCTTAAGAAAAATTATCGTACGTGGTATTTCTGAGATACTGTATAAATCGATTTCTGGATTGGATATTCCTAAAAGGGTGTTGTCGGTACATAGACGAATTTAATAAGGAAGTCACGTGAGCAGTCCGTAGTGGTCTAGTTTGTCATCCCTCGAAAGAAAACGTGATATACCGTATTTTCACGACTATAAGGCGCACTGCACTATAAGGCGCACCCTCAATGAATGACACATTTTAATTTTTCCATAAATAAAGCACACTGGATTATAAGGCGCCCTGTCTATTTTGGAGAAAATTTAAGACTTTTAAGTGCGCCTTATAGTCGTGAAAATACAGTATATATGTTCATTGTATCCGGTCAGTCCAATCTCATTCATGTTCCACTTTATGGGCAAACCACTAAATTGTCCTTTGTTATTCACCTGCATTGCTTATAATGCTAAACCCAGCTGTTTCAATTCTGTCCAATGAATACAGGGTGCCAACTTGACGATTTTTGTTGACCCTTCCAGCACCCCAAACTTTCTCACTCCAAGGACATTCACCCTTCATGCATGTGACATTTTACTACCCCTGAAAACTATCCCTAATCCTCTTACGAAGCAGTTTCCTTCGCCGTGACCCTGACTGGTCGCTGACTCCTGCCTTTAGGGCGCACCTGTCTGCAACCCCCACTTTGGTGTCGGTGACGCTCAGCCTGACGAGACGGTCTTCCTTCCTCCTCGTATGAAATTGCGCGTCTGCGCTTTTGTTTTTGCTAAAGTACGCATGCTATTATTCATCGACTGTAAGTCACTGTGACTAATAGCGGGAATATCTGTCCTGTCAAACCTGGCAGACGGATGACCAAGATGCGGACGGCGTCTGCTGCTGCTGCTGACTGGGCTGTAGATACGGGGAGAAACAAATGGCCAGATTTATCACAGGATGCGGATTTGGAAATTAACCGGCACGTATCGGGAATTGGGCGGGGTTGATTGTAAATTGCAAAGCGAGGGAGAATTACGTACCGTGCCATCCGTTAAAAATTGGAAGCAAAATGCCTTCATCTGCTCCGTTTTACAAGCACATTCCAAGCTCAGCCAATCAAATAAAATAAAAAAGACAGTTAAACACCTTTTTATCCGCTTCTGTTCTCGACTGGTCCTGGAAATGCGACTGGGTACATTTTTGTTCAATTTGTTTCGAAGGAGACAGAAGCAGGCGCTGATTTTAAAACCATAAATAAGACGCCAAGGGGCTTTTTGAGCCTATTGTCATCTCCAGTCTAGTTCTGGCTATCACGCAGGATATTAGCAGATAAATTGGCTTCCATTTGAGGCGGAGTACGATGGCTATTGATCAGACAACCGTTTTTCAGACTTGGGGAGGCGAGGGAGAGTTTATTAATTAGGGATTGACAGCCAGTTCACGCCTCTTATTCACCGAAGGACACCTCAGGAATCCTGATGAGGCGTGCCCTCCGAGCATTTGTCAACGCCGAGCTCCAGTCCGCCGGCAAACACAATAAGTGCTGTGGCAGAAACTAGAGCGCTGACCCAACCTGGTGCTCATGTGGCGTGAACCCGAGCACAATGTGAGATCAGTTGCTTATTCGAGTGGAAAATGACCAGCCAACCTCCCTTGCATTTACCTCTTCATTTTCTTGGCCTCTGGTAGCAAGTGACCCTTAGCTATTATGTCACTGGCTCTCAGTTTGGCTGTAGATTTGAGAAATATAAGCAAACTTTATTTGTTGGAGATCTGCAGTGCAGGGAAATGTAAGAAAAGAACAATTACATTTGTTTTTCCAATAGCTGCTAAGTTTATCATTTATGTTAAGGTTTGCATAGTTGAAACTGAGGGCATAATCGAAGGTGGAGATTCTAGAAGTGTGTGTGAGTCCGTGGACAACAGTCAAAAGTCCTGGTCTTTATCAGTCAACGAGTCAGATTACAGAACTGAACGTGGACCAGAGGAGGAAGTCCTGGAGAACATTTTTCCGTTTACTATACAAGCTCAAACCAGAGGCAGAATCACCATAACACGGCACATAGAAGCGTCTTAGACTCCATCTCAAGTGCCTACCGAATAGTCAATATCTTCCACTTAGGCCTCTCTACTATACGACAAAATGCGGTGATGAAAAATGAATAACTCATTGCCTGAAAATATTACAACTGACATCTTTTACCAGAAAACATTTGGTGCATAGACACAAGAGCCTGTTTTAGTCCCCTTGGCGTTGTTCGTAACTTTTCAACAACATTTTCCAATGGTGGACACTGATAGAAAACAAGACTTTTCTCACTGATGGGGTCCTAAAGAATTGAAGATTGGATCTGGAATGTACATCAATGCTATAATCCAGCTCCACCCAGAGGCTGCGTTGTTCCCCCTCAGATCCCAGCATGGGCACCAATACGTATCTGATCCCCTGCGCAATTTCATGCCTGCTTTGCCCTCTTCTCTTGCCGCAAAGCATCAATTACTCACGTGAAACAAGTTTGGCCCCCTTCAGAAACTCCATTCAAATCCGTCATCACGCTAAATGGTCAAGTTTACCGTGCCATGGAACTTCACTTTGTCTCAGCGTGATAAAAACCTTTGAACGGCAACATATTATGCATTTCAGGGATACTTTAGAAGTGATAATAGTCTTCAAAAATATGTCCAAGCCTCTGGTCATATCAAGTCATGCCAACAGAAATTTCAAACAGGATAGAGGATAGAGTGAATGAGTCCTTACGTCAGGGGTTTCAGACTGGGGTTGTTTTGCGGGCCGCGTTAAGGTCAACTCGATATCATGTGGGCCAGACCATTTTAGATATAATATTTAGATTTGTATTATATAAATGGATTAAAAGCCCTGAATATTCAGTTTTTTTACAGATCTAAAACAATGTTTATTTTAGCTGTTTTTGTATATTTTTCGATTTTACAAAATGATTTTTGAACTAAAAACACAGAAAAATTGATGAAAAAATTACAATTATTGATTTAAAAGGGGGAAAATCAGGAACTTTAATATACATCTATACTGTTCATTTTAATTTGATCCTAAAATAGAAAGTCGGCACTCATGATTTACTTTCCTGGGCCACACAAAATGATGCGGCGGGCCAGATTTGGCCCCCGGGCCGCCACTTTGACACATGTGCCTTGTGATTAACTCACTTTTTGCACAGCAACGCGCTCGTAACATAACAAACTAATTTAAATGAACTTGGATTACGATGCAGACACTCAAAAATAAGTTTAATCTAACCTTACACTAAACTTAATTCTAATTTTGTTTGACATTTTGATAACTTTCTTCTGGCTCTTTTTGCCCCACCTCCACCCTGGCTTTCAGATGCAACCTATTGAGGGTTGTTTGCTTTTGTATTCCCTTCAAAATATTCCCAAAACGATGCACACAAATGTCCTCACAATAGGATAACGCACGACCACTTGCCAACAAGAAGTAGTATATACTCCTCTCGTATTAGCGATCGCTACGCCATTCGCACTGACTAACGGGAAAAAAACACTGAAAAAATGCAACACTCCGCCCAGTGCTCGCAGAGACATTACACGAGGAAGTTCCGACCAGAAAGACAGTGGCCATGATGTTCTTATGAGCAGCCTCTTGTGTCCCCTCTCTCCTCATATATCAAAATTTGTCTCGTATCCCAAGATAAATATTTGCTCAAAACTTTACTCGTGTCTCAAATTGCTCGTATGTCGGGGCACTCGTATGTCAAGGTACCATTGTACTCTCAACACAGTTGCAGTTCAGCAAGAATCTTCGGTCTAATGTTGAAAGCTCTCCAGTTCATGCCACAGCGTCGCAGTCTGTAAATTTTTAGCGTAAAAGGATTCTTTTTTGCGACTCCTTTCACAGTTAGAAAATCAGTACGTTTCAATTTCAGTAACTCACTTACTGGCCCACCCTTGACCTCCATCTCTGCCAGGCTAATCCCAGGTTAATGATTGGACCCAGGCCTGTCACTTAAAGACAGCTCAGAGAAAAACAAGACACACACACACACAAACACATCGTTTGTCCTCTCGTTAAATTCTTCACATCTCTGCAATGTGAACTATAAACAACATTCTTATCCACTGGGTGCAAAAAGAGTGCAAATATTTCTTGGCAAATCATAGAGCTCAACTACAGGTCAAAGGGCAATAACACTTTTTGGGTGGCAATTCTCATAACTGTTGATATAGATGGGGAATGCGTCTAATTTTGGATTATATACAAAATATTTCCAAAGGCATGAACTCATAAATTAACACTTGCAAGATAGTAGCAAAGTATGAAATGTAAATATGCCAATCTCACATTTCTTAGAACTATTAGATTGAAGAAAATGTTTAATATAACGCTTAGAAAAGGAACACAGATATACTCAAAATAGAAAAATTAAATGGCATAAACTATAGAGGTTATACCATAGGAATATTTATCCGTCTTTCTGGTATGAGACGAAGCTTGCTTTATTTTCTTAGCATCTTGACTAGGTTAGCCAATTTGTGACAAGTAGGAAGGACAATGTAGGATACTCTGATTTAATTAGCTAAAATAGTACTGACATTTAACTCATGTTATGTTAAAGACCTGTTCGCAAAAAAAACCAAAAAACGAAGTTGTCCGAACTATTCCATTAATGAAATAGATTTTTTTGTACTTTAATTAGAGAGATGGAGAAAACGGTTCAATTAAATTATTATTATAAATTCCAGACATAATAACATACCTGTCAACCAATTGCTCACCTTATTACTGATTGCGATTCCCCTCATCAAGCGATAAACCATACAAACACAACAAAGCACATATTTACTCACATAGGGCGCACTTAAGACTAAAATTTCCCCCAAAGTGGACAAGATGCCCAATCAGTATGCACTAAATTCAAGATTCTGTAGATATCGCTGTATGACCCTGACTACTTGACTATCTGGGTACATTGCTTACCGACGCTAAAGCATGACAACATTACCAATCGACAATGACGTTTTCGTCTGCTACCAGTGACCGAAACGACCCGAATTAGAGCCGAAATAGGGAACACGAGATCGGTTTTACAAAAAAACGTACTTTTTTGAAAAAGTACAAAACTTGTTACACGGCCTACACAATTTGAAATGATCAAAAAATGTATAAAGTACAGGAAAAAAGTATAAGTTGAAAAGCAACACCTACTGTACCTATAACACGAGGCCTTGAGAGGTCTCAGGGATCATGTCTCTCCTTCTTGTAGCCTACATCAGCTCGTGTTTATCGCCAACGACCCCTGTATACGTACGAGTAGCGCCTTGAGATGGCCCAAGTTAATTACGGCATCAAACAAGGCGTCTGGCTGATGTTGATAGACGGCCAGTGGATGAATTCCTTAATCCCCTTTGCTTCGCGATCACTGCTCGAGCGCCACCTTCGCCTCTGTTTACCAAATGAGTGAAAATCCCAGAAGAAGGCGACAATCAACAGCACACTCGGCCGCCACGGTTTTGTTTGTTTGCGCCGTCACATGAAGAGATGCGCGAGTTAATTGAATGCTTTTTCTTATGGCGAGAGGTAAATTGTTTTTTAATTAACCGAATCTACTTGGCCTCTTTCATGCTGGTGTGAGGGATTACAATTGCAAAGGCAAAACGAGGCGGTAGCCGGTCATTTGAGGAAAGCGAGAGTTCTGTGTGAATCTTAAATTTGAATATATATTTGTGGATACTTTGGTTGAAGGTTTGAAGCCATGCAAAGGTTTAGGAGTTCAACCTCTGCCAATTGCTCCCCTTATTAATACAGACGCTCCCCTACTTACGAACGAGTTAGGTTCCGAGCGATTGTTCGTAAGGTGAATTTGTTCGTAAGTTGCTCAGTGCAAAGAAAAGCACTACTCGGAAAAAGGCGCGCAATACAAAATCTAACTTACGAACTTACAGAATCTTTTTTCGAACATTTTTCGACATACGCCATATTCACAGACATGTTCGTATGTACCGTTGTTCGCAACTCGAATGTTCGTAAGTAGGGGAGAGTCTGTAATTGCAATTCTCCTTTTTCGTGATAATAAACCGTACAAATGCAATGCGCCAAATATTTACTCACATAGGGTGCACTTAAGTGTAGAATTTTCTCCAAAATGGATGGGGTGCCCAATCAGTATGGACAAAATTCAAGATTTTGTAGATGTTGACTGTCTGGGTACATTGCTTGCTGACGCGCTATATTTATATAGTGAAAAGTGCTTAGAGAATGACAACATTTGCAATCGAGGGTGTTGTTTTCGTCTGCTACCAGTGACCGGAAAGATCCAGATTAGAGTCGAAATGGATAAGGCGAGATTGGTTTTACAAGAAAAAATAAATTTGAAAAGAAATAATTTTCCCTTACAAAAGTTGTTACACAATTTGAAATGATCAAAAAACGTCTAAAATACAGGAAAAACCTGTAAGTTGCCAGTTATGAAACTTTCCCTCTTCAATCAAACTGGACCTGTAGAAGCGTCAAACTAATTTAAATTCACTTAAGGATGTAAAGAGCCATATGATTGGACATCTATCATCGTCAATGGCCCTGAAAAAGTTAAAGACCAATAATCATTATTCTCATCCATCTTTATCTTTGTTTTAAATCCTTTATTGGACAGGTTGAATCCACTGTTATTTGACTAAAAATAGACAATGACTGCCTTTATAAGAGTGGTCTGAAATGACATTTCTCACTAAACAAGTGACTAAATTTTGAAAAAAAATCAAGCACCGGATCTACCCTGTGGATTTTATCTTCCCACTGTTAATTTGATACTGAAGCATTTGAGCCAGACGCTTGTTGTTCTATTTTTATCCATCTCCACAAGACGGAGGTTTGAGGCCGACGGAGGCACAAATGGAGCCTTAACTAGTTTCCGCGGTCCGCTGACACTAAGTGATGTTGACTCAGCGAGATTGTATGTGAAGTAGCCCGGCTGGATGCTTTATATGACTCACTACACAAGTAAATACAGTCTGCTCTCCCTTTCTATTCTCCTTTTTCTATACAGGCATTACTCACCATGCAATAAAAGAACTGCATCAATATTGTACAAGAGGCAACATATTGGTTTTGCAGCCACATTACGACAGAAGAATTCATGCTAATTATCAAAAATAGGGATTTGCACTCTTTAAATCGGTTTAAATGAACAGAAAATTAGTACCGTATTTTCTCGCATACAAGCCGAACCCTTAAAATTGCCTCAAAATCTTAGAATTTTGCAATTTCTTGCGTATAAGCCAGACCCTGATTCAGATTGGTTTTGCAGCCACATTAAGACAGAGGAATTCATGCTAATTATCAAAAATGGACTTTTGCACTCTTTAAATGAACAGAAAATGTGTACTGTATTTTTTCGCATATAAGCCGAACTCTGAGTCAGAACTTTGACCTCCACATTCATGGTTTTGCAGCCACATTATGACAGAAGAATTCATGCTCTTGCACTCTTTAAATGAACAGAAAATTAGTACCATATTTTCTCGCATATAAGCCGAACCCTTAAAATTGCCTCAAAATCTTTGAATTTTGCAATTTCTCGCATATAAGCCGCACCCTGATTCACAATGTTTGTTACTTTGAAGGGAAATTCTTAAGAAAAAATCATAGCACGTGGTATTTCTAAGATACTGTATGAATCAAAAGCATATTAGGGTCAATATCATAAGGAATTAATTCATCCAGTAATAGTTTTCTTACTGCAAAACTGAAAATAACCAACAAATTGTAATTGGGAGGGCGGCAACTTAAGACAGAATTTTGTGAGGGTGAGGTCGGTTCACGAAAGATGTCCACGACGGCAAAAAAATATGTAAAGGATCACCATAATTAACTGAAATTTGAAGGGTTGTTGAAATGGAGAAAAGGTCGAAGGTCACGTAAATTAGAAATATGGCAATGCTTTGAATTTAGCTGCTTAGACAGGCTGTGCACACATGGCAAGTCCTTAGTGGGCTGTCATTGGTCCATCTTTTGGTTTGATGCCGTTTCATGAGGTCATAGTTTTGCACAACCCATTTTTTTGTCATTACGATTACATTAATATCCAGTTTCCATGTTATCCGGGTCACAAATCCCCAAAGACTTGTTGAATTAATCCTTTAGGTTAGTCATGAGCCCAATCACAGCTTACATTGAAGCCATTTTTTGTTCTGTGCCCAAAAAGTACCACCTCATGGGGATCTCTGATTTTGAGGTCTTCTTGTACACAACAATTTTTGGCAGCCATTTAGCTCCAGACTGGCTTTTTGTCTTTAGCTCAGCGATGGAGCACAGGGCCCTTGTGACCACACAGGCATAATGGCATGCTGATGAGGTCAAAGAGAGAGGGGAGCCAGGTTAATTGGAAGCCGTGGAGAAAATCTCAGGTTTAATGATGATTACAAATGTGAATAGAGGAGGGAGGGCGAAAAAAGCAGAAATATAGCTTCCAGTGGAGCACTGCAAGTATGTGGAACACTTTGGCAGAAGACCAGAATCTTCCCTGGGGAGGGTATCGCTCCAAATGAGGTTATGGTTGTGTACAAAACACCAGCGACAGTCGTCATCTTCAATTGTCAGTCCGAACACAAGGTAATAAATAAATCATATAGTCACAGCACATACACACATCAGGCAGTCTGATATGATTTTCGATGTTGATTTTCATGTTCAACTGCCCCCTACCTACCCTGTCCAGCATCTGCAAATCCATACTCAACTTGAGTTTTGCACCTAGGACCTACCTAATCAAGATCTAATTATACTACTTATCCTACTTATTATGTAAACCATTTATTTATCTATTACTGTTTAGTGCCTTATTTTAATCATTACTATATATTTTTCATGTTCAACTGCCCCCTACCTACCCTGTCCAGCATCTGCAAATCCATACTCAACTCGAGTTCTGCACCTAGGATCTACCGAATCAAGATCTAATTCTACTACTTATACTACTTATTATGTTGACCATTTATTTATCTATTACTGTTTATTGCCTTATTTTAATCATTACTATATATTTTTCATGTTCAACTGCCCCCTACCTACCCTGTCCAGCATCTGCAAATCCATACTCAACGAGTTCTACACCTAGGACCTACCTAATCAAGATCTAATTCTACTACTTATACTACTTATGTAAACCATTTATTTGATCTATTAATGTTTATTGCCTTATTTTAATCATTACTATATATTTTCATGTTCAACTGCCCCCTACCTACCCTGTCCAGCAACTGCAAATCCATACTCAACTCGAGTTCTGCACCTAGGACCTACCTAATCAAGACCTAATACTACTACTTATTATGTTGACCATTTATTTATCTATTACTGTTAATTGCCTTTTTTTCATCATTACTATATATTGATTAATACTTTGTTTGTTTGTTGTTGAGTCCATAGACTCAGTGGGTGGTGCGCTCACAACAACCTGGCGCTGAACGTCTTCAAAAGCGCTAATCTCACTTAGACTACTTATTTATTTTTTATTAATTGATGAGTTATTGGTCTGTTTGTTGTTGTTATTTGTTGCAATACGTGGTGAAAGCTATAAATCTCATTATACTTGTATAATGGCAATAAAAGCACTCAAGTCTATTCAATTTTTGTCTAGGATTTATCTGCTTAAATTCCGTTTCGACTATAGCGCAAAAAAAGATCAGATTCCTACAATTCCTGCACAAATATGACTACTTAAATTCTCATCGTTTCACAAAGGTTGTTTTTTTCTCTGCGATTGCACTATCGCCCCGCTCAGGGGTGCTCGCAGAATCCGAAAAACACCTGTAAAGACTGCTTCCCAGTGGAGAACTTATCTGTAAGAGCTATTTTGCAGTCGCTTGAAAAAGGCGGGTGAATATAAGCACAAAAAAAGACTAATGGGAATCGGATTTATTGAGGTTAACGTGCTGAGAGTTTCGAGTCAAGCAAATTTCCTCTAAACGCGGCCCAAACTTGTCGGCGCCGATTCCGATCTGATTGGGTTGCTTTGCAACGCACCTCGTACGCTTTCCCCGCCCACATAGCTCACCTCGCAGAGAGTCGCGAGTATAATTGCAGTGTGCAACAGTGCGCACCTTAGAGGAAATAATTAGCACTATAAAAAGAGCAATTACTAACCTGGCAGAGAGTTGCAGAGGATTTTACTGCCTCTGCTCGCCACGTCTGCTCAAATGGCGCTCTTTGTTTTGTTTGACTAATGGTTTCTTTTGAAGGGCTGGGGGGGGGGGGGGGGGCGGGGGGGGGAAACAAAACGTCTGTTTTGCACCCACGTTAAGACGGCCGCATAAGCTGGGAGCCGGTTTGTGTGCCGGTTTGTGTGAATGCGACTCGTGTCATCAAAAAGGGACCCTTTTTTTTCCGGGGGAATTTACGGGGGCCGCCTCAATCCAATACCCATTCCAGTTTGGTCAGCTCATTCGTTCCGTGTTGTGTGATTCATGGCTTGCCAGTTTGACTATCACCTTGTTTCGGCATTTTTTTTTTTTGCGACGGAGAAATAGTTTTTGCAAGGAAAGAGCAGGTCTTTTGTTGTCTTTGTTTACAGAGCCAAGTAAAAATTTTAAAAAGGCAGCTTTAAGCACTATACTACAAGGCTTTAGACCCAAAGATAGGGCTTTTGTTTAGACAGTCCCCAAAATGGAGTCATGGCAATTACACTTCTTTTGTCAAAGCAAACAATACGTCTTAAAGTTATAGGTAGCAATTAAGTTTATGTGAAGTAAAATAAAAGCACATAGTTAAGTAATCAAGATAACATCGCTTGTGTAAACCAAATAATCACTTCGAAAAGGGTGTCAAAATATTTAGTCCTTAAAGCTTTGATTATTTGTCACAGTCATCTAGTCAAAATATGAGCAAAACCATATCTTGGATAATAACAAACAAGACAATCATTTGCAAAACTATGCATACGTAGCAGAGTTATTGGACAATTATAGGTTTTATGGTTCAAACTATGTGCTTTAAAAGATTGTTGTTACAATACATGTGAATACAGAAGTTTACAGTGACTGTCTAAGGAGAGGAGTTATTAAAAAAAGTACACCATTGATTTACATAATGTGAATATTATATGCAGAAGTTTAGAGTGACTGTCTATGGAGATGAGTTACTAAAAAAGTACTAAAACTTCAGGCACCTTAAAGACCTATTAATTTACATAACATTTTCCAGTGACTTGGATCACAATCAATTGTTTTTAATACAAGATATAAACAGTAAAAAAAACCTTTGAATTATAGATCACGTTAAAGCAAAGGTGTCAGACTCGGGTTGGTTCGCGGGCTGCATAAACGTCAACTCGATTTTATGTGGGCTGGACCATTTTAGATATAATATTTAGATATTTTTTTAATAAATGGATTAAAAGAACTGGACTAAAATCCCTGAATATTCAGGTTTTCTTATAGATCTAAAACAATGTTTATTTTAGCTTTTTTTAAATATTTTTAGATTTTACAAAATGATTTTTGAAATAAAGAGAAAAAAATGATTAAAAAATGACAATTATTCATTTAAAAAGGGGGACAAATCTGGAAATTGAATATACATCTATACTCTTCATTTTAATTTGATCCTAAAACAGAAAGTCGGCACTCATGATTTACTTTCCCGGGCCACACAAAATGATGCGGCGGGCCAGATTTGGCCCCTGGGCCACCACTTTGACACGTGGTCTATGGAGATGTTACTAAAAAAGTACTTAACACCTTAAACACCTGTAAATTTCCATAACATGTACCAGTTAGTTGGATTACAATTGTTTTTAATACAAGATATAAACTAGAAAAAAACCTAGCATTTGAACAATAGATCACGTTAAAGGATCACATACAATTGACTCCATTAAGCACGATTTAACAGAATGCGTGCTGAGTTCAGTAGCGATCAGTATCCCTCTTGCTATAGCGCTTTAACTAACACAATATGGTGTCTCATTTCAAACAGATGTTTGCTAATTACGACCCACTAGAGATGCGGGTATCGGTTAAGGCATGGATTGTCCAAACAATTTCCACCAAGGACTGTAGAAAGGCAAATCAGTGGATGCACAGGTAACTAAAATGTCTCAACGTTAATTAAGCCTCTCAATTAAGACACAAATGAAACCTGACAAGCGATAATCGGTATTAGAAAATGATGAAATCTTAAATTTGATGGCTAATTAACTTGGGGTTTTCTATGTATGATATTTTTTTCGCATGTAATGCTCTTTTATGAAGAAAAAAATACTAAAAAGGTTCTATAATTTTTTTTTCGTAAAATATCACATCACATGTAACCTTGGGAATGTAAAAGTTTCATTATAAAAGCATTAAAATGGCTACAATCCACTCAAAACATTTAAAAAAATCACCTTAAACGACTCGTACTACATTTGCATATTTCTACTGCATAACCTACATTCAAGTTGCACATTGATATCCATTCCGCAAATTATATCTCCTCATTTTGTGCGCTTTTAGCATTAAACTGGCGTGATGCTTTAACACGATAAGCCAAAAAAAATGCACTAAAATCTCCATTTTGCAAATTGAAGCGACGGGATTAAATTCCCCGTCTTGATGTAATGCTCTTAATCCTGTTAATAACAATGTTAACGACACACGTGTATGAACATACATGCCTTTTACTTAGCAGGGGTGCACTTTGCGCATGTGTATCTTCCCCTAACTAGGTTTGCTGGAGTAAATTGAGTGTGTGACTAAATATAATTCACTCTCGCAGCGGCCCCATTTCCCTCTGCCCGCCTGCTTGGTCACACTGATTCAACGGGCCGGGAGCAGCACAAAAATCTATACCAATAAATATATTCTGCAAGAGGCCGGTGTGTCCCATCCGCCAGGGGAGACGCTTTTTGGCAGACAGCAACTCATAGTTGGTTAGCCACAGGAAGAAAAAAAAAATTCCTTCATTACCCCTTCCAGAATGATCTCCGTCTTCTCTGCCCTTTTTATATTACAGTTTATTTCCCGATGCTTTAACCTGACATCAATGTGACAACGCGGTCTCAACCCACAATGTCGTTAATGTAGACTTATGGCGTTTTTGCGGCAATGGCAGCTTCCACTCGTCTGAGGAGACGTTTTAAGCAAGTGGGTGAAGTCAAGGTTAAAATTGTATAAGGTAATCCCTCGAATATGGCAGTTAATGTAGACCAGACATGGCAAGGTTAGAATTGTATACAGTAATCCCTCGAGTATGGCAGTTAATGTAGACCAGACATGGCCGCGATAATCGAAAAAATGCGAAGTAGGTTCAGCCCTATTTTCTTCTTCAGTGCCTAGTCCTAGTAGTAAGAGTGTCACCACATCCCAATAGTTGTTACTAGACCTTTGACCTTTTCTCCATTTTATCAACCCTTCGAAGGTCTTGGGATCGTTCATTAAAATACTGCTTAATGTGTACCTCATGCTATCATTGCACCCAAGACTTGGTAAAAAAATAGACCGCTATGGACACACTTCTTGGTTGTACTGCTCACGTGACTTCCTTTTTGAATTTGTCTATGTGCAGGAAACGCCCTTTCGGAATGTGCAATCGAGCAATCTCTTTATACGGTATCTCAGAAATACCAGGTGCTATGATTTTACTTAAGATTTTCCCTTCAAAGTAACACATTTGTACTCCCTATAAAAAAACATCAATATGGAAGTGAAAATTGTGAATCAGGAGGCAGCTTATACGAGAGAAATTGTAAAAATCAATGATATTAAGGCAATTCAAGGCTACAGCTTTTACGCAGAGGCGGCTTATATGTGAGAAAATACGGTAACACATTTGTACTCCCTATTAAAACCATGAATATGGAGGTGATAATTGTGAATCAGGGGGCGTCTTATACGAGAGAAATTGTCAAATTCAACAATTTTAAGGCAATTTTAAGGGTGCAGCTTTTACGCAGGGCGACTAATATGCGAGAAAATACACTAACTGACTCACTAGTTCTAGTAGCAAGAGTGTCATCACATTGCAATATTCAGGGGGAGTCTTATACGAGAGAAATTGTCAAATTCAACAATTTTAAGGCAATTTTAAGGGTGCAGCTTTTACGCGGGGCGACTAATATGCGAGAAAATACAGTAACTGACTCACTAGTTCTAGTAGCAAGAGTGTCATCACATTGCAATATTCAGGGGGAGTCTTATACGAGAGAAATTGTCAAATTCAACAATTTTAAGGGTGCGGCTTTTACGCGGAGCGGATAATACGCGAGAAAATACAGTAACTGACTCTCACTAGTTCTAGTAGCAAGAGTGTCACCACATTGCAATAGTCAAGGGGAGTCTTATACGAGAGAAATTGTAAAATCCAATGATTTTAAGGCAATATTAAGGGTCCGGCTTATACGCGTGGCGGCTAATATGCGAGAAAATACAGTAACTGATTCTTTGGGATGAAACTGCAATTCAGAAATCGATTTATACAGTATTTCGGAAATACCACGTGCGATGATTTTTCTTAAGATTTTCCCTTCAAAGTAAAACATTTTACTTCCTATTAAACCCAATAAATGGAGGTAAAAATGGTGAATCAGGGGGCATCTTATACGAGGGAAATTGTCAAAATCAACCATTTTAAGGCAATTTTAAGGGTATGGCTTATAGGCAGAGGTGGCTTATATGCGAGAAAATACACTACAGTACTGCATTTTTCAGACTATAAGTTGCACCAGTCAAATAACACACTATGAAAAAGAAAAATGTAAATACAAATCTCACTGGAGTAAAAAAAAAGGCATTTCATTTTGATCACAAACCAAGACCGATACAGTAGAACGGGGCTGTTAGGCTTGACAACATTGCGATCCGGATTGGACCATACATCCGACACCCCTGATTTAGCATCTTCAGAGAGTTATGAGCAAATATATAAATAAATAACGTAAACAGCACATTAAGTGGCTGTCCAGGTGCAATTTTAAGGGTGCGACTTATATGCCGAAGCGGCTTATACGCGAAAATACAGTATTTCAAATGAGATATAGTATTACCGATGGACATATTCAGCCTGATTCAAACCGAAGGCTATAAAAGTACATAAAAAATCTGCATCTGAAGAATTTTTGTGCTTTGGCAAAAAAGGTTTTCCGTGTCCTCACAGGACCGCGAGATCCCTCCGAGGCCTCATTCAAATTCACATGGCAGATTACATTTTAGCACAACATTATCGCGGCTGATTAGCAGGGGATTGCAGCCACGGCCAAGATTTTTATTGGCATCCTCTTTGTGATGTTTTGGTTATCCGCAAGCGAGCAGTGGACACGGCATCTCAAAGAGGTGCTAATTAATGTCCAAAAAGCGGAATGATGCAGAGTGGACTGATGATAGCAGTGGAATTTTTTTTCATGTTCACACGATTGTTGAGTGTATTAGAAGATAAAATGGTTGTGGTTAGTCTTTGAGGGAGACATATTGAAAAAAGATAAATTAAATGTTACAACAGAAGATTTTTTTTTACACTTTTAGGGAGAGTTGTTATGACGAAAAATGCTAATTTATACGAGTTTATTTTTGAACGTTTAGTTTTGTGCTTATGTACTTATTTTTGCTACTGCCATGAAACTGATTAAAACATTGTATATACAAGGTTAAGGTATTATATTTGCTATATTTTCAATTGAAATGTATAACTATAATTTGAATCCGATTTTTGTTCTATTTTTGGGGCGATGTGTTAAACTTGATGTCTAATTTTTCGAATTGCTGTTTTGTGCGCTGCATTTTCAGAAGAAAAAAGAATATTGAATATGTCTCTTAGTGTTACTTGATTGCAAATGTTCAATAGTTTAATTGTAGGCTAGGAAGGTTATATTTATTTACATTTTTTTTACTTAATATAATTTGGATTTTTACCAAGTAATTTCACATTCATAATTTGGATTTTTAACAAGTAATTTTCACATTCATAATTTGGATTTTTATTAAGTAATTTCACATTTATACGCAAATTAAATTTTAAATGTACGTATAAATGTGAAATTCCTTTAAAAAAATCAAAATTATGAATGTGAAATTACTTGGTAAAAATCCAAATTATATTAAGTATAAATGTCACATTTATAAGCAAATTCAATCTTAAATGTGCTTATAAATGTGAAATTCCTTAATAAAAATCCAAATTATGAATGTGAAATTACTTGGTAAAAATCCAAATTATATTAAGTGTAACTGTCACATTTATACGCAAATGAAATTTTAAATGTGCGTATAAATGTGAAATTCCTTAATAAAAATCCAAATTATATTAAGTCTACCTGACACATTTATACGCAAATTAAATTTTAAATGTGCGTATAAATGTGAAATTCCTTAACGAAAATCCAAATTATGAATGTGAAATTACTTAGTAAAAATCCAAATTATCTAAAAAAAATGAATATATATAACCTTCCCTAGCATAAAATTAAACCTATTAAACATTTGCAATATTTGCCCATAAAAAAGCCAATTCTTTAAAAAAAAAATCCTAATATTAGTGCAAAAATGAGTTACCAAACTTGTACATATACCGAAAGTTACACTTTGACAAGCTTCCCAAGGTATGCAATAACCATTTTAAATGACAAACTGAAACCACGTCATCACATCAAATCTAGCCTTAAAATGTGCCTGAACCATTTCTGGAATTATTGCACACGTTACCAAATTATAGCAATCTTCTGAAATTCAAAGCTCCAATGTCCATCAATCCACATCAGGTTTAAATAACTACAGTTCTGTTATCATAAGCTAAAGTGACCACATATTATTGCTTTAAAATGGCCGCCTATATCCGCGCTTGGCCTATTCACACCCATCGATTGAGGTCCGGTCGAGCATACGGCAAGTGTGATGCTTTGTTTGTGTTTCAAGTGTGAGTGATGCGGCAAATTGTTCATTTGCAGTACATCCGATGGGCTCAGGGATGTCATTAGTCACAGTGGACTCGCTCTCATTAAATGGCCTCGTCGCCATGGCAGCCCCGCAAAGCCCCACTTTCCCTCAACTCCCGCGTGCTGGGAGTGACAGGCCAATTAGAACAGGGACGCCGTGACGTGCAGTCTGCTCCCATTAAAGCCCCATGCTGTGGAAGGTCCGGAAAGCGGCCTGACGGGAGGCAACATGGCGGCCAACACCAGCGTGGACTGTTGAGTTTCATCGGTCCTGATCAGCCGTCACAAAAAAAGTAGGCCTATGTTAAGCGCAGCTTTTCTATTATGGGCCGTGTTATCTCCCCTCTCGCATACCAGTGCGTAAGATTGAGGGTGTAGTAAATGCCAATAGGGACTAGGTGGATACCGATTCTTTCGCTAATGATATCATCTGCCACCTTTCAATTAGATTTTTTTTTAAAAGTTATTGGTGGAACAGTAATTGGCAGCCATAAGAAAGCGTTTATAATTTCTGACTTTGGCCACAAGATCGTCATCTTGTCGTTCCCTCAGTTCAACATACTACAATGATACTTCAATATACAAAGGGCACAGGTTATATTGAAAACAAAAGAAAAACAAATATCGTATTTTCTCGCATATAAGGCGCGCCCGTGTATAAGGCGCACCCTTAAAATTGCCTTAAAATGGTTGCATTTTACAATTACTCGAGTATAAGCCACCCCCTGATTGACAATTTTCACTTTTGTATTCATGGTTTTAATAGGGAGTACAAATGTACGGCATATTTGCACCAAGCCAAAACATATTTCCACTCCTACATGAAATTAAAAGAATTACAAAATACAACCCCCCAAACAGAACTGAGCATCTAGGCCAGTTCAGTAATACTAAACTACAAATACACAGTATTCGCTATATTCTACTTCTTTCTCCAAAAGTCATTTGGGATAGGCTCCCGTTGACCCGTGACCATAATTACAAAAAGTACTGTCGAAAAACGTAGGACTGAAAATGTCATGTGCTGTTGCCAGGTCCAAAAATCAGTCTTTAATTCCACGTGGCACGTTAAAGGTCACGCACAAAACATGTGCGATGCCGCTGAGTGACATTCTACATCGATGACAAGATTCCCACGACAAGGTCACCTTCAAAACGAGCTCCTTCCCTAAAAAAAATTCTTTTGTTCTCACTCACTTCCATCCTAGACGGCGTGTAAGTCGTCCATGGCTGCAATTGGCCGCTATTTCGCTGTTAACAATCGATTAAGGCACGGTGAGTTCCTCTTAACTGCTTTTTCATTGATGTCACCCCGTCAAAAAACTTGCTTCTTGTCTCCCATTCTTTTATATTCACTTTCAGACATCTATTAGAAACGCGCTTACTTTTCCCCCCTGTTTTTTTTAACTTTACTTCATGCAGTTCTAACACTTCTCCACTCACCTTGTCCTGTGAAATGGCTTTCTATTTTATTTTTTTGTCCTCAGGGAAGAGGAAAAAGCAGAGCAAATGGCGAGATAAAAGGAAGATGTTCTTTCATGCCCGTCGTCAAATAGGCGGCCAAAAAATTTCCAGCCAGGGTCCGGCGAAGTGATGCTTAGCCATGTTATCTTTTTGCAATTGTTCAGGGGTCCCACCGCCTCCCACTGGCCTTGTTAATATTCATCACTTGTGCTCTTCTTCCCCTCATTAGTGCCCGTTAAACTGCAATGTCAATGTTATCAGAATGCAGAGACTTTTCAAAAAGATGGAAGGGTGAAGAAGTCACAGTATTTTCTTTAATCTGACATTCAAGTGACAGAAAAAAATAAGAGCCTGATTTACTAAAGGTGCAGAATATGATGTCCTAACCAGAATTGCGTTTCAAAGACATTTTCAATAATTATTGACACTGCAATTTTAACAACAGCATAAATCCGTGTTTACATTTACGTGACTATTGTGTGCATCTTAGTGGATAAAAATGACGAAACAACTCACTGCATCTATCCATTATGACGTAATCTTATCCTCAAAACAACGTGTAGTGCGGGGACGATTTTAAAGAACAAATCCATCTTGAAAATTTGATCACAGCCTGCAAATCAAAGTGTAAAAACTACCAGAATGAAAGTGCACTTATCTTCCTGCCTTCTAAAGAACTAGCGTATTTTCTCGCATATAAGCCGTATTTGTAACCCAAAGAAATGGTGACTGAATCAAGGGTATGACCTATATGCGCACAAGACTTACAGCATTGCTATTCTCTTTTTCATCAGTAGATGTCAGCAAATTAACATGAACCATTTGTTGTGAAATTGTAAAATTCAACAATTTTAAGGCAATTTTAAGGGTTATCTGCGAGAAAATACGGTAGATTTTACCTTTTAAGTAACATTTATACTCCCTATTAAAACCATGAATATGGAGGTGAAAATTGTGAATCAGGGGGCGGCTTATACGTGAGAAATTATAAAATTCAACGATTTTAAGGCAATTTTAAGAGTCCGGCTTATACGCGGGGCGGCTTATCTGCAAGAACATACAAGTAGAATTGCGCTGTTAGGCTGAACAACACTGCGGTACGGATTGGTCGTCCTGGTAGGACATTTCAAGACCATGGCCCACACATTTGACAGAGAGTTGTGAGCAAATATATAAATAAATGACGTAAACAGCACATCAAGTGGCTGTCCAGGTGTTTACTCATGTTGCCTTTAAGGTCATCTCACGTTTTTCGTAGACGCCATGTGCACACTTGACAACCTGATCCGCAATTCTGGGCCAAAAAAGCCCATTATTTCTTGCTTGACTGCTTTCATCTGTTAGTGAATCATTTCACCATAATCACCTGTCACAAGTGCAAGATGGATGTTCAGATTGAGACATCTTGCGGCATGCCTACGCTCGCAGAACATCCCGGTCACCGAGTGTTTTTGCTCCGGTTTCGCCAGCCGCCAAAAACCCGGCAGTTCACCGCCCCGCTTGACGTTAATACGACACCTACGCGAGGCCGTTCTGCCATCTGATGTCGTCTCATTCAACTTTAGACGGCGATTGGTCACACTAGGCAGGAACTCTTTCAAACTAGGGTATCAGATTGTTGAAGATTCCCTTCTTCCAATGACATGCCTGTTGAACATAAATATTAAAAAGCGAAATTTGGCGAGAAATAGCCTGAGGGATGTTTTGTTCCCTTTACCGCGGGTCACTTCTCGTAGATTTTTGTTCGGTTTTGGGGTCAGCTTCTTGTTAACTTGTTAGCTGCCACTACAGGAGCAAGATGTCCAATCCATTTTGAGTGCAGGGGGCAAATGAACAGTCGCCAATGGCTGTTGTGCCAGTTTAAGAATCGGATTGTTACCATTGTCCATTGTGGGCAATTGTCAATACTTGTCTATTTAGACATCACTTTTTCGCCTGAACTGACACAATACTGTCTAATATGCAGATGTCACCTTAACTTACAAAATCTTCCAACACAAAGCTCCGCCTCCACTGCAAGATTTTATACAAAAAAAATCCAACCAATCAACAAGGGCTGGCTCTAGAGGTGACTGTGTAGTTCCCTTCCAAATTAGTGCTAAGTTCGCTAAAGCACCTCCTCTCTTCATACCTGGAACTTAATACCAATTAGCATTCGTGAACTGTCTCTGAACCTCTTGGCCAATCATCTTCAAGCCTGGCTGTTAGACAACAAAATTGCAATCACAACGCTGTCTAAAACGATGCTACGTAGGTATCCGTGTGTCTTGTATGTGTCATCTTTCATGTTTAACCCACACAAAGGGCAAAAGATGGAAATTAGCCCTTGGCTACAATCATACATATGTTCATTAACATGAATATAAATATCTTCATTAATATGTGCTGTCCCATAATAAATAGATCAAACTCAAAGTCATGTGGGCTTAGTCTTGGTTGTCTAGGAAACAGGTACACAAACAGGAACGTTTCAAAAACGGGCAGGTGAACTGCGGGCTATGATTTAGTGATGCCCAACATTTTTTGGGGGTGATAAGTCACCAAGCAGAGAGCCATCTTTGTGAAAGGTTCATGTCGAGCACACTGTCAAAAAAAATAAAGGAGGGTGCCGAGGTTGAACACATCGTTCTAAACCTCCACTTAAATGTCATTAATCAGAAGGTTAAAACTGTCTCAAATGAGCAGTTTTGAATTGTGCACTTATTTCAAGATTTAAATAAAGCTTAATACCTTCCTCTTTCCTCTGCTGGATGAGATAGATCACTATAAAATGAATATGTGCAGTGAAAATTAGTCAGCAGCGCTCTCATACATTTCCTACTTGCTTATCATATCCAATACAGCATATAGTAACTCATGGCAGTTTAATGCTGTCTGTTCCCAGCAATCATCACTTGTGACCTCACATTGGAAAAGTGTGGGGGTGGGCTTAGGGGGGGCTATAGAAATAGCTGCTTGGGAAAGGATTATTTACTACTGCCCCCTGGTGCAGGGAAAAAAATCTCCAGCATTTTTTGTATATTGTGTAATGGTTTAACAACTATATTACTAAGGCAAAATGCAGCACTAATGAAAAATATCTGGGAAAAAAATCTATTAGTGCACACTGAGTAATCCCCCAGAAATGTGATCACAGAATTTATAGCAGATTTCAACGTTTTCCACCGAAAAAAAAACTGAGCCACGTGCAGAAGATTATATTTTACCTGTAGATTTGATTATGGCTGCTAGATATCGTTGTTGAATATAGCACAAGCCAGATACAGTGGTACCTCTACATAGCACAGGCCAGATACAGTGGTACCTCTACATAGCACAGGCCAGATACAGTGGTACCTCTACATAGCACAGGCCAGATACAGTGGTACCTCTACATAGCACAGGCCAGATACAGTGGTACCTCTACATACGAGCAGCTCTACCTACAAGTAAAATTTCGAGCAAATAATTAGCTCTAGATGCGAACAAAATTTCAAGATGCGAGAAAGCTAGGTGGCCATGACATGAGGCTGTTTATCATCTTTTTTGCCCATCGATAGCGAACGTGAGGGTGGAGGCGTGGCAAACAACTAACCCGGCCAGAAGGTATAAAAATGTAAACCAAAATTAGAATTAAGTTGTGTAAAGTTACATTGAACGTATGTTATAGTGTGTCTGTATATATTAATCCAAGTTAATTTAAATTTGTTTGTTCGGTTACGAGTGCGTTGTCGTGGAAAGTTGTTTTTAGCAGTCAGCAGTAATGTATATATTTTTATATTTATAAAATCCTATTGATAGCTTGCCCTTTGTTTAAATACTGTATTTATATATATATATGTATATATATCATACAAAAGTTGGTCATGTAAAGGCAGACGTCCTCCCCGCTGTCAAGGGCGTGCTGTGATGAGCGCGGCCCGAATGGCGAATCGCCATTGTCATGTTTGTGGTGCAAAACCTGCTCTGACAGACCACTGTAGTCAGCGTTTTTTATTTATTTATTTATTTATGTCCGCACGTCTTTAATAGTGCGCGCATATCATAACATCATCTTCACTGGCACAAAAGAAGTGCTGAGTGTCATTATACACGGCACAGCTGATTACTGGAAACAATCCTTCCAATGTCGTGAAAGTCTTGCCACTCATTATTTAGTACATAACGATTTACACATTGACAAAACGGTATTTTCGCACATATACGGCATATTTGTCGCTCAAAAAATGACTGAATCGAGGGTACGGCTTATATGCGCACAAATTAGACTTGACATGCACGAAACTGCAAAGATGAAATGCCATAACGCAAGACAATGCGCCCGATACGGAAATTTATCTCAAAATAGAGAAAAGATAAAATGCTAAACAAAAAGTCCAAGAAAAATATCAACTGTATCTTGCATAAAATATGAAAAAAAATCACTTGTGGCTGCCATTGAAAGGTGAAAATTGAGAATTATACGAGGGAAATTGTAAAATTCAACAATTTTAAGGCTATTTTAAGGGTACGGCTTGTACGCAGAGGCGGCTAAAATGCGAGAAAATACGGTAACTGATTGCTTGGAATGAAACTGCAATTAAGCAATTGATTTATACACTATCTCAGAAATACCACTTGCGATGATTTTTCTTAAGATTTTCCCTTCAAAGTAAAACATTTTACTTCCTATTAAAACCATGAATATGGAAGTAAAAATTGTGAATCAGGGGGCGGCTTATACGAGGGAAATGGTAAAATTCAAGGTTTTTAAGGCTATTTTAAGGATGCAGCTTATACGCAGACGGCTTTTATGCGAGAAAATACACTACAGTACTGCATTTTTCGGACTACAAGTTGCCCCAGTCAAATAATACTATGAAAAAGAAAACTATAGATACAAGCCTCACTGGTGTAAAAATCACATTTCATTTGATCAGAAACCAAGACCAAACACCTGAGCGCTCCGAGCCTCATGTGATCTTCCAAAAAGAATCCAAGACAGCAAATGTCCCTGTCTTGTTATCTTGGAATTTCCTCCCATCCCTTCAGATCTTCTCGCGGTCACCTGAAGTGTGAGCCCAAGCACAGCTGAGGAATCGAGGCCAAGAAGACACGCAATCGAGGCGGACGGAACACATCCTTAACTTTGCAGCAACGTCGCATCGCGTTGGTGCCGAGGCAAGATAGCCGGTGGCTAGCGCTCAGACGGGGACCTTTCAAATCAAATCGCATCGTGCGCAGCCCCCTTCATCTTGCCGTGCCGGCGCGCCATCACGGCAGATAACTTGCTCCGTAAAGGTTACGACTCGCCATGACATTTGTGTTGTGGGGGGCTGCGATGCTTGATTCCTGACCACGAAGCTCCATGTTGAGCTTTTGTTTGTGTATTTACAATCAAAGACTATTATAGAATGGAAGGGATCCAAATCACATTTTAAATTGACGGCACAGTCAAAACTAGGAATGTCCTTGTCAAATAATTTAGCGTCTATCTCAGTGATTCTAATCGCTGTACACAAAATTGGACCGAATGCTGTGCGGGAAATATTTTATCAGCTTTACAGTGGCATACATGCACTCAAAATCACAATTACCATATTTTCTCACATATAAGCTGCCTCTGCATTTAAACCGCACCCTTAAAATGGCCTTAAAATCATTGAATTTTACAATTTCTCGCGTTTAAGCCATTACTGGTAGGACGTCCAATCCGGTCCGCAAGTGTTGTTCAGCCTAACAGCGCCATTCTACTTGTATTTTCTCGCAGAGAAAGCCTCTTAAAATTGCCTTAAAATCGTTGAATTTTACAATTTCTCGCGTGTAAGCCGCCCCCTGATTTACAATTTTCACCTCCATTTTCATGGTTTTAATAGGGAGTAGAAATGTGTTACTTTGAAGGGAAAATCTATCGCATTTTCTCGAAGATAAGCCGCCCCAGTGTATAAGCCACACTCTTAAAATTGCCTTAAAATTGTTGAATTTTACAATTTCTCTCGTATAAGCCGCCCCCTGATTCACAGTTTTCAGCTCCATATTCATGTTTTTTTTATAGGGAGTACAAATGTGTTACTTGGAAGGAAAAATCTTAAGAAAAATAATCATACGTGGTATTTCTGAGATACTGTATGAATCAAAAACACTATTAGGGTCAATATCATAAGGAATTAATTCATACGGTAATGGTTGTTTTCTTACTGCAAAACAGAAAATAACCACAAATATTAAATGTTAATTTGCCGGAATCTACTGGTGAAAAAAAGTATAGCAACACTGTAAATCTTGTGTGCATAAGGCATACCTTTGTTTCAGTCATTGTTTTTAGTTACAAATGCGGCTTATATGCGAGAAAATATGGTAATCCATAGTATTAGTGCTCCGGATTCATTTTTTTTTTACGTCATTTTCCTATTTCATTGTTTTTGTGCTTTTGGAGCATTGTCTAATCAGCAAAGTTCCTTCCAAGTTGGCCAGTTTGACTCTTTTGTGCACCTCTTTGCATATTACAAAGCCAAGACCACCCAACCCCGCCCCCACCCCCCTCCATTTCCTAGATCCACTTCATTACCCTGACTAATACGGGAAAAAAATGTTTATTCAAATGAACCCAGATCAAATTCCACGAAATAATGAGAAAATGTAGAAATGGATTATATGCTTGCGGAGGAAATAATTACAAAATGAAAGGGCACAAGGGTTGAGAAACACTCGTTTTACTAATTATTTATGTACTGAGCTGCATTTTTGTTACTGTCCAATGTCATAAAGATAAGAACAAGGAATTGTTTGCCGCTATGAGAAGTACTTTTCCATTAGAGCAACAAGAGTGAAATGTTTTCCTATCGGGGAACGCTTTAATAACCTCGAGGTTCTACATTCATGAAACAAAAATCATACAAGACCCTAAATTAGCCTTTGTAGTGAACTAATTTGAATACTTTGTCTATAGGTTCACCGGCAATTGACTGGCAACTGAGGCCTCAATTCACCAGTTCACCTAATACAGTGGTACCTCGAGATACGAGCTTAATGCGTTCCGGGACTGAGCTTGTATGTCGATTTACTCGCAACGCAAACGAACTTTTCCCATAGAAATGAACTAAAAACAAATTAATTCGTTCCAACCCTCTGAAAAAACAACTAAAACAGGATATTAGATTGGAAAAACATTTTTATTTGTTCTAATTCGCTATCTATTAACAAAGTAACATAACTAGTGGTTTAATAGTACTCAAATGTGTTTAATATTGTCAAAATTACATGGATTTCGCGGAGGGGAGAGAGAGAGACTTTTCGCACGGCAACGCGCTCGTAACACAAACAAATTTAAATGAAGTTGGATTATGATGCAGACACACTAAAAATAATTTTAATCTAACTTTACAGTAAAGTAACAAATAACTAGTGGTTTAACACTACTAAAATGTGTTTAATATTATTAAAATCGGACTTTTTGCATGGCAACGCACTCGTAACATAACATAAACAAATTGAAATGAACTTTGATTACAATGCAGACTCACTCAAAAATAAATTTAATCTAACCTTACACTAATCTTAATTCTAATTTTATTTTCAATTTTGATACCTTTCTTCTCCCGGGTTGGCTCTATTGGCCCCGCCTCCACCCTAACTTTCAGATGCAACCTATCGAGGGTTGTTTGCTTTTGTATTCCCTTCAAAATATTCCCAAAATGATGCACACAAATGTCCTCACAATAGGATAACGCACCAAAAGTTGATGCCCTAGAAACCAAACCACTTATGGTTCATGACAAAAATCTGCAAGAAAATGACTGTTTCACAACTTGAATCTTGTAATAGTATAATCTTAATTTAACGCTCATCATATTTAGATTCTAACCTTTCAATAGTTCAATCTAATCCCATTATATCCATATGAATTTTTCTTACAATTTCCCATGGCACAGAGTTTGACAAACACCGCCCTAATGAATCCAAGGATACAGGCCCAATCCTAGAAAATGTGTAAGTGGGTAACCCATTGACCAGACAAATGAGGTCTTGCTTTTTCACTTTTGTTTGCTGACGCGCTTGGTAGCCCACGTCAATTGCCCGTGTAGGTCGTGTACGGCCCACAGGCCATAGTTTAGCCACCTATTGCAATGCAAGATTGATTGGCTTCTGCAATTTTCCGCCTGAGCGGCTAGCGAGTGCTCTTTGTGGACGTTGCCAGGAGCCAGGGTCTCAATTCAAGCCCACCAATAGCTCTAAATGCTATTCTACGTCTGATGGTCTATAGTGTGTTTTTATGTCCCACTGGTGTTGTTGGTGTTTTGGAGTGAAGACCATTTTGGAGTGGCGTTCTTCAATTTCATGGCTTTGATAGCCATTTTTATTTTTTCGTATTGGGGAAAAAAGTACAAGTGGAAAGTTAGAGTCTCCTTTCTCCTTGGAAAAGACATCTTGCACGTATCATTAAGTTCAGCGTTGCATAGATACCATTTTCTTTTTTTAGTACTAAATTACTGCAAACTCACTTGAATGGGAAATAATTGCTTTTGCCGAACCTCTCAATTGATATGGTTTGCACATATTTTGTAGGGGAATTTCAAGCCTTCAACGGATACGGACTACAGTATATTAAATAAAAAAATAAATCCTATGGAAAAACACAAGTCAAATTAAAAAAAAAATACTACTATATAATTAAATAGCTATATAGTGGTGTGTACAAGGACAACACCAACTTTAAGGTTTTCAATGTTTATTTGGCACGGAGAGCACAAACAAATACTGTAAACGGTATCCAACGGCAACAAAACATCATCTGCGCTGGCGGAAGCTAAACAAATCAATCAATCAATCAATCAATTCTTGCTTTCCTAGAATGCTGAACAACCTTTTACTCCCACCTGTGTGGTTGACAACAAATGGATGAGCGATTGAATTTTTCACACTGACCTAATGTCACCAAAAGTTGACGTCTCCGGACCCTGAACAACTTCCGGTTCTAATGATGCAAAAATAAGTACGTTTTTAATCGCCTAATCATATGACTTTCCTCCAAATATTCCTTAAATCTCCTAATATTACGCAAAAAAAGTGTAGTGCTCACAGACTTTATTACATCGGCAAAAGCTGATGCCTTAGAAACCAAACAACTTCCGGTTCATGTTAGAGAAAAATAAGCAACAAAACGAATTTTACAATTTGAATCTTGTAATAGCTATAATTTAACATTCATCATATTTTGATTTTAACCTTGTAATAGTTCAATTTTAATCTTGTTACATTAATTTTTCTCTCTGAATATTACTTTGTATGACTATAGCCGTGTTTAGTTTAGCTAATTAGTTATTCTGGCAGAATACACACACACTTGCTAGCCTATTCTTTCTGTAGTTTGGGTCCATACAGGTCCAGACCTAACCCACATTGTTCCATTTTCTGACCTCTACTCTGACACAACTGCAACCATTCTCTTGAGCAAACTCTACCCATCATGCATCGGAAAATGACGGCTACCAAAAAAAAAACTATTGTGTAATTTAACAGCTGCTACCAAGACTATCAGTAAAGAAGCAATTAAAATCTGTAGTATGTTTCCTTTAAGTAGGCCCACATACACTCTTATTTTCAATCAGTTTCTGCATAATCACATGATCACGGCAGACAAGACTGTCAACAATCAACACCTGAGAAGAACCTGCACGTGTGCGGTCGATTGGTCACCGGTCTTTTGGTCGCCGTCTTTTGGTCGCCGTCTTTTGGTCGCCGTCTTTTGGTCGCCGTCTTTTGGTCGCCCGGACCGCGACAACGGGCGACCAAAAGACCGACGACAAAACAAGGCAAAACAACACGGTCTACGCATCAATAAAAGCCAACAATGGCCATGAGCAATTTTACTGAGCAGACATGTGAGTGGAGAAGAGTTTGTATGTACATGTGTTGTCCCTTTAAGAAGCTACGTCCGTCAGGGTCTTAACAAGCTCTCCAACAAAAAACAATAAAAGTCCGGGAAATTTGGAGCTTTTCTCTAGCCTAATAATTACTAGGGCATCAAGTATGACTAAATAGTAATTCGCAGTTTGTATTTAGGGAATTTGAGCAACCATATAAATGGTAATTATCAACAACCTTCCGGGCGACCAAAAGACCGGCGACCAATCGACCGTGTACCGAACCTGCATGCACACTCCCTTTTCCAAAGCAGATTTTTACGGGAACCATCTAACGGCGACATCAGTCCACGAGCGGTGACAGATGAACGCTTGCGAATCATTCAAGAGACGAAGCTCGTCTCCTGTGAAGGACGCCGACGTAGAGCGTGACCAAACTCTCATCAAAGCCAGGCGAGGCCGTCTGCCGATCGGCGGCGACACACCGACACCGTGAAGGGGAGACGAGCACTGACGAGCGAATGATGGCAAATAAGGCAAAAATGGCGACTAAAAATCAACACGTTACATTGACCGTTTCCAAGCCAACAAGACTTCCATAGAACATTTAAATGCGAGCCTCGCCGTTCAAAACCAACTAAATACACATTCTTCATCTGACCTACATTATCTGACCTTGTCGTTGACACCTTTCTTCTAATCTGCTGCACCACAGCGCCTCCTGTGTTCACTTTTGGCACACACAGTATACTATAAAAACACTTTAAAAAAGTTTCATTCAGTATAATGCATCGGAGCCTGTTTTGCACTACCAGTCTGAATAATCATATGATAACAAAAAAAGGAATTACAAACAAATGAATGCACATAAATAATAATTTGACCTCAAATTTCACCTTTAAATATACAGTTTCCCCCATTGCCCAAATAACCACATCTGTAAATATTTCTATGCTAAAATGAGGATATACTCTGAGGTTTTATCAGGGCTTGGATGTCTTTAGTTGTTCTACAGCACTATCTGCTGGTAAAAAAACATCTATACAACCACCAGCATAACACGTCACTTCAGATCTCAGCGTGACGTCACATGACCTCTTTATTTTTAAAGGCCCTTCTAAGCCATTTTTCAGACATCTTCCCAAACACTCACTGTTCATTAAATATACACATAAAAACTGATAATTTGATTATACCAAATACCAATAACCACCCAAAGCATCATATTCCCAGTTTTTAACCAGATCAACCCACTCTCCCTGAAATGATCAGAATCACGAAAACACAAATAAAACAATAAAACAGTACAAACCTTATTCAAAATAACCACATAACACACACACATTAAATAGGGTCAAAATCCAAAATAACTCACTCATTTCTGTAGTCATCACAAATCTGAAGAGTTCTTTAAAATGCCACTGGATGTCAGTGCAATTCTTTGCTCGACTCATTGGGCCCACATCCAATCAGTTTTCTTCTAAACAGAACAAAAAAAGGAACTAGTTAGTGCATTTTAGTATAGAAGACTTGACCTTTCTTTAAAAAAAACCCAAAAGAAAATAAAAAAATACAAATAAAAAAATAAAAAGAATACATAAAAAAACATCTATTAAAACACTGGCCATCAGCAATAAAAACCTAGCTCACTTTAAAAAAAAAACAATAAAAAAATTACCCAATTACCCATTACCTATAATAAAAATACCCAAACCCTGGTTTGAATTCATATCAAATATTATAACTCAACACTCTTTAACCTCCTTTAAAATGACACTGTCCATACAAAAACCATTCTTTAACTGATTATCAACTCATTAACTTAAAAAACATTTAAACTGGGATGGCTAGCATTGAGTAATCATGATTCCCTGCCATTGACGGCTCTAGACGTCTAATCAAATTTAACTGGCGGCCTGGCAGCGGTTGTCAATGGCAACCAATTCATTAACAATGTTGATGTACTGATACAGCCCCACGAAAATATAATATACATGATGTTTTGGCATCATAGCTTCCATGTTTTATGTATGGAGTAACAGGGCTTGTTGCAGCCTTTATCCATCAAGGGGGTTAAAATAAAAAAATAAAAAATAAAAACAGGCGGGTGTCCAGATGCGGCTGTGGATGTCATGGAAGGCTAGAACAGAGCAGATGGTCCACTCAAACTCAGATTAGACAATGTGGGAGGAGCTTTTTGTGTCTGCTGGGGGGGCTTGAGTCAAGTGTGTGTGTGGGTGTGTGTGTATGTTAACAGTGTAGTCCACATCTGTTTGTATTATACAACTAAGTGGCAAAAATCACTTTACGGGAAGAAAATAAATAAGGCAGTTTCATTAGCGGGATAGCTTTTTGGGGAATCGGACTCAAGGACAAGGAGGGGTTCATCAGCCAAGAATATTCTGTCTTTTTTTTATATTTATTGTATAAATAACAATAATTGCAAAGCTTCACTTAATCCACAGGTAACCACTCCATCGATGGGGGTCCCCTAGGAGATATGAAGGAGGTCTAGATCTGGTACTCAAAGGGAATAATCAGCAATAAAGGACTGGATGGGACTTAAATGTTAATTTTGATCATCATTATGGGCAAAGTAAGGTTACTTACCAATGGAAAAATACTCCAGAAATCTGTTGATGTTTGCTCAATATGCTGATATTTGCTCATTATGCTATTTGCTCAATATGCTGAGATTTGCTCAATATGCTGATATTTGCTCACTTAAAACCTGCAGTTGGTTTGGCCAACATAGATGGCAAAACTTTAGACCATCTAATTGCTAAAATATACTTTTCTGCATGATCTGCAAAAGCTGCATTCAACAAATTAATTTAAATAAAATAAATAAACTTAAAGTTAATAAGACTGAGAGCAACACCAACCTTCCTTTAAGACACAAGGCAAGTGAATACAAACAAATTGCTGAGATAATGAGAATCACATGGGCAAGATGGCTGACTGGGTGAAGCTGATTGGCTAAAACACAGGAAGTCAGTGATGAGAACAGGTGGGAAAGACGTCTAATCAGTGGACCAAACAGGAAGAACAAGAAACAAAACTCTTCTTAAAGCAACAGTAACGGAAACAAGTTATAACATTAAAATGAGGGCCTGATTGGTTAAAACACAGGAAGTCAGTGATAAGAACAGGTGGGAAAGATGTCTAATCAGTAAACCAAACAGGAAGAAGAAATTAAAACTCTTCTTAAAGCAACAGTAACTGAAACAAGTTATAACATTAAAATGAGGGCCTGATTGGTTAAAACACAGGAAGTCAGTGATAAGAACAGGTGGGAAAGACGTCTAATCAGTGGACCAAACAGGAAGGAGAAAAATAAAACTCTTCTTAAAGCAACAGTAACGGAAAGAAGTTATATATTAAAATGAAAGCCAGAAACTTTGGTGTTGTTTACAAAATGTCAGTCAAGTAATAATATCATGTCTGGCTTTGTTTATCGTGCGCTTTAAAAAAGATTAATCCATCTTAACCTTTTTCCAGAGACCATTTTAGGTCTTTCCGTCTTCTTCATGCCAAGTGTGAGGGATTTGTTTAACATATCCAAGTGTCAACAGCGACTAGAATGCCGGCCTGTCTCCATCTGTCTTTGAAAGAGGAAACAAAAAATGCATGTGGATGGTGTCCAATCCTCATTTTTATTGCCTCAACTCTATCCAATTTAAATCTAGGCCGCTTTGATTGTTATTTTTAGAAAATCGGTAAAAATAAGTTGTTTGCTGTTTCTTGTGCGGTTATTTATAGCTCCTCGATATTGGGATTGAAATCCTTTCAAGGGTTGTTGACCTTGTAAGTTGATCAAGAAGCTGAGTGAGAAGACGTAAAGGGAAGAGTGAAGAGCACTCAAGGTTGCGTGTACGAAATTCAATATATTTTCTTATCTTCTTTATATTTTATTACTTCGATTGTAGTACTTCTTCAAAGCGTCACACATTGTTTTACTCTGTTGGTTGTGTAGGGAGTATAAAATTTGGACGGTTTGTCGTTAGGATTTGAGGAAGTTCCCTGTAAAAGAGTAAAAAATTGGACGGTTATGGACGTTAATATGGTTTACAGTTGGAATGTGGGTCGGGGTTAGTGTTTACATTATTGTTTGTGTTTAGGAAAGTTTAGGTTATGTGATATTCTGGGTAAGGTAACATTTTCATGAGGGAATAGGTAAGTAGTATTTTAATTAGGATAGAGTTAATAGCGTATTTTGCGGAGTATAAGATATACTTTTTTTCTTTTTGCTAGGCCTGTGCTTAATGCTCAAGCACTACTTATGTTTTTTTTATATTTCTCTGACCACCACCAAGTTTTTTATAGCCTATAATTATTTGAAATATTTTTATGTTAACAAATGCGTAGTCCTCCATTTTACTATTGTTACTTTAGCATATTTTTGTTCTTGGTTTCTAAATAAAATAAAAATATTACCCTCCCACTAATATAACTTATTCTACAGCGTGACTTATATGTATTTTCCCTTTCATTGTGCATTATTTGGCTTATGCGGCTTATACTCAGATGCGACTTATAGTCCAAAATTATGGTACATTTGGTGTTTATATACATGATACGTAAAGCCCATAATTACGGCTTGGTAAACAAATTATTTGGCTTGAGTGCTTAGCACGTCAGCCTCGCAGATCTGGGTTCAAATCCAGGTCGGTCCACCTGTGTGGCGTTTGCATGTTCTCCCTAGGGCTGTGTGGGTTTTATCCGGGTACTCCGGTTTCCTCCCACATCCCAAAAACATGCATGGTAGGCTCATTGGACACTCTAACCTTAAGTATGAATGTGAGAATGAATGGTCATCCGTCTCCTCGTGCCCTGTGTTTGGCTGGCCACTGATTAAGGGTGTTCTGATAAAAGCTGGGGTAGGCTCCAGCACCCCCTGCGACCCTAGTGAGGATAAAATGGTTCAGAAAATGAAAAAATGAATGAAAAAAATTACATTATTTTGTAGTACTCCCCAAAACCAATCATGTCATTTTAGTAAAACACTAGTTAGGGCAAGGGTGTCAAACTCGGGTTGGTTCGCAGGCCACATTAACGTCAACTTGTTTCATCCGTGGGCCGGACAATTTTAGATATAATATTTAGATTTTTTTAAATAAATTGATTAAAAGAACTGGATTAAAAGCCCTGAATATTCAGTTCTTTATAGATCTAAAACAATGTTTATTTGAGCTTTTTTTAAATATTTTTTTAGATTTTACAAAATGATTTTTGAACTAAAAACACAGAAAAAATGGATTTAAAAATTACAATTATTGATTTAAAAGGGGGAAAATCAGGAAATTGAATATACATCTATACTCTTCATTTTAATTTGATCCTAAAACAGAAAGTCGGCACTCATGATTTACTTACTCGGGCCGCACAAAATGATGCGGCGGGCCAGATTTGGCCCCCGGGCCGCCACTTTGACACGTGAGTTAGAGTAATACATAATACACTATATTTGTAAACATTACTTAAGGTAGAATAATGAGGGTAACTGACCTGTTTTGGTGGAGTAAATAATTACAGTTTGCCACCCCCAGTGCACTGATACTCACAGCTGAGCAGTGTCCCACATTCATTCACCCCTCACCACTTACCCTTTTTTTAGCCACCGTCGCGCACTAATTCCAAATATTCCAACCAGGCGGACATTAAATATAAATGGCGTTTTGTGGAAATGGGAGATGCTTTTTTGAGAAAGGGTGCATTTGATACGGAGTGTCCTTGCGGTATTGAGGTCAAATATGGAGGGATTTTCTCTCTTGGTGAACTCATGCATGACCTAAATAGATGAGAGGGTGCTTGCATGTGTTCTTAGCGGCAAACGCGTTGCACGAGAACGGATTAGTAACATGTTTCAATGCACAAAATGTCAATCTGATACGAGTAAAGTAGAGCGCCAACTGTTCGCTTAAAGATGATGGCGGCAGATTTGGATTTCATCGTAGCGGTAGCCTCTTGACCTGCCTGAAAAGAGACGGGAAAGAGATATCATTTTCTTAGCTTTTCAACCCTTAAAGTGACAGATGGAGTTAGCAACGCATTAGCAAATATTTAAAAAATAGCCATGAAAAAAATAGGGTATTACATGCACATAGACAAATTCAAAAAAGGAAGTCAGGTGACCAGTACAACCAGGAAGTGTGTCCGTCGTGGTCTTGTTTGTCATCCCTAGGTAAGATGGCGGCGCGCTGAGCGAGCAATGGCAGGCACAAGTGAGTTTTTGTTGACGTTTTATGCAAGAGTCATTTAGTTTTTTTCTTGAATTTCATTCCTAGACGTCAAAATAAATTTTGTTAAGCGTTTTATCTATTTCTCTATTTTGAAATAAATGACCGTATCGGCCGCATTGTCTTGCGTCATGGCGCAATGGTGCCATGGCGCAATGGTGTCATGGCGCAATGGTGTCATGGCGTCATGGCATCATGACGCAATGGCGTTATGGCATTTCGTCTTTGTCACCTTGCAGTTTCGTGCATGTCAAATCTAATCTGTGCGCATATAAGACGCACCCTAGATTCAGTCATCATTTTTTGTAGCAACAAATACGGCTTATATGCCAGAAAATTCATTGTAGGCACAGCACTGATTGGTTATTTTTCCTGTTGTTGGAACAGTTATGGAAATCAGAATGACTTTTTTGTGGCAAAATGTACAGATAAAGCCATTTTTGGGTTTGGAAATGATGGATACACTTTTAAAAATCAATAATAGCGAATGGAGAAAAATACATCAATACAACTTTAAATGTAATTGTCATTTTTTTGTATGTTTTGTCATGGGTGCGGGAATTTCTCGAGTCCTTTGAAAGCATATAAAAGGGCTAGAAGGGAGAATAATACATCATAATGGCACTGTACTGAATGGATGGCTGGAATTACTAAGTGTGTATTTCCGTGTTGTATAGCTAAGTCGTCTTACACTGCCTCAAGAAGCACAATTATACGCTTCTTATACCCTGAAAACATCGTAAGCATTGAATTGGCTCCTATAGTCATTAATGCATCATTGTTAAATGTATGAGTCATTTCACATAGTTTTTCTTTGGTTCCAATTTTTTTTATCCTTCGCTGAAGGCGTAGAGCGCCTAGAGGGGAGAATAATAATAATAATAATAAATCGGACATAGGCCCTGTCGTCATTATCAACAACAAAAAAGCCTACTTGTCATCACACCCAGAAAGTGCGTATGACGAAATTGGTGGTGCTTCTCCATAAGCTACGTTTACTCGGCAAAAGACCTAAATAAGTGATAGTTACGGAAAAAGTAGCATAACATAAAATTTGGTATACGGATTGGATGTAATTCAGCGATGTAAATCTGCGTAATGACGTAGTCTTATACGCTGTTCATACCTGGGAAAAAAAATGAAATCAGAGGTCACTATTAGCCCGACATACGCAGGATGCTTTGGCCAATCAGAGGGCAGCATAACATATTCGAGTGCTAACGGTAGGAAAGTCGTAGACTGGTTCACGAGGCCGCGCAATGCCAGATTCGGTTAGTCGTGGACGTGTGGCTCCAGAGGGGCGGGGGGGGGGGGCTCTGGCTAGATCTTCCCGCCTCAGCTTCCAAGAGCTCGGGCCCCCCGGCTGTGTTGCCATGACAACCAGATGAGGTAAGTGGTTGCGGGAGAATCCTCATCACGAGCTGCTGAGCGTCCGACGGTGACACCTCTCGACCATGACGTGGGTTTCTTTTTCGTTCTACAAAATACATTCACATGTATTAAAAATGCATTGAAATTGGAACATGGCGGATGCCTTCCTTTGTGTGGATGCACGACTCGATTCGGAATGATGGCGGAATGTTATCCAAGAAGGTGGCATTAAATGTTGTTATGTTTTCTTAAGACTCAAATTTTGCCAGACGCCCTTTATGAAAGTAGAACGGCGTTTTTTTGCATCGCGAGTCACTGCGATTGTCATTCTAGGTGCAAAAAAACACTGTGGTTAGGTTACAGATGAATAATGTTTGCTCAAATATGAATTATATTTTTGACAGGCTTTGCTTTCCATTTGGTTAATGTCCATATCTACTTTAACTACACTTGGTGGAAATGGAATTTCCCGAATACGGGATTAAATAAAGTTCTAATCTGCTCTAATCTACACCGCAAAATTCATTTATTTATGTCAAAACAGTTCATTTTTAGACCCGATCTGGATCATTTGTCACTGTCAAAGACAGCCAATGAATTATATGTCATATTTGCAAATAGGAAAAATGAGCCCTGACACAAATTTGACCCATCCCCATTAAATTGGGTTGACATCATAATGGGATTAATGGAAAATTTAATCCCAGGCCTGAAATTGAACAGTAAATCTTTCTGGTTTGACTTACCATTTGGGGGCCATGTTTTGACCAGAAACAATTAAAAACTTTTCCCAAAAGAATCCTAATCTTAAACAAAAAAATGGCGCAATTAAAAAACATTTCTATGTTTACACCACGTAATGTGAACATAAATTAATCAACCTTTTGAGGATTTAAGATGACAAAAAGGGAAAAAAATAAAAGCGCATGATACACATAGTAGACCACACGAGGACAGAAAAAAAGGTATTTATTTGAGTTTTTTTTAACCAAACAACAAAATACAGCTACACATATGACGTGTTTGACATTTCGAAATGCATTCGTGTGCAACAACATCGTCACACGGTCATTGCTGTTTAAATCTCCATTTGACTCTGACTGCTCACCTCCTTTAACGATAGGGCATCTTTGATAAGCATTTTGATAAAAGTCGTATGCGAGAGGTGGCCATTGGGTTTCAAAGTCAACGTTGACCCCCAGGGGGCTGTGGGGGGGTCTGGCAGTAAATAAAGTCTCCCTTCTGAAAGGTTTAATATAAAAATAGACATGAATCTATGAGTAGTTAACACAACAGTGCATGCTTGAATATCCCGGTGGTTGAGAGAAATGAAATTACCGTATTTTCTCGCATATTAGCCGCGTTCGCATATAAGCCGCACCCTTAAAATTGCCTTAAAATCATTGGATTTTACAATTTCCCTCGTATAAGCCCTCGTATTGTATTTTCTCGCATATTAGCCGCCTCCACGTACAAGCCATACACTTAAAATTGCCATAAAATCATTGATTTTTACCATTTCTCTCATATAAGCCGCCCCCTGATTCACAATTTTCACCTTCATGTTCATGGTTTTGATTGGGGCTACAAATGTGTTACTTCAAAGGGAAAATGTTAAGAAAAATCATCACATAGAATTAAGTTTTGTGTCAGGTTACATTAAATTTGTTTTCGAGTGTGTCTTCATTGTAATCCAAGTTCATTTAAATTTGTTTATGTTATGTTACGAGCGCGTTGCCGTGCAAAATGTATCTCTGTCCGTCTCTCTCTCCCCCTGCGAAATCTGTATAATATTAGTACTATTAAACACATTTTAGTATACTATTAAACCACTAGTTATTTGTTACTTTGTTCATAGGTGGTGAATTAGAACAAATAAAAATATTTTTCCAATCCAATATCCTGTTTTGGTATTATTTTCAGAGGGTCGGAACAAATTTAGTTATTTTTAGTTCATTTTAATGGGAAACGTTCGTTTGACTTACAAGAAATTCAACATATGAGCTCAGTCCCGGAACCCATTAAGCTCGTATCTCGAGGTACGGAACAAATTAATTTATTTTTAGTTCATTTCAATAGGAAACGTTCGTTTAACTTACGAGAAATTCGACATACGAGCTCAGTCCCGGAACACATTAAGCTCGTATCTCGAGGTACCACTGTACTTGAATTAAAGCTGTCCGACTTTTAACTCTTAAAATGAATTTATCATGAGGAGACGTCCAATCCTTTTGAACTGGGATGCTTGGCAGTGAATGAACAAATTCCCACTTCAAATGGACTGACCGTCTATGGCTGCCATAGGGTTAATCAAAGCTCGGTTGTAAAACAATTAGCTTCATAGCGTGGAATTAAAAGCACGGCAATCCCGTGAATAGTTATCGTTTATTAAATGACCGCTTATTACGAGGGCTCTTAAATGGATGAATTACACGATGACTAAAAGCCTGAATTGGCCTGGCAGTAACAGGCGTTAAACCACTGATATAAAAAAAAATAGATAAATAACATTTTTTTTAAAAACCCTTCGCTTAAACCTGATCTTTGGCAGATGGGAACAAAACCAGTCGGAATGGTGTAATTAGGGCATAATGTCACATAATTAGATTCACCATTTAAAGTGCATTCATTGCCACGATAGATGTACACATAGTCTTGATTTATAATACCACTTTTTTCCCTAATTGTGAGGATTATACTCAGCGCTAATTCATCTTTTTACAACAAGCTAATGATAGAGTATATTCTCTGGATTTATACGTTGATGCTTGTTTTAATTGTGCACATACATGTGTGTGAGTGACTACATAGTATATATAATATACTGTGAAATCTGACCGTCTGCTGTACATGTTCTTTGTTCTCTCGCCTGGTAGCAAAACACACGGCACGAACGACAGGATGTGATGTCAGAGGGGATAGAGGGGGGATAAATATTGAGGTCATTGGGCTGGATGACATCTTTCGGATATTTTTGAGGGTGTGAGTAGCCTAAGGTGCCTTGATAACCCTCAGAAAATGTGTCGGGGGAAGGTTGTGTTCACACTTGTTTGTGTGGGTTGAAAAACAAAATGGCGGGTTTCGTTTTTGTATGATTTGTAGCGACCATCGTTCGCTGCCATAAACAGGGGATTTTAAGACAAAAGCAATAAATGAGTTAAAGATTAAGAGTTTTTTTCTTAGTGTTAGAATTTGAAGTACTTTTAATATATTGGGGCACTTTTAGAGTTGAATTTTTGGGTTTTGTATCCAATTTTTGGAGTTCAGAATTTGTCGGTTTGTTGTCTGAAAGCGTTAATCATGATAAATAAAATAAAATGATGAAATATGTGCAGTCAACATGAAGAAATGTATAGAGTTTCTCTTTTTCGGTTTAATTTCCGAAATTGTTTTCCATATTCAGTGGCCTTAGAGCAGGGGTGTCAGATTCGGGTTGGTTCGCGGGCCGCTTTAACGTCAACTTGATTTTGCGTGGGCCAGACCATTTTAGATATAATATTTAGATTTTTTTATAAAGGGATTAAAAGCCCTGAATATTCAATTTTTTTATAGATCTAAAACAATGTTTATTTTAGCTTTTTTTAATATATTTTGAGATTTTACAAAATGATTTTTGAACTAAAAACAGAAAAAAATCGATTAAAAAATAACAATGATTGATTTAAAAGGGGAAAATCAGGAAATTTAATATACATCCATACTCTTCATTTTAATTTGATCCTAAAACAGAAAGTCGGCACTCATGATTTACTTTCCCGGGCCACACAAAATGATGCGGCGGGCCAGATTTGGCCCCCGGGCCGCCACTTTGACACGTGCCTTAGAGCTACACCTGTATATACACAATTAAAATGTATTTTGAAGCCACCCATGACGACTGTGCTGGTTTGAAAACTGATATTTCCATGAAACCGTTGTTTTTTAAATTTTTACTACCCAGGCCGTTTTTAAATTTTTACTACCCAGGCCATTTTTTATTTTACTACCGAGGCCGTTTTTTATTTTACTACCAGGCATTGGTCCGATCCTAAAAATCCAAGATCGTGAAATCCCACTTTGGTCTGGAATGTCCCAAGCTACAGGTGTGAACACATCCCCATATGATTTTCCTTTGGGGTTTGTGATTATGTGTTCTTTTTTATAAGCAAACTATGCACATTGCTACTTAAGCTAGGTTTGGAAAAATGTCAAATAGTTTTGCGCGAATGGGAGCTGCCCGCTAATATTACCAATCCCCCTACGAGTGACTTTTCGTACAGTCAGATGCCCCTTGGCCAAGAAATCAAAACCGGTACCAGGCCGAGAGATCCTTCTGTAAAACAATCCTGGACGTTCGCCAACGGAGGACGCGGCAGGACTCTTGTCGTCTGTGGAATCCGGTCCACGTCCCAAGCATCCGCATCATACGAGCCCTTTGGAAAAGTACATCCTTGTTACTCCTCGCTTTCCTCCTCGTCGCCCTTGGAGCCTTTACTCCAGCGCTGGAAGCAGTGGACGGTGGAAGCCAGGAAGAAGCTGGTCATGATGGCTACAACAGATACAGAGATGCCCGAGAAAATGATGATTAGCAGGTCCGTTAGCGTGAGGCTGGCCTGGCACTCGCGGAAGCTGTCCTTGGAGAGCTGGGTCAGGGATACGCGACGGCCGTCCATGGGGAGGGAGCACTCCATGCCTTCCACTCCTGGACCCGGAGAGAGAAAATCAGATTAGACAGATTTGCCAGACACGCTAAAGTGGGCTCACAAGTGAGTGACGCCACGTTACGACGTGTAGGCCAATCTTTTTTGGGGGATGTTCATCGATTACGTAACGGCAAGGACAGACAAACTGGATTGAGGTTTACTGTTGTCCAATACGCCCCAAGAAAGTACCGTATTTTCTTGCATATTGGCCGCCTCCAGGTATGAACCGCACCCTTAAAATTGCTCTAAAATCGTTTAATTGTACAATTTCTCTCGTATAAGCCGCCCCCTGATTCACAATTTTCACTTCCATACTCATGGTTTTAATAGGGAGTACAAATGTGTTGAAAATCTTGAGAAAAATCATCGCACTTGGTATTTCTGAGATACCGTATAAATCGATTGCTGGATTGCACATTCCGAAAGGGTGTTGCCTGCACGTAGACAAATTCCAAAAGGAGGTCACGTGAGCAGTACAACCAGGAAGTGTGTCTGTAGCGGTCTAGTTTGTCATCCCTAGGTATGATAGCGACACCTTGAGCGAACAATGGCAGGCACATACATCTATTTTGAAATAAATGACCGTTTCGGCAGCATTGTCTTGCGTCATGGCGCAATGGCGTCATGGCACAATGGTGTCATAGCGCAATGGTGTTATGGCGTTTCATCTTTGTCACTGCAATGGCAGGCACAAGTTAATTTTTTCAAGTTTTATGCAAGGTACGGTTAATTTTTTTCTTGAATTTCATTCCTAGAGGTCAAAATTAATTTTGTTTAGCGTTTTATCTGTTTATCTTTTCGCTATTTTGAAAGAAATAACCGTATCGGCAGCATCGTCTTGCGTGATAGAGTTTCGTCTTTGTCACCTTGCAGTTTCGTGCATGTCAATTCTAATTTGTGCGCATATAAGCCGCACCCTCGATTCAGTCATTATTATTTTGAGCACCAAATACGGCGTATATGTCAATATACGTAAATACGGTAAATCCATACTTAATTCCTCATTAAATTCTATTCAATCCATTACATAGGTCGAGCATATCATCACAGAATATTTTTGATAGGCTTTGCTTTCGTTAATTAGTGTTCAGCGTCTGAAATTTAAAATGTTTCACTAATACGTCAGATTGCTATTGCTAAGGTTAACGAAGAAGTTAGCACTGAAATTTTCCCGTCGGCGCATCTCTATATTGAATTGTTATAATCTCCTTTTCCTATTCGTTGCCAGCCTCCCCGCTTTAATAACATTGTGCGACTTGCATTCGTCATAACTCCCGAGCGCCTAGCGATATTTGGATCATTTGTATGGCACGAACAGATGATCCGACCCGAGCCTCGGCAATCTGGTTCACGATTAGAATCCCATGCGTCGGAGCTAAATTGACAAGGAGCCAATGAAAACGTTTCAGGCACGAAACAGCGCACTGGTTAATGACAACATTCATTCCAAGACCTGTCAAACATGCCGTGTTCGTGCGGGAATCAGAACAAATGAGCTTGCAGACAAAAACGAGGAAGGTCTGGCTTTGCAAATGATGCATAATACGGTTAAGATGACTAACGAGAATACCGAGATGAAGGTCTTTGGGCTTGTTATGACTCCAGACTCTATTATTCTTGTCTATGAGAAGAAACAATATTGCAGGATACTTTCCTAGCCGAGACCCTTTTATGCTTTGACTCGGGGGAGCTTCAAGTAGAGATTATCACGAGCAAAACGGCTTTTTTCTACATGTGGCCTCACGTGAATTGATGAATTAGTTGAACAAACATTCCGTTTGAATGGGCAGGGTTCTTGAAAATGCAAACACCCCTTAGAAGAGAGGCTGTACTTCACATTAGAGCAGGATTACTCAGTACTCTGGGGTCAGAAAGTGGTCCTCACACTTGGCTTATTCGCTCTACAGGAAGTCTACATTTTGACACAATGACACCAACACTGACTCGCAAGGTGAAACAATTCCAGCCACTCGCTGTCCTGTTGCTAACAAGGCGTCTCTCTGACTTTAAAGGACAGGAAGAAGGACATAGACTCGATTCCAGAGTATTAGTGATGGAAACGTAAGATTAAAATAGTAACCTCTCCTAAAATGTCAGTGTCTTCTGCAAAATTACGTATATAGAATTTTTTAGATTTCCCTATACACATTTTAGAGATCATTTGATTCAGAACAACACTAATACTCTACTACAAAATATTCATATAGCAAGATCAAATTCTTTACCGAAGCTGTAAATGTACAATTACCGTAAAACCTCTATTTCAACGGGATGCCGTTCAATTTTTCTAAATTTCCCCGTAGTGCCGTTCAGTTAGAAGTGCCGTTCAATTAGAGGGTGCCGTTCTATTTTTCAATTCTTCCACCAAGGTGCCGTCTTATTAAAGGTGCCGTTCAATTAGAGGGTGCCGTTCTATTTTTCAATTCTTCCACCAAAGTGCCGTTCTATTCGAGGAGCCATTCAAATAGAGGTGCCGCTCAAAGGGAGGTTTTACGGTAAATTTGACGAAAAAAAGATGTTAGGTATTTCTAATGAGTCCCGGGTTAATTGCAATTATTAAAAGATGTTCAACTACCTAAATATGGAGTTTCAGTCTGTTTTAAATGTAGTAATTTCAATTCTTATGCTCAATTTAATGTTTTTTCATTGTTAAAGTAATGCTATGTTTTGCATCAAATCCCCATGTGAACACTGTCCAGTTTTCGACAGGTCAAGCTTTTACCCTAACTTTAACCCTTTGGAATATAGATTTTACCAGCAAATAAGAAATCTAAAGGTAGAAATACTACCAACATTCAGAAGGAAAAGACGCAAAGTATCACAAAATACAAAAATGCAGAAGAAATATAATGCCAAATGTACTGATGAAACACTGCAGACAGAAACCTTAACATAATCGAAAACCCTAGGCAAATTAACATAATTTTAAAAGTAAAACAAAACAAAAAACATTCCAGCAAATAGTTTTATGGTCCTGCAGACACCTGCATTTTACATTCTTTGGTCCAACTCGCTCAGATTATCAGGTTGATTTAAAAACCCTGCTTCGGACACTTGTGTAATCTCCAAAAGAGGGACCAACATTGTGTATTTAAATCCTAGTGTCCACCTCAAGGGCAAAATGGAATGATAAATCAGATTTAATAATGCACTAGCATTGACATTAATGATATGATAGCGCACTCGTCCTTCACAATCCAAGCACGGACAGTTGATGGATTACACGTGGGATTACATTTAGCCACGGAGACCGTTGATCCGCTGTCTCCACGTTTGATTGATCTACCTCGTTTTGATTGACCGCTCGTAGCGTTAACGTTGATTTCCGCGTCAGCGATAAAACGTTGTTTTCATTCGTATAAGAGCACTTTGTCCACGACAGGTCATAACCAGATTGCCCTGCAGCTTGCAACATGCCAATTACATATCAAGACGATGTGATAAAAAAATCACTCAGGAGGCGATCATGGTACCGTAAAGTCATAAAAAAAAAATCTATGAAAAATTCATAGGACGGGAATAGGGTGGGGGGAGAAAAGATATGTTAAGGGAGGCGAGAGAAATGCAGAATGATGAGCGAGGGTCGTGGGCGCATCACTCAGGAGGGGGATTCCTTCTGCATGGAAACCCAATCACATCGTGTTTCATCAGCGCTCCTATTGGCCGATGGACAAGAGCTCGTCAAAGTGAAAACCAAAATTTTGTGGTCAGGTTTTTAAAAAAACAAAACAAAAAAAATCCTTTTTATCGGCACATACCACATAAAGTGTAAAGATAGCCGTCGATGTCGTGGGTGGCCGAGAGCTATTTTTTTTTTCAAGACCGCTGTGTGGATTCTGCCGTTTTTCAGGGGGCAAGTTGAAAGGCTACAAAAGGAAAAGTCAGGCTTCGAATTCACCAGAACATGAGCTTTCTACTTTGATAGCTGTTCACATAACTGGACTGCCGTGCCCCGCAGGCAGCTCTAGCTCCAATTACCCCGGCCAATGCACCCAGAGAACCATGTCACCCTGAATTATACATAGCCTTTGTTCATCCTTAAGCTACCGGCGGATAAGACGACACTGGATCATGTTTAAACTCATTCCTTAATTAAACAATCAACTGTAATAACAGGTAAATGCCCTCTGTTGACATGTGGAAAGGAAAAAAATGAAGTTTGAGATTGAAGGGTGACATGAAAAGGCTGGTCTGTTTCCATTTTAATTGGTCAAAACTAGTCCAGTAATGATTTGTAAATATCGGCGTTCGTAATCGTGATTACTATATTGATTAAAAAGAAAATTCAAGTGTCATTTTGGACACAATTGAGCAGCCCTAACACGTCGACAGGGTTTTACTAGGGGTGAGACACATTTGGACAAATATAGTACAGTGGTACCTTGACATACGAGTGCCCCGACATACGAGCAATTTGAGATGCGAGTAAAATTTCAGGCAAATATTTATCTTGAGAGACGAGACAAATTTTGACATACGAGCATACAGTGGACGCGAGAGGCTGCTCGTAAGGACATCATGGCCACTGTCTTTCTGGTCGCAACTCCCTCGTGTAATGTCTCTGGGTGAGCACTTGGCGGAGCATTGCATTTTTTCAGTGTTTTTCCCCCCGTTAGTCAGTGCGAATGGCGGAGCTTGTTCGCTAATACGAGAGGAGTATAAACTACTTCTCGTTGGCAAGTGGTCGTGCGTTATCCTATTGTGAGGACATTTGTGTGCATCATTTTGGGAATATTTTGAAGGGAAGACAAAAGCAAACAACCCTCGATAGGATGCATCTGAGAGTCAGGGTGGAGGCGGGGCCAATAGAGCCAACCAGGGAGAAGAAAGGCATCAAAATTTAAAAGAAAAATAGAATTAAGTTTAGTGTAAGGTTAGATTAAACTTATTTTTGAGTGTGTCTGCATCGTAATCCAAGTTCATTGAAATTTGTTTATGTTATGTTACAAGCGCGTTACCGTGCGAAAAGTCTCTCCCTTCCGCGAAATCCGTCTAATTCTAGTGTACTATCAAACACATTTTAGTACTATTAAAACCACTAGTTATTTGTTGCTTTGTTAATAGATGGCGAATTAGAACAAATAAAAAAGTTTTTCCAATCCAATATCCTGTTTTTGGTGTTTTTTCAGAGAGTTGGGACGAATTAATTAGTTTTTAGTTCATTTCTATGGTAAACGTTCGTTTGAGTTACGAGAAAATCGACATACGAGCTCAGTCCCGGACCGAATTAAGCTTGTATCTCGAGGTACCACTGTAATTGCACGTCCAGAATTTGCTAACTTAACCAATTAACAGAACATATCTACCTTCTCTCTTAAAAGTAAGCATATGTCTAAATAAATATGGGAATTGCCCATCTGTGATGTGAGAAAATATAGTCCAGTTATTTAAAAAAAAATCTGGTTTCCTTTTCCCTGCGAAACGGCCTCTATTTCATTGCGCGGACCGTCGGTAATCAAACTTATGTGTGCCAATCTGTGAACTTGGCATCACGGGGGAAATCAAGACATGAAAAATGAAATGGGAATTGGCTTTGCTAGTATGGGGCTTTCTGGCTGCTATATTATGCAGTCTGTCTGGGGAACCGTGAAGATCAAAAATAGCAGAAGCTACGCATGTCCGAATTTGTCTTTTGAATCCGTTTTCTGCTTCTTCTTGCGTTTTAACCTTTGGATCCTTAACTAAGTAGCAAGACACGTGCCTACGTCTTAATTAGCTACATTTCTCTCGCCCTTAGGAAAGGTTTTTGTGACCTTTTGTCCAACATTAGCCAGTTAGCGTCGTCTACACCTACTCCTTATGGTTAGTTGATTCTCATTGGTATGCCATACAACAGCTTCATGTATACAGGATTTAGATTGAGCTCCAAAAGCATGTTTATGCGATATTAGATAAGTCAGGCCAGTACGAAAATGTTGTGATTCAAGGTTGGGGGAAAAAACATTAATAATTCATACGGTGGCTTTGCTTCATCAGTGTAAATTAGTGACCGACTACATCACATTCGGATTTTAGACCAATTTGCGGTTATACTGGAAACTGAGAAGCTCTTGTATAAGTTTCAACTTGCATTTGCTAAATTACCCCGTTAACCTCATTCGCATCTCATCCTATTGATTTTAGTTTTGGTTTTAATACTAAATTTATCAACACTTTTGCAAACTGTGTCTCAGGGACGAGAAGTGGATTGAGTTTTGTTCACAATTTTAAGTGACATCATGCATTCATAGTACCATAAGGGACATTTAAATCACAGTATTTAATCTTTTGAAAGCGAATTATCTTTAATGCCAATAGTAAAAGAAAAAAAATAGATTTAAGAAAATTGAACTGGTTTTTGACAAATTCAGGTTGAGGATAATATTAGAAAATGGGTTTGAAATTATATTATTAAAGGTTTGGGGTCCATGTTTTATTTGCAAGATTTTACAATGTAATATTCAAAGAGAGAAATTTGAATTTAACGAGATTAAAATTGAACGATTACAAGGTTAAAATCAAAATATGATGACTTAAATTATAGGTTGATTCAATTTGATTCAATTTGTGAAACAGTCATTTTGTTGCCTTTTTTTCCTCTAACATGAACCAGAAGTTGTTTGGTTTCTAAGGCATCAGCTTTTGCCAACGTAATAAAGTCTGTGCGCACAACACTTTTTTTGCGTAATATTAGGAGATTGTAGTCATATTTGGAGAAAAGTCATAAAATGATGGATTACAAACATGGCATTACTTATTTTTGCATCACTCTACGTCAACTTTTGGTGACATTACGTCAGTGTAAAAATGTCGATTTTGCAATCATTTTGGAGGTTTAAGTGATTTCTACTGATACAACTTTAGTGAGAATCACTATTGTTAATATTGGCAACATAGTTTTAAATTTAAAAACATTCAGATGGATATAAGCGGTTGTTAACTTTTCACTAGGCGAGCATCCATTACTCGGCTCAGTCCCTGCCTTGCATGATAAACAGGGATTAATGTACGGAATGTACAGTAAAGCACTTTGCCTGGTGTCACGTAATTGAGTTTCTTTCTCTCTGATGAATGAAACATGCGTTTCCAACACGCACACCAGAGACATTCTACTGTATGTATCAAGATCGCATCATGTCAACCTCTTTCCTTAATGAGCGGCCCATCTGTTATCATGTTACCGTTTCCAATGGCATGCTTTGGAGAGTGGTCCCTGATACCTTTTTTCCGCGATCAACCTCATTCAGTTATTTGATTAAATCGGTATGTGGACCGACGTCACCGTAATCCTCCTTTCTATTTTGTTTAATGTGAATCAACGATGGAAAGGGCGATTAAGTCCCGTACTGGTAGGTTTTTGTCGTTGATGGTCAGGCTACTGCAGGACCTAGCATGCAGTGCGTGCAGATTTTTATTGATTGGTTTCATACCTTTTTTGTTTCTTTTAAAGAGCTAGATTTGTTGTTTCCAGTCTACAGACTAATATGGCCTAACGGAAATTTGAAGGTCAGTTGCTCAAAAGGGCAGTAAACAGTTTTCAAGCAAGGCTATGCTAACAGAAATAGTCATTTGTCAAAGTTGAGGGTGAAAATTGGACCCACATTTAGTCTCACTGTCTGGATTATTAGTTTCATATTATTGTATATTGCTTGCAATGGAGAATATGCTTTGCTTTACCTTTAAACTTACTTTGTTATTATTGTATGTTTGCTTGCAACGAAGTAAATGCTTTGCTTCTCAGAGCTGCCAACCTCCGTTGACCCCATTTCAGGAGTTTTGTGTTTTCATCAGAAGTGAATGCGATTGGCGCCAATTCGTATAAAATGTAAAAAGATAAAAAAATGGACAATTAAAATCAAAGTATTTTTATCATACTCAGATGATTCACAATGCACTCATGTTACCAAAGTCATTTGGTTTATAGTGCAGTTGAATCAAATGCGTAAGTAAGATGGCGGAAGACATAGCAATGGTTTGAATTGGAGATTTGGCACTTTTCGGAAATAATTTGCTGTTCCCAAAAAATTTAGGTGACAATCTTTTGGATTGCGCGAATTTAGGGAGATTGTTAGGGGTCCCGGAGATTGCATTTCTTGTCCTGAAATTCCGGGGAACTTGGCAGCTCTGCCTTCTAACAACCTTAGTTAGTCTAAATAAAGAGGAACCAGAACGAACTGGATCCTAAAGTTTTGCCTTTGCTTATAAACTTCACTCCTGGAAGGGGACCAATTAATTGGCTGAGGTTGACAGCTACGGGTAGAGTGGTCATCTGAAAGAATGTGGATTTGAATCTGAGCCTGTCTCAATGCCAATGTATGCTTCAGCAAAATACTGAACCTGCACTTTCTTACTGTAGCTGTGCAAACAGTTGAGGACATTTTAAAAGTAATTTGTACACCTTGAGGTTAGAACCCGTTTGTAACATTTTCGGTCCAACATACCACTGGTAAAAAATTAAAAATGCCTGTCATAATACGCTGACATGACCATATACAAGAAGATTTGCGATTGTCATCATCGTCGGTTTGCGAGCAGATCAGGGAGGCGAAAAAAACGCAACAAATCCTACACCAAAGGATAATCACTATCTTTTTGAGACATCTGGTATTTGCTGACACCGTTTAGGAGGGGGATTCGTAGGGTGTTGAAAATTATTTTACCCCTTGCCTTTTTAGCGCTACACAGATCCGAGCTAAGGAGGCTGTTTTTGCATTCGGGTCAACATTCACACCCAAACAACCTTGGAACACTGACAGAAGAAGCACCGCCCACTCGCTCTCGGCAGCAGCCTCCACGCAAACGTGCATTCGCATCACATTTTCATTCCAAATCCATAGATCAGGTAGCATTTTTTGTCTTGTCGCGTTTCAATTTACCTCGTCAGCTAGCACGTGGTGGCTTTCTCGCACTTGAACGCTAACAGACATCAATAGTAATCATGTGGCTGAGCTTCAGTGGGAACTATTTGCGCAGTGTCTGATGGGATATGCTGCCGTGTATGCTCATAGCTGAAGGAAAGCGGATATTAAACAGCCTCATTTTTTTTTCCTGCGTGTGCGTGAACTAGAACAAATAGTACAAAACCCCCTATGGCTGTTAGAGGCCTCTCCGCTATTGTAAGCAGCTCACAGCCATAGTAAAATATGTCTGAAGCCTTAGTGTGAGATTTGTGTTGTTTCTCAGAAGCACTCAAACACACGCAAATCTCGTCCTCTGTTATCTAATGCAAAGTCACATGGCCTAAAATGTTAACCCAATTCATGACATTGTTTAAAGCTAGAAATTGATGTCCTACCGGATTTTCGCGCATGTACGGCATATTTGTCGCTGAAAATAATGATGACTGAATCGAGGGTACGGCTTATATGTGCATAAATTAGACTTAACGTGCATGAAACTGCAAGACGAAACGCCATGACGCAAGACAATGTGGCCAATTATTTCAAAATAGCGAAAAGATATATAGATAAAACGCTAAACAAAATGTATTTTGACGTCTATGAATGAAATTCAAGAAAATAAATAAACCGTATTTTGCATAAAATGTGAACAAAAACTCACTTGTCTGCCGTTGCTTGCTCAGGGCGCCGCCATCCTACCTAGGGATGACAAATGAGACCACTACGGACAAATTTCCTTGTTGTACTGCTCACCTGACTTCCTTTTGAATTAGTCTACGTGCATGCAAAACACCCTTTCGGAATGTGCAATCCAGAACGGTGAAAATTGTGAACTATATGAGGGAAATTGTAAAATTCTACGATTTTAAGGGTACGGCTTACACGTAGAGGCGGCTAATATGCGAGAAAACTCACTAACTGATTGTTTAGAATGAAACTGCGACCAAACGATACATTTTCTAAAATAGCGAGAGATGTGGGATACAACTGAATACTGGTCAGCAATTGGTCACAGGGTAGATCATCCAATTTCTGTATCGTTTTGTCCATTTGTACAACTTTTACCAGATTTCAGGACAGCTATGGTTTCTTTGAGATATTTTTCCACTCAATGAGAACAATTTAATTCCGATTTTTTTTCAAATCCTACCTTAGGCTCTTTCATGTGTTGATATCCAAGATATCTAGCAGGGGTCTCCAAATTATTCCAAAACCGGGCCACATGATTTCATTCCAACTAAACAAGACGACAGCACCTTTTCACAAATCTGTCTGGTGTAATCAGTTGATTGCATTCAGGTGCTGCTTGTTTTAGCAGAAAACTGATAGGTTTAACTGTAACGGTCAGAACAAAAACCTGGACGGACCACGGCCCTTTTGGACCATTTTGGAGACCCCTGATCTAGATATCTGCCCCATACGTCATCTGGTTAAAAAAAATCCAGATTGATAAAAATACAAATATTTTTCCAATCATTCCCCAAGAATAAAAGTCAAATTTCTAGGTTTAATATACTCTATATATCTCTTTGTAGGTTCATCGTACCCGAACAAGGGCTATTGTGTCATATTACACACTCGCATCAGCGGCTATGGGGGTGGAAGGGATAGACTAAATTAGAACGAGATTCGGGAGGAGGGGGTTCCCTCTCCGACGGAGAGGAACATAAATAGAAGGGATATGTCACAACAGTGTGTGTACAGTATGTAAAATCTTGCCAGATTTAATTACCGTTTGGAAGCTTTTGACTGTTATCCATGAGCCACGCAAACAGGCTTGCAAAGTTGCAGTTGCACACCCATGGGTTGCCCTCCAGCCTCACTACCCGCAGGGAGGGCAGCTGACTTAAGGCGCCCACTTTGAGGCCGGACAGCGCGTTACGTTCCAGTTCCAACTCCCGTAGCGAAGTCAGGCCCAGGAAGGCATCTTCGCTCACCATACTCAGGTACGGGTTGTTGCCCAGTCGCAGTTTGATCAGGCTCCGGGACTCCCCGAAAGTGCCTTTGGGGATTTCCGTCAAGTTGTTACTGCCCAGGTCCAGGAAGACCAGCCTGGAGGAGGTACTGAGGGTCCCCGGTTCAATGTAGGACAGCGTGTTGTTCCGCAAGTCCAGGTAGACCAGGTCGCTATACAGAACCAGGAAGTCCGAGGGGATGCGGGGTATCCAATTGTCGGCCAGGAGGAGCCGACGGACGTCCAGGGGGATCTCGTTCGGGAGGTGTATGAGTCCACGGCCGCTGCAGTCCACTGTGTGGGGATCCGGGCAGAGGCAGGTCGCTGGGCAGTTCTCCCCCCGGGTCCAGAACACAGAGGTCAGCACCATGAGGATAGGCTGGAGCCAGCAGACACATGGCAACATGGTCATGAGGGGGGGAAAGGGTTTGGGAGAAAGAGGGTGAATTGGGTACGGGGACGAAGGGGGTGATGAAAACAAAAGGGTCAGAGGACGGGAGATTCGGACGAGGGTGGGGAACAGGAGAGAGGAAGGGGGATCAAACCCGGTGATGGAACATGCCGGAATATGGAGGGACTCAGGGGTCGACGGCGGAGCAACGAAGAGGTCCAGGAGATCATTGAGGTGTCAAAGGGGGGAATAAACTCAAGCAACCGGAGGTACAGACCAGGGACGAACAGGATGGTCGGGGGGGACGCGGAGAGGGAGCGAGGGGGATTCCTCGGAGGATCTGGCAGCGGTCACCAAGAAGGTCTTGGACGCGGAGATGGGATTGAAACATGGCAAGCCGCCGCCACGTCCCCCCATCGGTCCATTAGCGAGCGGGAAAAGCCTTTGTGACCGAGAGAATCCCGTGGAACATCGCTCAAGCGTGCTGAAAGATTATCCCCCCACCCTCCCCCCACCTTTTATTATTAATATGCTTGTGATGATTCCCTGGCGGAGATCCCGGCATGTACCCCCCCCGATAAAAAAAGACAACCCCAGCTGTCCTCTCAAGTCCGATCAGGAGCGCGGAATTAGCATCCGAGCGGCAGCATGATGCGTGCAGATACACACGCGCGCATGCACATACACACGCTAACGGGCGCAGCCGGGCAGCTCCGACGTCTGCCTCCGACTGTGGCACGACTCAGCTCGCACCCCCAAAACAATCCCATCCTTCCTCCGCGGGGGCGTGTCTCAGCCTCGTTGTCAACACTTGATGTCACTTCCTGCGGTGTGACGAACTAATAACTATCGGTGAAATCTACCATAGAGGAAGCAGGTGCCATTTTGGTGACCTCCAGTGGTGATTTATGTGGGGAAGATGTCCTTTACCATCAAATAAGTTTGAACCGCTTTTAATAATGGGCCCATGTGTATCTTAATTAAAGAGAGAAAATGCTAATAACGCAAATGGACGCTGTTTAACCTGCATTTGTAAACAATTTGTTATGATGACATTTATATTTTACATAATGATAAACTGTCCATAATCTAGCACAATTTATCATTTAAATATATAAAATGGAGTGGTTTTATCAGCCCATGCCTGAAATTAAACAGTGAGGTCAACAATGTTGCTTTGGAATTTATCTAAATCACCCCAAACTAAACAGATAAGGAATGGAGATTGCAGAGACTAGTCAACACAGCCCAAACGATCATCAACTGCTCCCTAACTACACTGTCCAGCGTCTACAAATCCCAGTGCCTTAGAGGGGCAGAGAGCATTATAAAAGACAATATGCACTCCAGCTTCCACCACCTCAACCTGCTGCCCTCTAGAATGTGCTACAGACCCATAACAGCCAAGACCAAGGACAGTTTCTTCCCAAGAGCTGTCACCATACTCAACTCAAATTCTACACTTAGGACCTAATCAAATCCTATTACTACTACTTTTACTACTTAATTATCATGTTGACCACTTATTAATCTATTTCTATTTTTGTATCATTACTATATATTGATTACCTATGTGTTTGTTTGTTTTTTGTTGAGTCCATAGACTCAGCGAGTGGTGCGCTCCCAACAACTTGGCACGGAACGTCTCCAAAACCATAAAACTCATCCTGGACTTTAGACGGAACAGATCCGCTCCCGCTCTGCTGATCCTACTTGGACTATTTATTTATTTATTTCTTAATTATTGATTATTTATCTGTCTGTTTGTTGTTGTTATTTGTGCTTTACATAGTGAAAGCTTTAAATCTCGTTACACTTGTATAATGACAATAAAAGCATTCAATTCGATTCAATAAACTGCCAAGATTAGAAGGCAATGCCATATCTGAAATATGGTCATTTCGGGTGCCAAAAAACCCACAATAAACTGTACATTATTCCAAAAGGTGTGTCTAATATACAATTGGCTGGCGCCCAGTCCACCTTTCACCCCTAGTTATCTCGGATGCACTACAGCAACCCACTGCAACCCTTGTAAAATGAAGGGATGACTGTTTCAAATAATTTGGAGAGTACCATATATAGACTCTCACTGCTGAAGACACAACCATTAATTACTACCTCATTTGCAATGAGGGATTTTACATTATGTAACAAAATGAAGTTTTCACGTGGCCAAAGTTCGCCTAAGATTTCATTTCTAAAGCTCGCTGCTGACATCTGGACTAATCCTCAGCTCACGCGTGGCGCCCTTGCCGGGTGCTCTTTTTTAATCGACTGTGCCAAAGTCTCATGACACGTAATCCACATACGGTGTGCATTTTATTTGCCTCCGTGTGGATGAAGAAACCATCTTGGGCCAACATTTTTCCACTCGCAAGGTAATTCATACTGTTAAAATCTCACTGTGCAAAAACGAGTGACTAATTCATGACCACGCATTAACCGATTGTCATCATTAGCATCGTCTGTGCTACCAAAATATAAAAAGATCTCATTTTATGGAGGCAGTCCGATTTTACTCGGCAACAGAGCGGTCGTTACGTCTACCAGTCGAGGCACTCGAGCTGCATTTTAATAGGAAGCCTTTCAAGCGAGCCACTGCCTTGCTAGGTCTGCGAGTCTATTTCACATTAGCAGGCTGCCAATCAAAAAAAAAAAATGAAGAAAAGAAAGAAAGTCTGAAATTCATCTGGGATGCCGACCTGAATGCTAACAGGCTTTGACCTGAAGTTGACGAATTGCCTACAACTTTAAACACCACACTCCATTGCTCGTATTAAATCCACACCTCGGCCAATTGCTCCCCTTGTTAATGATTGCAATTCCTCATATTAAGTGATAAAAACAACGTGCAACCGTATTTACTCACAAAAAAAGTCTAAAATTTTCCCCAAAGTGGACGGGGTGCCCAATCAGTATGCACGAAATTCAAGATTCTGTAGATGTCACTGTATAACTGCTTGACTGTCTGGGTGGGTACATTACTTATTGACCACGCTATATTTATATTGTGAAAAGGTGATCGGGTTAAAGAGCAATACGCATGCGGATATCATGACAATACTATTAGCAGTCGGCAATGACGTTTCGTCTGCCACCATTGACCAAGACAATCCGGATTAGAGCTGAAATGGGTTAAACGAGATCGGTTTTACAAAAAAACATACTTAAAAAATCCCGTACAATAGTTTGTACAATATGAAACGATCAAAAAATTGTGTAAAATACGGGAAAAACGTATAAGTTGTCAGGTAGGAAAACCGTAAGTGTGCTACACACACAAAATGAGCGATTTGAAGTCTTCAGGAACAGTTTTTGTCAAGAAAATTGTGTGGATTTTTCATTTTCCCACATGTACCTTTATCTTCGCTCCTTTGACAACCTTGATGTAATCTCATTCAGGAAAAATGAATCCACCCTGCAATTGATTGTCTATCCATCTTGGAAACTAAAGTCAGCTAGCTACTCCATCACTGATAATTCGCACAGCATCAAGTAAAATATCATGCTGCTAGCTAGCTTGCTCGTGGCGTCTGACTACATACCTGTCAACTACGATTTTTTTTGATCATTTCAAATGGTGTACGCCAAGGGTGTCAAACTCAGGTTGATTCGCGGGCCGCAATAACATCAAGTCAATTTCATATGGGCCGGACCATTTTAGATATAATATTTCGATTTTTTTGAAATCTTACTTGTGCAAAAAATTGGATTATAAGAACTGGATCTAAAGCCCTAAATATTCAGTTTTTTTAATAGATATAAAACTGTTTGAGCTTTTTTTTCGTAGTAAGGGAAAACATCTAATAATCATTTGTTTTTCATTTCAAATGGAAACAAAATCTTTTTTGATTATATTCAATATTTAAGTGGAAAACCGAAAATATTTTTATATATTTATTTTTAGATTTTACAAAATGCTTTGACCTAAAGAAAAACAATGGATAACAAATTGCAATTATTGATTTAAAAAGGGGAAAATCAGGAAATATAATATACATCTATACTCTTCATTTGAATTTGACCCTAAAACAGAAAGTTGGCACTCACAATTTACTTACTCGGGCCGCACAAAATGATGCAGCGGGCCAGATTTGGCCCCCGGGCCGCCACTTTGACACCTGTGGTGTACGCCGTATAACTACGTTTGTATGGGATTTTTTTGAGTACATTTTTTTTGGTCAAACCGGCGGCTCTAATCCGGATCGTCTCGCGCACTGGTAGCAGACGAAAACGTCATTGTCGATTGCTAATGTTGTCAGGCTTTGCATTATATGCGCATCAGTCACTTATGCCTTTTCACTATATAAATATAGCGTGTCAGCAAGCAATGTACCCAGACAGTCAAGCTGTCAGCGAAATAAAGTGACATATACAGAAGCTTGAATTTACTGCATACAAAAGGCGCACCAACTGATTGGGCACACCGTCCACTTTGGGGAAAATTTTAGATTTATGTGCGCCCTATGCAAGTGTTTTATCGCTTAATAAGGGGAATTGCAGGGTAAGGGATTTGTAACCGAGTCAATGTCGATCCCGCAGCGGTTAGCCGGACCCCAGCGTGACAGTTTTCACCCACTGTAATTAAGCTCCACCCATCCATTATTGATGAATGTCAAGCACAGCGTGGCGTTTGGCCTGCTCAGCTGACGTGTATCGCCGTTTCTTGGTCGCAGCAGGTGAATGAATGGCTGGCGGAGGACATTGTGAGGAGTCTGCCGCAAATGTCACTTTGCCGCTTTGGGCGTTTTGGCGGCGGCGTGTTGAAGACGTGGTACCGGCAGCTGTCGCTTCTTGAAGCCTTCCTATGACATTTGGGGATTGTGGGCACCTTGCCCCTCGGAGATGGCTCTTGTTTGACAGGGGGATTGCAGAGGATGAACACTAAGGCCGGTAGCGACCGTTTTAGCGTCATTTGACACTTTGTTTCCATCCGAGGATTAATCTTTTCACAGGTCCCGTAAACAAACAACAATCATCAAACACCTGATACATTTTCATTCAAACTAACGTATGTTGTCGATGTCAGTAGCTCTGCACCCATAGCATCTGTGAGCCTCAATTTTTGTGTGATACATTCAGGTTATATCAGATTTATAATCGTATGTGGCGTAAGATCTGCAGAGGTTGACCAAAACAGCCCAGAAGATCATCAACTGCCCCCTACCTACCCTGTCCAGCTATAAAATGGAGTGGTTTTACCATCCCATGCCTGCAATTAAACAGTAAGTCAGCAATTTTGCTTTGGAATTTATCCAAATCACCCTAGTTGGAAGAAGCAAGTAAACTAAACAGATAAGGAATGAAGATTTCAGAGAGTCATCAACACAGCCCAAAAGATCATCAACTGCTCCCTAACTACACTGTCCAGCATCTAAAAATCCTGGTTCCTTAGAAGCGCAGAGAGCATTGTAAAACACAATACATATCCCGGCTTCCACCACTTCAACCTACTGCCCTCTGGAAGGCGCTATAGAGCCATAACAGCCAAGACAAACAGACTCGAGGACAGTTTCTTCCCAAGAGCTGGCACCATACTCAACTCAAATTCTATACCTAGGACCTAATCAAATCCTATTACTACTACTTTTACTACTTAATTATTATGTTGACCACTTATTTATCTATTACTATTTATTTATCATTACTATATATTGATTACCTATGTGTTTGTTTGTTTGTTGTTGAGTCCATAGACTCAGCGAGTGGTGCGCTCCCAACAATTGCCCTCTGGAAGGCGCTATAGAACAATAACAGCCAAGACAAACAGACTCAAGGACAGTTTTTTTTCCCCAAGAGCTGTCACCATACTCAACTGGAGTTCTGCCCACTCCCGCCCTGCTGATCTCACTTGGACTACTTATTTATTTACTATTTATTGATTACTTTGTTTTCAGTTTGTTATTGTTATTTGTGCTATACGTGGTGAAAGCTTTAAATCTCATGATACCTTTATAATGACAAAAGCATTCAATTATTTTGTCCAAACTGTTTTTTCATGAACATTACTTTGGTATTGGCTAAAAGAGCAAAGTATTTCTGAAGTAGTACATGATGTAAAACATTTGAGAAGCTTTTTTTGGAACATGCTCAGAAGCCAAAAGCAGCCGCCAAAACCCTCAAACCTCTTATAAACTCCCTTTTAAGGCATGTGTGCTAAGCCCTATTCCACCATGCTGCCAGTTCTCTTTCAAGAATTGGATGAGAGTCCCTGACAGAATCACAATCAGCAGGACCGGAGCCAGAAGCCACGACAGGTTTAAAATGAACTTTACAAATTGAAATCTCTTACGCCTCTTTTGTTTTAAAGCTTTAACTTTCAATGTCCTTCATGGCGAGTACGCCGCTACAATTTACTAAAAGGAGACAGCCTTAAGTGGGATTGACTGGAAAGAATGAGAACGGAATGCATAACACAGTCAACTGGAACAAGTGGACTTAATACAGGAAAGTAGAAGGTTCTTACCGGCGAAAAACAAGCGAGTAAAGCACGTCACCTTGATGCCATTGGTTGAGTTGCGTCTGTGCTTTCCTGGCAGATCTTGTCAGTCGGAAGTGGCGGCTTGTCTCCAGGTTTGACTGCTGGAAGGGCAGACTTGCACTTCCCTGATAATGATGACATTGTCCAAATAATTAAAAGCTGGGCTTACATGGCGACTACTCAGCTGTCACTCAAATGTCATTTGTCAGTACTTAAGTGAGGGAATTTACCAGACAGCAGTCCCTGGTGTATACAATTAAATTCACATTTCCATACCTGTCAACCTCGGCCAATTGCTCCCCTTGTTAATGATTGCAATTCCTCCTATTAAGCGATAAAAAAACAACATATTTACGCACATAGGCGCACGTAAAAGTCTGAAATTTTCTCCAAAGTGGACAGGGTGCCAAATCGGTATGCACTAAATTTAAGATTGTGTAGATGTTGATGTATGACGCTCACATCTTGACTGTCTGGGTACATTGCTTGCTGACGCGCTATATTTATAAAGTGAAAAGGGCGGAAGTGACTGAGACGCGTGCGAATATCATGCTTAAAGCATGACAAGGCTATTAGCAGTCGACAATGACGTTTTCGTCTGCTACCAGTGACTGAGACGATCCGGATTAGAGCCGAAATGGGTAAAACTAGATCGGTTTTACAAAAAAAACGTACTAAAAAAAATCCCGTAGAAAAGTTGTTATACAGCGTACACCAAGGGTGTCAGACTCGGGTTGGTTCGCGGGCCGCTTTAACGTCAACTTGATTTCACGTGGGCCGGACCATTTTAGATATAATATTTAGATTTTTTTTTTAATGGATTAAAAGAACTGGATTACAAACCCTGAATATTCAGTTTTTTATAGATCTAAAACAATGTTTGTTTTAGCTTTTTTAAAATACATTTTTAGATTTTACAAAATGATTTTTGAACTAAAAACAAAGAAAAAATGGATTAAAAAAAATACAATTATTGATTTAAAAGGGGGGAAAAATCAGGAAATGTAATATACATCTATACTCTTCATTTTAATTTGATCCTAAAACAGAAAGTCGGCACTCATGATTTACTTTCCCAGGCCACACAAAATGATGCGGCAGGCCGGATTTGGCCCCCAGGCCGCCACTTTGACACATGTGGCGTACACCATTTAAAATGATGGAACCCTCGATCTCAGAACTGTGAGCGCGATGAGCTAATATCATTAGGTGCTTCTCCATAAGCTGCGTTTTGCCGAGTAAACGCAGCTTATGGAGAAGCACCACCAATTTTGTCATACGCAGTTTCTGGGTGTGATGACAAGTAGGCTTTTTGTTGTTGATGATGACGACAGGGCCTATGTCCGATTATTATTATTAGCATATGAAGATGTGTATTTAACAAATCAGACTTCACCATAGGGGTGTAAAAGTGTCTTTTTTATATCAAATTGGTCCAAATTAGACATCCAAAACACTTTTTATCCTATGCACACGATTGAAGTGGACCATTTTAATTCCAATCTCCTTGGCTTTTTGTCAGTCACGTTGCCTACCATTTGACAACGCGTGTGGCCTGTCCAAGTGAGCGTTCTCCCTCGACTTCAAGCGCCATCCCGCACCTCCCTAACTGCCACAGCGAATGAAATGCTTGGGTGCCTGCGATGAGCGGGTTCAGGCAAGGCGCTCGATTCCTTTGTTGCGCTATTTAGGAAAACTTGGTCAGTAAGGTACCATTGACCACCGTGACTAATTCTGGTAAGTGCATTTACTATGTTAGACAACATGGTTGTCCTTTTGCTCATAACTTCCAAAATGTTTATAGAAAAGAACATTTTTGGGGGTTCATAAGATACAGTTAAAACTGTGTGCTGAGTTCTTTTTAACTTTTGCATTTGAGTTTGATTGATTTAATAAAAGGAACAATACATATGAAGGCAGTTTTTCCCAACCAGTGTGCCGTGAGTAATGGTCACGGAAATTCCAAGAAGTCATGCAATGCAATATTCAGAGAGAAAAATTAATATGAATATAATGAGATTAAAATTGTACTATAAGGTTAAAGTCAAATTATGATGAATGTTAAATGTGAAACACTCATTTTGTTGGTTATTTTTCTTTAACATGAACCAGAAGCTGTTTGGTTTCTAAGGCATCAGCTTTTGCCAACGTAATAAAGTCTGTGCGCACAACACTATTTTTGCGTAATATTAGGAAAAAAGTCCTAAAATGCGATTAAAAACATGACAAGACTTATTTTTGCATCACTTGAATCAGAAGTTTTCAGACATGAAATTTTGGTGACATTAGGTCAGTGTGAAAAATTAGATTTTGGAATAATTTTGGAGCTTTATGAGATTCTTGCTGATTAAACTTTAGATTTTGGAAAAAAAAGAGCTTTATGAGATTCCTGCTGATAAAACTGATGAGAATGACTATTCATAATATCGGCGACATAGTTTTATATTAAAAGATTTTCAGATGATGGTCTATCTTGAGATTTTGATTTTTTCAATGCAAAAAGTGTGCTACAGCTCAAAAACACTATTAATGAACATGTAAATATAAGATCAAAAACAGGACAAAAGACTAGAAAGCAACATAGAAAACAGTCTGAATATGATCAAATTTTTCTGAAGAAAGAATGCTAGCAGGAAGGCCTTCAAAAATTGAGAAAAATAACTTGCTCTCCGGTTGCATTGTCAAACTGAAGCGTCATTGTAAACACGCCACGTGCGCCCTTTCATGTCCTCAAGTCCTCATTGCTCAGCATGCAAAAGATAAACGATGATTGTGACTTTCGTCCAATCACGCGTGCTCTTTTATATTCGAGCTAACGCGTCGGTGACGTCAGCGTACCATACGGACGCTAATATGCTGATTTTGCACCGGTCCCGACGACCTTGTCGAGCTGCCGGAGGGACCGTGATTGACGGGACGCCTCCTCAGACAGCAGCTGTCCTACGCGGACTGGCTGGCTGAAAAGACATTGTGTCTGCCAGGGACGGAAAATGGAAGCGTCACGATTGGCGAGGACGGCGTGGCGCGGGCCAAAACACCGGTTTGCTCGCATCACCAGTAGGGAATTGGGACCAAGGCTTTCGCCTGCGGTCAGCAGAAACATCTGGATGCTGGAACGGCATCAGCCTTGTTTTGACTTAAAGTTAGGCAAAACGGGATCTAGCGTGTTTTACAATATTTGTCGGTAGTGATTTATCATTTACTAAGCAGTAAATGATAAATCACTTTGATTTTATTAACATTTTTGTCTATTAAAGTCAAGAGATGTCTGAATACTGACAAATTTTTGACATCCAACCTCATTGGATTTTCTCAAGATATGTTTTGCTAACTCTAATGTGCTTACATTTGAGTTAGCAAAACATTTATTGAGAAAAACTCAATGCGGCCGGATGTCAAAAATTAGTCAGTATTTGGACATCTCTTCTTTAGTTGTTTCAGAATTATTTTTTCTCAAGATATGTTTTGCTAACTATGTGCTAACATTATAGTTAGCAAAACATATCTTGAAACAACGCAAGAAGAGATGTCCGAATACTGACACATTTTTGACATCCTACCTCATTTGATATTTCTCAAGATTTGTTTTGCTAACTATAATGTGCTTACATTATATTAGCAAAACATATCTTGAGAAAATTCTAAAAAAAATCTGAAACTACTAAAGAAGAGATGTCCGAATACTGACTAATTTTTGACATCCAACCTCATTGGATTTTCTCAAGATATGTTTTGCTAACTATAATGTAAGCACATTAGAGTTAGCAAAACATATCTTGAGGGAAAAAATGAAACAACTAAAGAAGAGATGTCCAAATACTGGCAAATTTTTGACATCCGACCTCATCGGATTTTTCTCAAGATATGTTATGCTAACTATGTGCTTACATTATAGTTAGCAAAACATATCTTGAGAAAAATCTAAAAAAATCTGAAACAACTAAAGAACCGATGTCTGTATACTGACTAATTTTTGACATCTGACCTCATTGAATTTTTTCTCAAGATATGTTTTGCTAACTCAAATGTAAGCACATTAGTGTTAGCAAAACATATCTTGAGAAAAATCTACAAAAATATGAAACAACTAAAGAAGAGATGTCCGAATACTGACTAAACTTTGACATCAGACCTCATTGGATTTTTCGCAAGATATGTTATGCTAACTATAATGTGCTTACATTATAGTTAGCAAAACATATCTGCAAGACTGATATGAGAATGTGGATTTTCTTCGACAGCGAGTACAGTCGCCTAACTTCGCAAAGTCACACACACTTGCGAGAATTGTCTAGGTGACGGGGGCCACGTGAGGTGGTAGCGTGACGCCATCGGTCACCCCGGAGCACCGGTAGACATGCTGTGAAGCAATTGTGAGTGTCCCAGAACACTTCCTGTTTGCATGTCACAGGTTTCTGGCGGCACCCACTGAGCGCGAGCACGTACATGCACATTTGACCAGCTCATCACAAGATGGCGGACTGTGACTGAAGAGTGAAGAGTGAAATTCACGTAGCTAAATTGCTAGACAGGATGCCAACGTCTTGTCGGTGGAGAATAGACAAAGTAGGACGTGTGCCAAAGTCATTACTTAGCGATGCTAAAAGGCTCCAAAAAATGACATCGGTGCATTGTCATGAATCAGTGGGTAGGAGGGTCGGCATAGTGGCACCGATCGATCATCTCAGAATTGACGGCAAATGTCACTGGAGAAAAGACTGGAGGCTAACTTTGGCCTTTCCGCCACGCACTCAGACTTAATGTGGTGGGACTGTGCAGGGCATCTCTCTTATTTTAGTGTGTCAGATATGAGGTATTAGCCAATATTTATCGCTTTTAGTCTGTCAATTTTATGTACAGATTTTGGTAGCATAAAGAGGGTGTCAAGGGAAAGTGGAGAAAATATTTGTTTGGTCTCTCACTTTGTCAAGGTGATTGACAATGATAAATATGTATTCTTGTGGCTTTTTGAAATATATATTTTCATTATTATATGCATTAAAGTGTGTCAGAGAGTAGGGGAAACAAGGTTAATCTGAAAATGTGTTATTATAATGCTATTAATGTTGGTCTCTGGAGTTTAACATGGAACAATACTTCTCTCTAGTGGTCAGTCAAGAACTTTACATGTTGTAGTCTTTTCATTTTAATTGAGATGTACTAAAATAGTTGGTATTTTATTTGCTATTATTATCATCATCATCATATTAATCAGAATTAGTAAAATACTGTTTTAATATTAGTTGATTTACTTTTTTATGGTTATTTTAATGGAGAAGAATACACATTTTTAAAGAACATAAATAAAACAAATAACAATGAAAAATTATATGTTCAAATGAGATGGTGAACACATGTTTTACTCTTAGTAATGCTAAAAATGAACAAACAAAAACACCATAATATCCGAATGCATATTGAAAACCTGACTCAAACCATTTTATTTTATTTTTGCATATAGCACTTCAGGTTTTGACCGTTAGAGTGCAGAAAAGATGCATTAAAGTTGCAAAGGTCCTGCAAACCACCCCACTAAATTTCAACCCTTGCTTTGAGCATCATAATTTAATGACTCTTATTTTATCTGCTGTTGCAGAACTAACTTACCATAAAGATGACACATACTAAATGTGGTTTTAGTCTCCCCTGCAGACCTAAAGCCAGCTGAACCTAAAACCAAGGGTATGGTTTCTTCGATGTTTTGAAGAAATCATCCGGAAGGAAACAGATCTGGGATTCTAAAAGTTATCGCTCTCGGTGAAGATATCTACTCGGCTATTTTATTCCTTTTTTATGAGATGCTAAGATAACGGCCGTGACATATTTAACTCCCTCTCTAACGCTAGCAGGCCGAAATTTAGCCTTCAGGTCAAAGTAAACAAACTAATTATCATCTACGGCACATGTGTGTCAAAGTGGCGGCCCGGGGGCCAAATCTGGCCTGCCGCATCATTTTGTGTGGCCCGGGAAAGTCAATCATGAGTGCCGACTTTCTGTTTTAGGATCAAATTAAAATGAAGAATATAGATGTATATTAAATTTCCTGATTTTCCACCTCTTAAATCAATAATTGTATTTTTTAATCATTTTTTTCTGTGTTTTTAGTTCAAAAATCATTTTATAAAATCAAAAAATATTTATATAAAAAAGCTTAAATAAACATTGTTTAGGATCTACAAAAAACTGAATATTCAGTGCTTTTAATCCAGTTCTTTTAATCCATTTATAATTTTTTCTTCTTCTAAGTATTATATCTAAAATGGTCCGGCCCACATGAAATCGAGTTGACGTTAACGCTGCCCGCGAACCCCTGAATTCTAGAGTAATTATTCAGGAGTATTATTTCCCTTATATGCTCTGAAAATGGTACTACCATCATTTATAGTGAATAGTTATGGTTAAATATAATTATTTTTGTGTGATCAACACCAAATTTGGCGCAAAGTTGGCCAATTTGAACCAAAATGGCCGATGATCAAGGTGAATTGCATGCAGGTTCTTCACGCCTCATCAAAAATTCCACAATGTTCCAAAAAAAATGGGAATTTATCACGCTGGTTTACCCGCACGCTCATTACATGTGCAAACATCTGCTGAGCATCTGGAGCATGCCACCACAGCAACCCTAAATTGCAAACTCACTAATGAAGACTTTATCACTCTCCATTAAACCTTGAAAGGACTCTCCTGTACATAATAAAGAAAAACTAGGACGATAGGCCCGCTAATGAGCTGCCATACCAAAAAAAAACGGTGCTTTTTAAAAAAGACCAGTCATCCGGCAAGGTTTACTTCTTTGCCAGAAGTCAGCGGATGCTTTGTACATTAGCTTAGCAATAGCAATAACATTTATATAAATGTGTCGTGATGTGGAGGGTTTGGGCGTATATTTTAATGGAGAGAAACATAAAAAAGGCAGTTTCAAGAGGCCACGGAGGACCTGAAGGCGAGCGTGCAAGAGCCAAGTAGAGTTCACGTTGAATGGGGCGACCTACCAAATGGGTCACGAGTGTCACAAGTCATTCCGTCATGGGGTTGTGCTCTTTGACTTGATGGGAAATTCATGCCCGGTGGAAGTATTTGTACACAAATAATGGTTATTTCAAAACATGGAAGGCAACACTTGGGAAACCTGCAATGGAAAAGATGGATTTAGTGATTTTTCTTTTTAATTGTGCAGGGGGAATGAAACAGGTTTGTTAGCTGTATTTGTTTAGGTCTCAGGAAGATATGTTGAAGAGAGAGATTACGTTTTTGGCTCCAAATATCTTTATAATATATAATTTCTAACAGTTATTTTAAATCATCACCGTACACACTTTCTTAAAAAATAAATAATAATAAATTTAAAAAATAAATAAAAAAAATAGCATATGAAGATAGTTTCACTGATGAAATTGGTAAACATTTCTAACATGGGTAGACCAATCAGAAAGGAATGCTTAAAAAGATATTTAAAAAAAATAAAAAATAAAAAAAATGCATATGAAGATAGTTTCACTGATGAAATTGGAATTGGTAAACATTTCTAACATGGGTAGACCAATCAGAAAGGAATGCTTAAAAAGATAGAAAATTGCTATTTTGGTCATTTCCAGGTTTATTTATCTATTCAAACAGATACTAGAATTTCTCAGGAAATTCAGGTCCTAAAACCCGTTTGTTATAAAGTCTCAAGAAGCCATCCTCGAAAAGACAAGCGTTAGAACTGGATTTTTCCAGTGCCCCCCTATGTGAAAAAGTTGTCCAAGAAAAATGCATCTATTAATTTCTAGAATTGTCATCTCCCCAAAGCCATTTTAACAAGAAACTGTTTAAGTTGACCATCACTAATATACACACACACACAAATAATAATTTTCATCTACATTCATGATTCTCTCCACACTGATGCGATCGCCTCGGCTGCACAGTTAAATAAGAGAGGATAGTGCTAGTGCACAATTTAGGATTTAAATAAACAAAATAATCCTACAAAAATGATAAACACGGACTAAAATGGCAACTAAACTGGGGAGAACTAGGCAAACATGACTTACCTGAACCGGCGAAACGAGGCAGTATACCCCCACAACCAGACATGCCAAACACAAGGGTTTAAATACACACACAGTGGCTGATTGGCAATTATACACACCTGGACAAAAAAGGGAAGGGGAGCCCAGGAGGGGCAAAAGAGGCAAGAGGCAAAATGCATGCAACAATCACAAGTTATATAAAATGACTGTAATGAATAAAAAGAAAGCATTAATTCAAAAAAAAGTGGATTAATATTGACCTAGAGCAGTTGCAACAAGTCATACAATGTAATATTCACAGCAAAAATTAATATGAATACGAGATTAAAATTGAACGATTACAAGGTTAAAATCAAAATATGATGAATGTTAAATTATAGATTAAAATACTATTAAAAGTCGTTTTGTTCCTTATTTTTCTCTAACATGAACCAGAAGTTGTTTGGTTTCTAAGTCATCAGCTCTTGCCGACGTGATAAAGTCTGTGAGCACAACTTTTTTTTGCGTAATATTAGGAGATTTAAGTCATATTTGGAGAATAGTCATAAAATCATGCGATTAAAAACATGACATTACTTATTTTTGCAGCACTAATATTATATATAATATAGAGTAGAAAAGAAAATATAGATATATATATACTCGTCAAGAAAACCTATTAAAAAGTCAATTTAAATGTACCCCCCAAAAGCTACATTAACAAATCTTAGTTTCTTTTTACAGCTCAAAAAGGACTTTAAAAAAAAGATTGTAAAAATGTTTCCCAACTCCTGTTTTAGGGTGTAAACGATGTCATAATTAAAGGACTCAGCAAGGTGCCGCATGGATTTGTGTGTATGATTGAAAGTTACAGTTGAGGGGCAACAAGGGGTAAACCTTTTAGCACACGCGCCGCTCGTCCCGCGGGTCACACCGGGGTCTCCGGCCTTTCACGCCGCTAGCCGCTAATGAGGTTGAAAAATCTCCAGCTCACACAAACGACCTCTAACAAAAAAGTCTGCTGCTTAAATGAATTATGACAGAAGTACACACACAACACACACACAGTGTGTTTTCAAGCCGAGTAAAATTGTTCTTTTCCGCGTTGTGTTAATGTTAGGTTTATTTTTAAAAGCGACTACAATGTTGGATTCTGAGGTTGCAGATAGTTTTAGATTTGGATGGAATAAAGTGGAGTTATGTTTTATTTTGGAGAGAATATTTTAGTTTTAATTCAAGTTAATGCTAAAGTTAAAAAAAAATGTATTCAATGCAGTTTTTTCAATTAGCTATGAGTAAATAAAAGAAAATCTGTAGTATTTGAATTATTGTGTACTGAATACAGTACTGCGTTATTTACAATATACTACATTGAATTATTTTTTTTATTTCATTTTTTTTCAAAGTGGAGTTACTTTGGGTTTAGGAAAAATAATGTTCTGAAATTATTTTATATTGTGGTTTAAATTATTTAATATAATGTTGGTTTTAGGAAAAATAATGTTCAGAACTTGTTTTATATTGTGGTTTAAATTATATAATATAAAGAAAATGCTACAAAAATGTAAAACTTGTTAAAATGGGTTAATATGGTCATTATGAGTTTTTTCTATATTTAGATACTATAACATTGCATGACTGTAAAACTCAATGTAGAATTCTAACTATACATTGAGGTCCATGGTTATAACTAATATTTATTATTATATGTATTTAGTATGTTTAATGGAGGTAAAAAAAATATATGTAAAAAATTATGGAATATGAAAGAAATATGAATTTTGACCTTTGGAAAAGCAACAAAACTCAATTTTAATTTAACCTACTTAAACATTATGTACCAACCTTGTAATGAATGGGGAAAAAAAGTTACTCCACTTGTATTTTAAAGTTATAACTTAATATGGAAAATAAATTTTCATTCACAATAAACACCCATTTAAATAACATATAGAATAACAGTTAACATATTATCACATGAGTCACAAACAATGAAATCATAAACATTACCTATCAAGTCAGATTTCAAACAAAAGCAACTTATTTTAATAACAGATCTTATTTTTTATTGGGGAGAATCAATTTGAGCTTTTCTATTTTTAGAAAATAAACCAATAACAATATTACAAATAATGAACTTGTTACATCATTCACAGGGTTACAGTCAATATACATTTATACAGAAATACAACATGTCCCACATTGGTTGCCATGGCCTTCTCAACCAGCGCTTTAAACAGGGACCCCCGCCTAAATTAACCGACAGGGGCCGAGGCGGGCGGGGTGTGGGTTGGGGGAAGCACGGGGTGGGCGGGGTAACGTCGGTTTCACACTGCGTGGGACCAAAATGGCAGAAGAGGGGGCTCTGGTGCTTTTGTTAAATTCTCTTTCTTGACATTTTAACGGGGTTCAGATCTGGCAACCTCCGTCGACCCTATTTCAGGAGTAACCTTGTTCCATTTCCAGAGTTTATCCGGAGTGAATGCGATTCGCGCAAAAATCGAGACAAATGATTCATCAGAACTTGCACTCGTCTTACCGAATTCTTCCAGTTTACAGTGCAGTTGAGCCAAGATGGCGGATGGTGTGAATTTCAAGGCATTTAAATGGGAAATTTGGTACTTTTCTGAAATGTTTGCTTCCCAAAAAAATTGAAGTGACAATTTTTGGGGATTTCCGGAGTTTAGGGAGGTTGTCCGGAGCCTTGGATTTCCGGAGTGAATGCGATTTACGTAAAAATCGATATGCGCTAAAGTCGCACAAGACAAATCATTCGTCAGAACTTGCAATCGTGTTACCGAATTCTTCCAGTTTACAGTGCAGTTGAGCCAAGATGGCGGATGGTGTGAATTTCAAGGCATTTAAATGGGAAATTTGGTACTTTTCCGAAATAGTTCCTTCCAAAAATATGCAAGTGAGAATTTTTGGGGATTTCCGGAGTTTAGGGAGCTTGTCCAGAGCCTTGCATTTCCAGAATGAATGTGATTCACGTAAAAATCGATATGTGCTGAAGTTGCACAAGACAAATCTTTCGTCCGAACTTTTAACGCGGATTATTCACGATGCAATCGTGTTACCGAATTCTTCTAGTTTACAGTGCAGTTGAGCCAGGATGGCGGATGGTGTGAATTTCAAGGTATTTAAATTGGAAATTTGGTACGTTTACGAAATGGTTGCTTCCCAAAAAATTGAAGTGACAATTTTTCGGGATTTCCGGAGTTTAGGGAGGTTGTCCGGAGCCTTGCATTTTTGGGTAAACTCCTGAAATTCCAGATTCGTTGGCAGTTCTGAGGGTTCCTCACTTCCAAAATTGCGTCAGGCATTTCCGAACAGTGGAGGACCTCACGTGCCATTTATCTTATTTTTTTGGTAATGTCTTGATTCACAGTAAACCACAAAAGTCGTACCGAAAATGTTGGTAAAAATGTGAAGCAGCAGAAAACGTTATTGAACGACAGACCTTAATGAGTTGAGCTGCAATCAAAATTCAGCTCCTTCCTGGGGTTCTATTTGCTCAAGTTTGACATTTAAAATGAGCAGGGGTTGCTTAACAAGTACGTTGAGGGAGTAGGGGGGCGGAGGGTGCGGACCTAGGAAAACACCCCTGAAAGAGAAGTTTAATGAAACCGGCAGCGCAATCACACATACTTTGACCCGAACCCACCTCCTGGATATTGTTCTTAAAACGGTGAAAGTGTTATTCATGGCAAAATGAAGAATATTTGGCAATCACTGGGAAAAAAATAAGTTTTTTTGACCTTCAATCAAGTCGGCAGCAAAATTGGCGTACCTCTGGGCTCTTTCCCGGGGGCTCGTTAGCTTAGGTTTCACTTAATGTAAAAAAAAAAAATGAGCAGGAGAAAACAGTCTTGAAATAAATTGCTGGTTATGTTAACTCGGGAGCTGCCATTGACGGACATTTTTTTCAGTGCCGTCGATGGCAGCTAAAGGAACAAGGAAATTACCGAAAAGTAGTAGTGACAGATCGAAAAGTTTCTCCAGAAATGACCTTTTCTACATTTTTTTTTTTAAATACATACATTTTCAGTGAATTATAGAATTGAAAAGAAAACATCCAGGCATATCTTAAGTCTTCAATTCTTCAACAATTCAGTTTTGAAGGCGTTCTTTCCTCAATTCATGCTATCCGAGTTTAAATTGCAAAATTCCGGGAGGCACTAAAACCTTTATCTAACCTGAATAAAACATGAATACTGACTTTCCCAAAATAAAAAAAGCAAGTTGGTCTCCAACTTTTTAGGACTAGCTTTTTAAAATACTTTTCACAGTGTCGAAAAATAGAGTTGACAAGACTGCAGCATTTCTTCGGTTTGTGTATTGCTTGGCTTTTTCTGCTAAACGCAGACTTTCGTTTTATTTTTAAATTGCAAAAGACAATACTTCACGGGGTGAACATTTTATCTTAAAAATCAAATTTAGCCAGAATCTACTGGCTTGAAAATGTAGATGAAAAACTAGAATGGCTTCCTTGTCAATCCAACCAGTAAAATGTGATTAATGAACCCAATTTTATCGTTTATTAAATGGATTTTTAAGAGTATTTATGTTTGAAAACCTTGGATAAAAAATACTTTTGTTACATGGATTTTGAAATATACGAATTTCCAAAAATCTAGATGCATTTTCACAAAGTGAAAACAAATTGTCGTGTTTTTATCAAAATATTTGCCACACTTAAAATCGAAAGCTACACCAAAAATGGGGAGCATCTGCAAAAGTCTTTCCCAATCAATTTTAAAACTTAATGTGAAAAAAAAATCCAGAATACAGAAAGTGATCAAAGTGTTCAAATGGTGCCAACTCTAAAGCAAATGTTAATATTTACAATAACAAATCAGATGAGATGACCCGCAGACTTTGCGAAACATTCGCCCCCAACTTTTCTACCACTTTTACCAAATTCCTCGCATCTTTCATCCGTCTGTGGCACCGTATTGCATCTCAGTAAAACAAAACACAACTCCTACACAAACTTTTCTCATGTGTTTTCATTTGAAATTAGATGTACCGTATTTTCTCGCATATTAGCCGCATCCGCGTATAAGCCGTACCCTTAAAATTGCATTAAAATCGTTGAATTTGACGATTTCTCTCGTATAAGCCGTCCCCTGATTTACAATTTTCACCTCCATATTCATGGTTTTAATAGGGAGTACAAATGTGTTATTTTTAAGGGAAAATCTTGATAAAAATCATTGCACGTGGTATTTCTGAGATGCTGTATAAATAGATTTCTAGATTGCACCTTCCTGAAAGGTGTTGCCTGCATGTAGACAAATTCAAAAAGGAAGTCACGTGACCAGTACAACCAGGAAGTGCATCCATAGCGGTCAAGTTTGTCATCCCTAGGTATGATAGCGACACCCTGAGCGGGCAATAGCAGGCACAAGTGAGTTTTTTCACGTTTTATGCATGATAATGTTTATTTGTTTTCTTGAATTTCATTCATAGATATCAAAATGATTTATGAAGCGTTTTATCTGTTTATCTTTTCTCTATTTTGAAATAAATGACCGTATCGACCGCATCGTCTTGCGTTACGGCATTTCGTCTTTGTCGCCTTGCACTTTCGTGCATGTCAAGTCTAAATTGTGCGCATATAAGCCGTACCCTCGATTCAGTCATCATTTTTTTTGCGACAAATATGGCGTTTATGCGAGAAAATACGGTAAAAGAAAAGAAAAAACTGTACGTGTGTAGCCTTAAGAGCTTCCAAGTTGCGGGTGTGGTTGGGTAAGGGTTGAAGAGGCCAAACAATTCCGCTTGGGCTATTGTTCACGCAGCGTTTTCAGACGCCATGTTTTCCCCGTGACGACAACACTGACAAAGATTGACATCTCAAAACATAGAAACAAAGTATATTATCTTCAAAGGGGGTGAGGGTATTGGAGGTTTTTTTTATCTACATGATTGTGCAGCTTTTCCTAAGCAACTCAAAGCATCGATGGAAGATCCCAAGCGTTTTTTTTTTCCTCATACTCGTCAGAGCAAAAGTTGAAAATCAAAATCCGAACAATTCAGTCAAACGCGTACACAAATTGCAGAAATAGAACACGTTTGCATCCACCTGATTGTAACGTCTATCCGTGACGGTGAAGGTGGCAAAATGGAAGAAGAAATAAGATGGATGGATGCAGGGCGGCCACGCATCTGAGTCATCTCACCCAGCATGCTTTGCAACATGCGTAGGGAGGGCTAGAGGGTGGTTGGGGGATGGAGTGGTCAAGTGAGTCAGCCCTGTGAAGTGGTCCTTGATATGTCCACTAAGGAACGAGGTAAAAACGAATGTTGTCTATGTTGGGAATCTTCAACACAACATTTCACACCATAGTGAGATTTTTTTATTTTTTTTGCCTTTCATGAGATTCTCCTGATGTCAGTCTTTGCCAAAAGGTCCATTTGATGGTGCCAAAATCCTTCCGAGATTGACAGGATCCATGTTTTTTGTTGTTGTTGTTGTTGTTGTTGTTGTTGTTGATGATGTCCGCCCTTTTAAAGGGTAGCTCTTCTCCTCATCTGGTGTATGACGTCATATTGTCTTTAAATGTGGATAAACTCCTTTTCTTTTTCCATCTTAGTTTTTTTTTCATCTTTATTTTTCCTTACAAAATTCTTTACAAAATGACAACAAACCAAAGCATCAATGAAAAGCAGTGGAAGAAGAAAAAAATACGTAAGGTGGAGCTTGCTGGTCACTCGTTTAGGGGGCGGGGCTCCCTTGAGTTATCGAACTCGGTGGGTTGGATGGGAAGGTGGGCGGGCGTAAGGGAGAGTCGGGTGAGTGAAGGTCAAGTGTCGAGGAAGGGGCGGGGTCACACCAATAAGGATCCACCGGCCCCCTCGGAAACGCCCCCCCCCTTCCTGGACTGTTGCTCTGCTTGGGGCGGCGGGGAAGATCAGACCTCCACTGACTGGATCTGGTTCATCTGGGCCCGCATCATCTGGACGCTGTTGAGGATCTTTTTCTGATGGCCCGCTAACGTCACACCCACTCGGAGGATGTCACTGCGATGGTTACAAAGCCATTGTAACAGCGCAAGTGAAAAATACACAAGCATGCGCATTTAAGTCGAGATAAACTGGGAATTTGAATCCTACACCAAGGGTGGCCAACTCCAGTCCTCGAGAGTTCTATCCGGTCTGTTTTCTATACAGTGGTACCCAATGTTCCCTCTAATTTTTTGTTTGTCTGGGCAGAAAGACAACCTCCCTGAGCACACCGAGTACCGGTGTGAGCAACATCCTCATTGCTCGCTATTGGCACACAACCAGTATCACACCTGCCATAAGCAGGTGTATGTCTACTATACATAAATGATTTAGTAATAATAAAATGTAATGATTAATATCTATGAATGGGCGGCCCGGCGGATGAGTGGTTCGCGTGTCGTCCTTACAGCTAAAAAAAAAAGGGATTTTATTTTGTGCGCTCCATATGATTTGCTGTGCGCAGAGAAGACGAGAGTAGTGCGCAATAGAGGGAACATTGCCCGCGATACGATCAAAATTTGGAGATGCGACCAAGCCAGGTGGCCATGACATGAGAGGCTGTTTATCATTGTAGCGCACTGTCTTTTTTGGCGCATCTCTTTCGTGTATCACAGATATTTACGAGCACTGAACGATTTATTCAGATGAGTTTCGACCAGGAAACGCACAACGCGCAAGCGCGGGCGAAAAGAGGGCTTTCTGGGTAATGAAGTATACTCATGTACACAACATCGCCCAATTTTAGTTATATTAAATACATTTTATTACTATTAAACCACAAGTTATGTGTTATTTTGTTAATAGATGGTGAATTAGAAGAAATAAAACATTTTTTCCAATCCAATATCCTATTTTTGGTGTTTTTTCAGAGGGTTGGAACGAATTAACGACATACGATCTCAGTCCCGGAACGGATTAAGATCGTATGTCGAGGTACCACTGTATATCCCTCCTCTGCCAGACCTGAATCAAATGATCAAATTATCAGCAAGCTCTCCAGAAGCTTGTTACTGGCCCGGATTATTTGATTCAGGTGTTGGCGGAGAGAGATCTGGAAAACAGCCTGGATTCCGGCTCTGGAGAACCGGGGTTGGCCACCCCTGACCTACACCATCGTAAACAGAGTTAAATTTTTATGACAGAAATTCTGTTATTGAGTTCGCAGGCTTTTTTCAAAACGTGATAATTCGAGTAAAATGAGTTGGCTTCAAAGTTCAAGGTAAGCTACGCTACTCGATGAGATACGATAGTTTCCAGACCCAAAAATCGCATTTTTTTTTGGTCATAGGTTGGCTTGGCATGTCACAGGCGTGTTTGAATTTTCCGAAAAATACGCCACATGCCGTTATAGCAAAGAGATTGTTACTTACTCCATGGTCATCTGGGACACTACGTCAAACGTGGTGAAGTCAGAGTTGGAAAAGTTGTCCTTGTACTGGCCCATCTTGATGGCGTCCAGCCACTCGTCCACTGTGCTGAAGCTGGAGAAGTCTGGGATGCTGCGGTCCAGTAGAGGCAGATGCACGCTGAAGGGGGCGGGGTTTGTGGGTAGGGGGGCCACAGGATGCATTAGAATGAATAATGACGGAAATCTTTAGATTGCAGTCACTCTGCGGACCACCTGCGATTGCTTCAGGAGGCGGTTTTGTTTCTCAAGACCTGAGGATATTTCCGCAGGCCTCGTTCATCAAACTGGCTTTTCCAGATTCATTTCCTTCTAGAATGGATTTCCCAAATGAGGTGCTGAGCTTTTAAGGGCGAGAGGCAAAGAGTTCTTTGTACGAGATGTCTGTGGAAAATCAGCAATGTTTGGGAAGTGCAAAAGGGCCTCGATCTTGGTTTGGTGTTTGTCAGAAGGATTTGTAAGAGTCAATTTTAACAAACTGAAAAACTACATTCCTCCTGATTAGAAGCCGCTTTCACACCGAGTCCCTGAGCCAGCTTTATCCCGGCTCATTGTCCAGCGCGCAAGGATATGACCGGTTAAAGCCGTAAGCCTGTCTCTGATGCACTGATTTGCCGAGCTAGCTGTGCTAATCCAAATCATCCAAGTTATTGCAAGTTTTGTAAGTCGCTCAGGTGCAGAACGTGATTAACACTGCCCAGAAGATCATCGGCTGCTCTCTGCCCTCACTGGCATTGCCAGCCATCGATACCTCAGCAGAGCCAGGAATATCATCGGGGACCCATACCACCCTGGTCACAATCTGTTCCAGCTTCTGCCCTCTGCCAGACGCTATAGGTCCCACAAAGTACGGACAAATAGGCTTAAGGACAGTTTTTTTCTGCAATCCTTTCTGCGTAATAACTTCGGGGTGAGGTAATATGAATAGACGTTTGGGCGGTGATCTGCCTCCTACTGGCTGACTGAAGGTAAGTGAAAGACAGTGAGAGGTAAGTGATCCGCTTGGGGGGGGTGATGCGATGTATCCATCACGGCAGAATGCCAAATTACGAGTCCGAAATCATCACTTATTTGGGTCTTTTGCTGGGAAAACGCACCTTATGGAGAAGCACCACAAATTTCGTCATACGCAGTTTCTGGGTATGATGACAATTAGGCTTTTTGTCGAGTCAATGATGATGACAAAGCCTATGTCTGATTATTATTATTATATAAATCACCAAGGGGTCGACAGACCACATTTGAAAAGAAACAGACACTTAAAACACCCAACAGTTTAACTCACCCGGAGGACAACGGTGTCATGGCCTTCAAGGTATTGGGATTCCGGATCATCTTGTCCAGGTTGTTGACAATCTGACTATACTTTGGCCGGTTATTGCGGTCTTTCTGCCAGCAGTCCAGCATGAGCTGGTGCAACGCGCTGGGACAGTCCATGGGGGGCGGCAGCCGGTAGTCCTGCTCAATAGCGTTGATGACCTGAAGAGACACATGCTCCATTACCACCTCCGCAGAGAGTGACCCAGAAAAAAAAATCTGTCTTTGTAGGGAAACACTGCACTTCCAGCTCCGTTTACTACACCCCACGCCATCTGCTGTCATTAAAGACATGTTATTTCTGCTCAATATGCCATCTTGAATATTCTGTGTTAGCCGCCTTGACATCACCTATGGCCTCCAAGTGTGGCCTGGTAATTGATTGCTTGCTCAGTTGATTGGGGGCACGCTAAGGTGCCGCTTGGTTAGCCGGGTGGAACGACCCGGAAGGACGCACGGTTTCATTCCAGTTCATTACGGGGACCTATTATATAAACCCCATTCAAAGACAGATTAATATCATTGAGGAGACGTCCCAATAAGGACCCTGGTGGCGCCCAGGCGCTATCTGGAGCTGCTAATAAGATAACAGCTGAGGTCCTCTGTCCTCGCTTAGCAAATTAGCGTTCTCACTTTCAATTTCAAACTCTTCTCATTGTCTCTTCACCACGCTCCCCCCTCCATAATATGCTCTCTTCCCACGACTGCCTAGAGGGAGAAATTGAGTCTACAGACGAGACAAGAAATTGTCTACAGAGTGCCGCTGAGCACTTTCAAATGATCTGATTATATCTCCTCGGCGGCTGGAAGGAATTATAACACGGAACCCACACTGCTGTTACGAAGCAATGACGGTAAAGTAGGAGGTTGGATATTAAATATGTTTGCGGGAGCTGGTGCAACATTGGCTGCAGTGTATGTGGTTTTAGTTACGCACATCTTGATTAGTCATGTCCCAGTAGGGCCTTTCCCCGTACGACATCACTTCCCACATGACGATCCCGTAGCTCCACACGTCGCTAGCTGAGGTGAATTTTCTGTACTGGATGGCTTCGGGCGCAGTCCACCGGATTGGGATCTTCCCACCCTGTGAGTACAAAGTGGAGACGATCAGAGTCACCTTGTAACATAAGTGCATCTTGTAATTTAAACTGGGAGGTGTGTGCACAAAGACACCTGGGAGAAAAACAGGTCAAATGAATTACAAAGGAATACAGGGAAGATGCGTCATTTGTGATTCACGTCATTTTCAAGGGAGAAGAGGTTAAGGACAAATATAAAACATAATTACATGTTGGAAGATCGGCATCGATAACGATGATAAACAATCTTAGAAACTTATTCCAGATGTGGCGTACCTCAAGGCTCCGTCCTGAGTCCCGTCTAGTTATACTGTACTAGAGTCATCATTTTTTTCTTTGTAACTCGGCATAATAAATTGTTATTTAATAGATTATTGTAGCACCCTGATTAAAATCAATGCATTTTCTGAGAAAAAACACATTTTGAAGAGCTTGCATTTTTCTAAAATCAGATTAGGAATCGTTGTGAAAACAAATTCTGGCACAACTGGAAGCCTATCTGAAGGAGATAAGAATTTTAAGATTTTTCACAAAGTCAAATGTTGCTTACCTGTAGTTTTAGTTAGTTTATTTGAAATGAAGTACAGTGGTAGAAGAAAGGTATCAAAATGTCAAACAAAATTAGAATTAAGTTTAGTGTTAGGTTAGATTAAATTTATTTTTGAGCGTGTCTGCATCGTAATCCAAGTTCATTTAAATGTGTTTATGTTATGTTACCAGCGCGTTGCCCTGCAAAATGTCTGATTTTAGTACTACTAAACACATTTTAGTACTTTTAAACCACTTGTTAATTGTTACTTTGTTAATAGATGGTGAATTAGAACAAATAAAACATTTTTTCCAATCCAATATCCTGTTTTTGGTGTTTTTTCCAGAAGGTTGGAATAAATTAATTAGTTTTTAGTTCATTTCAATGGGAAACGTTCGTTTGAGTTACGAGAAAATCGACATACGAGCTCAGTCCCGGAACGCATTAAGCTCGTATCTCGAGGTACCACTGTAATATCTTCCAAATGTCTTCATTTTTTTATTGTACGTTAAGAAGAGGAATAAATTAGCGTGCTGTTTCTCACCAGGGCACTGGTGTAAGTGGGATCTGACGTGTCGTCTTCCAGGAAGCGCGAGAGACCAAAGTCTGACACCTTGCACACCAGGTTGCTGTTGACCAGGATGTTGCGGGCAGCCAGGTCGCGGTGCACATAGTTCATGTCGGCCAGGTACTTCATGCCCGAGGCGATGCCCCGAAGCATTCCCACCAACTGGATGACGGTGAACTGGCCGTCATTTTGCTGGAATACACAAGGCACAGTTTTCGCTAACAGTTTTCCCAGAGTGGGTTTTCGATACGCGCCACTGAGTAGAAGAATATTTAGCTAAATTGTCGATGTGGAAGCCAATCTCACCAGGGAGTTTATAAACAATCTTCCAGTTATGGTGTACCTCAAGACTCCACCCCGAGTACCATCTAATTAACGCTGAAAAGTTTTTCAACCTCAACTGTTTGTCATCATTGCCTGACGCACTAAAGCAATTGATGAATGCACTGCCATTTTGAATCCTTTGTTTGTTTTTATGACAGATAAACAAAATATTTTGTAAAATGCTTAAATCATGAGAAAAAAAAATCGAAGATTCATATAGAGCAGGGGTCGGGAACCTTTTTGACAGAGAGAGCCCTAAACAATTCATATTTTCTAATGTTATTTCTTGAGAGCCATTTTCAGAATTGAAAAGTAAAAATACATGAAAATGTGTGATTTTTTTTGTCATTTCACCACTTTTAAAGTACAAAAAGTCTCTGAATTCTTTTGACAACATTGTTATGCTGTTGCTAATAAATCAGTATCAATTATATTATGCACGGGACTCAGCTCTCTCACCAGATATTTCCATATTTTACTTGACAGGTTAGTGAAGAGCCATATGCACCCATAGAAAGAGCCACATATGGCTCCTGAGCCATATATGGCTCCCGAGCCATAGGTTCCCTACCCCTGATATAGAGGTAAAATATTATTATATGCTGGTAGAGAAATGTTGGTTTTTCTTGACATCTCATATAAAAATGATTTAAAAATCGCCATCACAGAACATTATTCGGATTATTTATTACGTTTTAGCTTGACCACAAAGCTAATCCATCAAAGTTTAGCGCGCTAAAGGTTTGCTTTCAAATATGCTACAAAAAGGCAGCAAAGAAAGAGAGAAATATATCGAAGTGGTCTGGCTACAGTTAAGCTCGGTCCGTCTACAGCTGTTCTCCCCCAACTTCGCCGTTTGGTAAAGTGCTTTAAAGTGGCGCGTATGGCGTCTGGAGAAAGCGATGCAGCTGTGATCCCCGCCACGTTGTCACCGCCCATCAAACATGGTGGGAAGTCATGAAATATATACTTTTTTATATCACTTAAATAGGGTTTCGGGGATGTATTTTTGCGAGTGTTTATTTTTCTGACTGCCATGTTAATTCTAAATATTTAGAAATGGATAAAATGTAAGTACTTTCTACCTTGGATTATCAAAATAGGCTGTTTTTTTAACTCTGAGGATGTGATTCAAATAAAGAGATGTAAATACAGAAGGGTAAGTCAGAATCTGTTGAGATTTTGAGGTCTTAAAAGATGGAATAAAAGAGAAAAAAATGGTAAGCTGTTTCTGAAAAAAAATCCATAAAATTTAGTTATTCAATTATTCAAGCCCCTCTACAGCAGTACAGCGTTTTAATATGAAATTTAATTTTCCAACACTCAATCAGATTGAATTAAGACTTGTAAAACCAACTGTATTTGACAATATTACACTGAAAAGTTCTTATTGAATCTATTTAGGAATGACAAAGATAAAACTTTTCGGCAGTGGTGTTAAACTATTTTGAACGCAACTGTATATGAGCCATTCCATCGAAAACACAGATTTAAAAAAAAAAAAAAACATTGTATACATAAATATACATATTTTACAATATTTCAGCAACACAATTATTTATTTATTTAGGTATTTATTTATTTATTAACTTATTTATTTCCTGTATTTGCATTCTCACCCTCTTGCTACTGTGACAATGAAATTTCCCGAATACGGGATGAATAAAGTTATCCAATCCAAATTGACATCAAATTTCACAGAAATGACTTATTCTTTTAACCGTTTCACGTCGGAATATAAATAAACGGACACTTAAAAGATTCCAGAGGATGGCGCTCGCCAAGGAGAGAAAGTAGGCGGCCATATTAGCAGTCTGCGGCAGTGCTCCAGTAGCCTACTTGTCTTTCACGCTTTGCTGCTCGTTAGCCTCGCCTCACGTCAAGTCGAAAGCCCCTCGTGCCGACGATTAAGCGTCATACATTATGCATGGCGTCCACCCGTGCAATTACACATTGTGTACAGACCTTTGTGTGGACTTTTATTGGCATAAGGCCCGCAAAAAAAATACCCACCTCCCTTAATCGAGACGGAATAGAGGACGCAAATGGGCGGGACGTCAAAACAATGCAAGATTTAACCCTTTCGGGGACAGCGGTCGTCAGACAAGACAAAATGTGTGGGATGTCAAAACAAGTTGAACTTTTTCAATGCCAGAGGACAGGTGTATGTGTTGTGGTAGTTAATATAGCAAGGAAATTGATATTAAAAACACCTATAGACAGGAAGACATTCATTTTCTGTACTGCTTATTCTGGAGGTGGCAGGGGGTGCTGGAGCCTATCCCAACTAACTATGGCACAAGGTGATGGAGATTTATAAAATAAAAAAATAAAAAAATTCTTAAATATAAATTAGACCGTATTTTCTGGACTATAAATCACACCGGAGTATAAGTCGCACCTGACTATAAGGCGCACCTGACTATAAGTCGCACCTGAGTATAAGTCGCACCAGACAAAAATGCATAATTAAGAAGGAAAAAAACATAACTTGTACTGGAGTGTAAGTCGCATTTTTGGGGAAATTTATTTGATAAAATCCAACACCAAAAATATACTTGTCATCTTGAAAGGCTATTTAAAATTAAATAGAGAACAACAGGCTGAATAAGTGTACGGTATACTAACGTTACATGACTGACATGACTGGTAATGTCAATAATGACGTAACACTAAGGGTTATTCAGATAACTCTAGCGCCCTCTTGCGGTTTACTGTGAAATTAACATGGAATGTTAATAATTTCACGCATAAGTCGCACCAGAGTATAAATCGCATCGAACTCTGAAAAAAACTGACTTATAATCCAAAAAATATGGTATATTAAGAATTATGACTATTTTTATGATTTAAATTTTCATTTCTTTTATATTTGACTATATTTGAATATATATGACTATTCTCGACCAAAATTGATCATTTTTCAAATTCAAAATTGACCCCTGGGACGCAAGATGTAGACCCTTGTCCAATAATAATCACATAAAACATTAATTTAAAAAAATATAAATATTCATGTGAAATGGTTTTTGACAAAAGACTCGGAACATGATTAAAGATCGTGTTGATTTTTTGCCCTCAGCACTCACCCTGAGGAAGGAGTCTAAAGATCCGTTCTCCATGAACTCCGTGACGATCATGACAGGGCTGCTCTTGGTGACCACGCCCTCCAAGCGAATGACGTTGGGATGGTCGAACTGCCCCATGATGCTGGCCTCGCTGAGGAAATCTCGCCGCTGTTTCTCCGTGTAGCCTGTCTTCAGGGTTTTGATGGCCACAAACATCTCCCGCTTTCCAGGAAGCTTCAGGTTGCCGCTGCACACCTCGCCAAATTCTCCTGAAACGAATTGAGCGGGTTTGTTTGTTTTTAAAAAAAAAAACATATACAATAATAACTTGACATACGAGTGCCCCAAAATACGATAAATTTGCGATCCGAGGAAAATTCCGGGTAAATATTTGCTCTGAGACTCAAGACAAATTTGAGATACAAGCATATTAGAGTGTAAAGATATCTACGAGCACTGGGCGCACAGGTTGCCTTTTATACTGAAGATAGCATGACCGAGTCGATAATCTGCGAAAAAGCCAACGGAATCTACATGGACTTAAAAAGCAAAGCAAGCATCTGAAAAAGACGTCAGCAAAACCCTTTAAAGCGAGTCGTAGCTGGTTCGCAAATTTTTGTTTTTAAAATTAACCAGACAAAATGAACATTCAGTTCTGACTCATGAAGCAGGAAGTTCCGCCTCGAAAGCCATAGTGGAATATATTAACATATTTGCCTCGGTTATTGCACAAGAAGGTGTAACGTAAGATTGAAACTTATTTTTAACTGTGTGTGTAGTAATCTACATACATACAGATAGATGTGCATGCATGCATACGATAGGTCTTAACACTCAGCCATTTGTTTTGTTAAAGAGCCTGACAGCTCTCGGTTCTTGCACAAGGTGTAAGGTAAGATTAAAATGTATTTTTAATGTGTGTGTAGTAATCTAAGTTCATTTAAGTTAAATTTCAAGTTTATGTTATGTTACAAGCCGTTAAGTCTTTCTTGTCAGTACTGCGTAATGTCACATTGTAGTATTGAATATCATAACAACTAGATAGGTATTTGTTACTTTGTGAGTAGGTGGTGAATTAGAACCAATAAAAATATATTTTTCCATTGTTATATCCTGCTTTTTGGTGTTTTTTCAGAGGGTGAGAACAAATTAATTTATATTTAGTTGATTTCTATGGGAAACGTTGATTTGAGATACGAGTAAATTGACATACGAGCTCGATCCCGGAACACATTAAGCTCGTATCTCAAGGCATTACTTACTGTATTCCCGCAACATGGCATTACCTGCACCGATGACTTGCTCGATCTTCACGCAGCTTATATCAATCTCCTTAGCGAACTCCCGCACAGCCTCGTTGGGGTCCTCATACGTGAACGGATCAATATAGATCTTCATTCCTGGAGTCACTTGGAAAACGGAGACAGACACTCACATATTTGCTTCTCGCAGGTTGGAGCAATTCAATTCTGCGATTGGCTGACCAGGTCGGGTTTTCTTCGGGTACTCCAGTTTCCCCTCACATTCCAAAAACATGCATGCTAGGTTAATTAGACACTCTAAATTGCCCCTAGCTGAGTGGTATGGATGTCTGTTTCTCTCCTTGTGCCCTGTGATTGGCTGGCCACTGCCTCTGGCCCCAAGTCAGCTAGGATAGGCTCCAGCACCCCCCTAGTGACCCTAGTAAGGATAAAGCGGTTCAGAAAATGAGATGAGATTCAACCTTTCGATTTTATTTTTGATTTAGCTGTAACATTTGACTATTTATCGGGCTACTTAATATATTTAGTAATAAAAAAAGACAATCTTAACTTAACCTCATAAAGACCTTGCCTCAACTCTGATTTTTTTTCCCACAAATGGTGAATACAGTGGTACCTCAACATATGAGCACCCCGACATACGAGCAATTCGAGATACGAGTAAAATTTCGAGCAAATAATTCTCTCGAGATACGAGACAAATTTCCAGATACGAGAAAGTCAGTTGGCCAAGACATGAGAGGCTGTTTATGGTCTTTTTTGCCGCATCTCTTTCATGTATAACAGATATCTACGAGCACTGGGCGGAGCGTTGCATTTTTTTCAGGGTTTTTTTCCCGTTAGTCAGTGCGAATGGTGGAGCGATCGCTAATAGTATGCACCACTTTTCGTTGGTAAGTGGTCAGGCGTTATCTTATTGTGAGGACATTTGTGTGAATCATTTTGGGAATATTTTGAAGGGAATACAAAAGCAAACAGCCCATCGATAGTGAAAGTCAGGGTGGAGGCGGGGCAAATAGAGCCAAACCAGGAAAAGAAAGGTATCAAACTTAAATACAAAATTAGAATAAAAAAAGAAGAAATAAAACATGTTTTCCAATCCAATATCCTGTTTATGGTGTTTTTTCAGAGGGTTGGCACAAATTAATTTGTTTTTAATTCATTTCAATGGGAAACGTTCATTCAACTTACGAGAATATCGACATACGAGCTCAGTCCCGGAACGAATTAAGCTCGTATCTCAAGGTACCACTCACTGTATTGTAAACATGCAAAAAGCGACACTAAAACCCGCTTTTTAAACATCATTTTTAACTCAAGATGACAAAACGCAGCTGTTTTTTTCTTTTAAGCACGAGCCGCTTTACAAACGGCACCCCACTGTTTCTTTTACATCTCACTACTACAGTGGAGGCAACCCTACCGGCAAATAATCTGATCACACACCGTTAAAAAAAAAGCAACATGAAAACCTAGCTTCCATTTTTTTTCTTTATTTTTTTTTCTCGTTGTTTGCAGACATGCTCCGCTGGAGCCTGCAGGCGGTAAGCTCATTTAGCCAGCAAGGACACTAGCCCCTTCAGGCCTCTTATAGGTAGTAATAATGTTCCATGTGGGCGGAAATATAAATATATATTTGTGTTCTCTCTCCCGAGAGGCTGTTATCGCAGCAGAGAGGTTGGCTTTGGCTCGGCTCTCGCACTCTCACCTAAGCCCCGCTGCCAGGTAAATTGGCTTAAGGTGGCCTTTAAGTGTCCGCCGACTTAAACGGTGCAGTTTCAAATCCGATTATTTGCCTCTTGCCTCCGTTTATCAAGGCCAGCTCGTGGCTAGGAAAGGCGGCTAACGTTCGATGGGAGGAATCGAGCCGGTCATTGACTCGTTTTTCTTATCTCTATTAAATTTGATGTAGTTGTTTTAAAAATTTTGCTATGTGAATATGGGGGATTATTTTTCCTGAAAAAAGTTGGTGTATGTATATATGATACAAATGTATTGACTTTTTATATTGGATTTTTTCTAGTTTGTTCAGTTTGTTCATTAAAGGAGCTAAAATTAAATTTGATGTCAATCATTTAGGGGTTTTGGCTTAAAAGGGCTATTCATTTTCAGAGATGAAATTTATTTTCACCAAAAATATTCTTTTTTTGGAGATGTGTGTGTTGTTCTTTTAAATGAAAAAAAAAATCAGATTACACAGTAGTTATTTTAATTGAATGAAAATGTCCTCATTTTAAAAAGCTAACATTTTGACAGTCATAATTATGTAAGCAATAAAAAAGTAGATATTGATTTTTTTAACATATGTTGTCATTTTGTCAGATTAGATGAGATCTATTTTTAAGATGTTTTTTTTAAATCTTTTGCCAGAAAATAATTCAGAATATTATAAGCGTTATTTTCATTTTTAGTAATAAGGGCTGTTTTCATTTGATTAAAAAAAGGATACATATTTATCACCCTGACCAACAAGAAAAATGAATTTTAAACATATTAACAGACTCGTAATAAAAAAACTGTCCAACTTCACTTAGTTTTGCTCAACAAAACTTTCATTTTCCCTTCCTGTCAAATTGGATTGGACGCCAATCACGGCCAGCTAAAAAGCGCTTGAAAGAAAATAAATTTTAGCGTTTCCATTCGTTCTTGCCCCCAACGAAGATATACGGCCCATCTTAACGTGTAGTTTCCAATCCTTTTGAATATTTCATCACTGGCAAATGACTCGCGTGGCATTAACTGGCTAATGGCGCCATAACGTGAGTGTGAAGTTGACCTACTTCCACAACAATGGCTTCAGTTAACGATGTGGACGTAGACCACGCACGAGTATGAGGACGGCGCCCAAAAAAACCCTCCCTTCCACAAAAGGCGGGGATTACTTACTTGGGGGGTGTACGGGGGGCTTTATATGGGGATACGGTAGCCATGGAGACAGGTGTGTATGCGTGTGAGGTGGTGTGAGACAGTCACCATGGTGACAGGTGTTGGAGAAGTCGGGAAGGGATGGCGTGGCGAGGTTGGGGGGGGCGCGGTGTTAAATGCAGTAAAGTGGGGACTTTGGGGGGGTTTACTCACTGTGGCCACTGGTGTAGTGTTGTAGCTTGTCCGTGTACTCGGAATCGGTCCTGTCGAAGCCACGCCTCCTGGGGGAGAGACAAAGAACTCTAGTGCTAATGGAAAGATTGAAAGAAGGGAGGGGGTGGGCAAAGACCCCTAGCAAAACCACCTCAGTGACATATCTGCCGTTTGAAAACTGTGAGATTGTTGACAAGCTGTCAAGTGGGCTTTTTTTCTCGTCTTGTAGTCGGTGTGCGCTATGAAGCTACAAGGGCGTATTAGCGTCGAGCTAAAAGAATAACAGAACAAGAATAGATGTGGGCGATTCAGAGGAGAGTTGAAATGTTAGATGAATTAAGTTGTGGTGCGTGTAAGATTTTTTTTTGTAGGTAGTCCTTTTGTAATTGGAATATGGACGTATTAAAGGGCGGGATTGACGCAAAAGTATATGGTGGATGTTTAATTTGAAGTTAGCGCTTATAGGTTGTGTACATTGTGGTGTATTGTTTTATTTTGGAGGATAGAATAAGAATTTTAGGAGTTTTATTTTTCTACAAAGGCTGCACTTGATGGTGATTTAGGATCTAAAATTGCTTTAAAAATTAGTTTTTACACTGACACTCAATTTTACAATACCATATAAATATTTTTTTTTCGTTATAAGATAAATATCCTGACTGAATTAATAATAGAAATTAAATAATAAAAACTCCCAACTTAGTAAAAAAAATGAAGAAAATTCATAACTCGGTATAAAAAGCCATAATTTAGACTCCCCAAAATTACCATTATAAACCATTGAAATTAAAATATCAAGAGCCAATTTTCTACAGAAATAGTCTCGACATAAAAAGAAACCAGTTCAAAACGCTTGTTCAAAAACAGCCGCGAGCGTCGCAGCGGAGCGTCTTTTTGATATCAAAGACACTTGTGCGTTACAATGGTGTCACAGCGAGCAGCCGCGTACGGCGGCGTCCAAGACACTGACAGTCGCTATGAAGTGTTAATGAGGATGCGTTGCAGCTCATGTCACACTTTAGATGATGACGCATCACCGGGACTTTTACGGAGACGATGAAGCCTGGAAAAATAATCAGGAGTCAGCTGCAAACTCTATTGAAATCTAGGTCTGTTTCTGCCTTTCTGCCAACTCCAGAAAAAATGTACAAACCAGCACAAAAGTGCCTTGACTTACGAGTGTAATTCATTCAGTGACCACTCGGTTTTACCCTGAGTAAAAAAATGTCTATGTTTGCAGGAAATAGAACAAATCAATGAGATACTGTATTTTCTCGCAAATTAGCCGCTTCCGCGTATAAGCCGTACCCTCTAAATTGCCTTAAAATTGTTGAGTTTTACAATTTCTCTTGTATAAGCCGCCCCCTGATTCACAATTTTCACGCCCATATTCATGGTTTTAATTGGGAGTACAAATGTGTTACTTTGAAGGGAAAATCTTAAGAAAAATTATCGCACGTGGTATTTCTGAGATACTGTATAAACTCGGCACAAAACGCTCATCACGTTTACCGTATTTTCTTGCATATTAGCACCTTCGCGTATAAACCGCACCCTTAAAATCGTAGAATTTTAGAATTTCTCTCGTATAAGCCGCCCCCTGATTCACCATTTTTGCCTCCATATTCATGATTTTAATAGGGGGTACAAAAGTGTTACTTTGAAGGGGAAAATCTTGATAAAAATCATCGCACGTGGTATTTCTGAAATGCTGTATAAATTGATTTCTGGATTGCACATTCCGAAAAGGTGTTGCCTGCACGTAGACAAATTCAAAAAGGTAGTCATGTGAGCAGTACAACCAGGAAGTGTGTCACTAACGGTCTTGTTTGTCATACCTAGATAAGATGGTGGCGCCATAAGCGAGCAATAGCAGGCAAAAGAGAGATTATTTGCGTTTTATGCAAGATACTTCTTTTTTCTTGCATTTCATTCATAGACGTCAAAATAAATTTTGTTTAGCATTTTATCTGTTTATCTTTACTCTATTTTGAAATAAATAATGACCGTATCGGCCGCATTGCATTATGCCGTTCCGTCTTGGTCACCTTGCATTTTTGTGCATGTCAAGTCTAGTTTATGCGCATATAAGCCGTACCCTTGATTCCATTATAATTTTTTTTAGCTACAAATATGGCGTATATGCGAGAAAATACGGTATTCCACGCACATTATTAATAATCACTACTCCTTTATTAAGTGGAGGGAAAAGGTTATGCTAGTTTTAATCGGCTGTATTTTGTCGATGGCGTAAATGCGAGAAAATATGGTAAATAAGATTGTTATGTGTTAGGACAGGGGTGTCAAACCCAATTAGGTTCGTGGGCAACATTAATGCAAACTAGATCTAATGTGAGCACCCTTGTATTAGAACCAATGTGCAAAAGAGCAATTTAAAAGCAAATAAAATTAAAATATTTCAACGGGAGGCTCACCGATTGCACACGATGATGATGACGACCACAGCGATGAGGAAGACTAGGCCGGCAGCTGCCGAGCCGATGATGAGTGGCAGCTTCTCACGAATGCTGGTGTTGTATTCGGCTGTGGTTAAGAAACAAATACTTTTTAAAAAAAGTTTCCATTCATAATCAGGTGCAGTTTTTTGACCTATCACCAATTTTGCCGTGTGCGGTCGTTTGGTCGCCGGTCTTTTGGTCGCCGGTCTATTGGTCGCCTGGACCCAAACAACGGGCGACCAAAAGACCGGCGACAAAACAAGGTAAAACAACACCGTCTACGCATCAATAAAAGCCAACAATGGCCATGAGCAGTTTCACTAAGCGGACGTGTGAGTGTAGAAGAGTTTGTATGTACATGTGTTGTCCCTTTAAGAAGCTACAGTCAGTCAGTCAGGGTCTTAACAAGTTCTCCAACAAAAAACAATAAAAATACGGGAAATTTGGTGCTTTTCTTTAGCCTAATAATTAATAGGGCATTAAGTATGACTAAATAGTCATTCACAGTTTGTATTTAGGGAATTTGAGCAACGATTTAAATGGTAATTATCAATAACCTTCCGGGCGACCAAAAGACCGGCGACCAAACGACCGAGTACCCAATTTTGCAAAGGCCTGACCTGCCGACTTCAATTTTGAAAGAAAAATAAGCCACAAGGAAATTAATAAATTACATTTCTAGAGAAGATAAGTCACAAATTACAATATCTCGGGTATACAAGTCATGATTTTTTCACATTTGAACACCTTTAAATGCCCCAATAGTAGTTAGAATTTGAGCCAAAGATGATCATTCACTAAACAGGAATTATCTGACCAAATTCACTCCCAAATAAAAGATTGCCATATATATTCTAGTTAGAAATATCATAACAAAAATTCCTGTCAAGTCCAAATATATATGCTCATAATGACCCCAAATGTACAAGACTAAATGCTAGGGAGCTAACGTGGCTAACGCCTCTAGATCCCCCCAAAATTTATCAACCATTTTGAGTCCACATTTAACTGTCTTCCTTGTCCCATGATCCCTTTGAACGCATCCAAATTTAGGGTGACATTAAGACCAACATGAAATCCATACCCAAAGAATCCACCACTGAATAATAAATAATGTTGTGTTTGACTGCAAAAATCCCCACTAAGAAGCTTTTGTGTTGAGAGCTGCAGTACGTGTGTGTGTGTGTGTGTAAGTTGATGTATGACATTCCGGGCTAATGGCGGTCCTGGGAACTGCGGGCTGAAGAAAACGAGCTTTTCAGAGGGAAAAGCCACGAATGGTTGGAACATTAACCTACATGAGCGATGTAGTGTAATGAATATGTTCCTGCTTCTGCACAGCGGAGAGAAAGTGGAGGAAACTGAGGGTGCATCAGTCATCCTAGACTTGACTATTAGCATTCCTTGTGTACGTGTACATCACCACAACATAAGGCGTAATTGAATTGCCATATAGTTAATACCTTGACATACAAGTGCCCCAACATACGAGAAATTTGAGATATGAGGAAAATTTTCGAGCAAATATTTGCCTTGAGATACAATTTATGGGCCTTTATCTGCGAAAAAGCCAACGGAATCTACATGACTTTAAAAGCAACGTAAGTATCGGAAAAACACACCAGCAAAACCCTTCAAAGCGAGTCGTGGCTGGTTCGATAATTTATGTTTTTAAAATTAACTGGATGGAATGAACATTCAGTTCTGATTTGTGAAGAAGCAGGAAGTTCCGCCTCGAAACCCATAGTGGAATATATTAACATTGTGGATATTGAATATTGGATAACATTATTCATCCTGTATTCGGGAAATTTTGTTGTCGCAGTAGCAAGAGGGTGAGGATGCAGAAATAGGAAAGGCATTTTAGACATAAAGAGATAGGTAATAAGTAAGTTAATAAATAAATAAATGCATACGGTAGGTCATAACACTCAGCCATTTGTTTTGTTAAAGAGCCTGACAGCTCTCGGTTATTGCACAAGAAGGTGTAAGGTAAGATTAAAATTTATCTTTTAATGTGTGTAGTAATCTAAGTTCATTTAAGTAAAATTTAAAGTTTATGTTATGTTACGGGCCGTAAAGTCTTTCCTGTCTGTACTGTGTAATGTCACATTTTAGTACTGAATATCATAACCACTAGATAGATATTTGTTACTTTGTGAGTAGGTGGTGAATTAGAACCAATAAAAATATATTTTTTCATTGTAATATCCTGTTTTTTGGTGTTTTTTCGGATGGCGGGAACAAATTAATTTGTATTTAGTTTATTTTTATGAGAAAAGCTGATTTGAGATACGAATAAATCGACATACGAGTTAGGTACCGGAACGCATTAAGCTTGTAGCTCAAGGTATCAATGTATTTGTAATTTGACGTCAATAAAGGCGAGTACAGACATGATATCACAGCGGTATTTAATGACGAGAACTATAATGTGACTCCTCACCTTCCGTCATGGTCTGGAAGTACAGTTTGCCGCTGTAGCGTCCAAAGCCGGCGACGGTACGCGCTCGAACCTGGAAGACGTAGATGCTCCCGGATTTGAGAGCCCGAATGACCGCCGTGTTGGTTTGGCTCCGGATGACCGTGGAGTTGTACTCTGACTGGTCCTGAAGACAAACAAATTGGTCCATGGTGAGCGCTAATCGACTCAAATTGTCTGGAAATCGGAATGACTGATAATGTCAAGTACGTAAAAGGTGGCAAATCAACATGTAAAATGAAGTTTCATTGTAAATATATTTCAAAAACAAAACTACCAGACCAAACTAAGCACAAAATATGGGAAAGGTAACTGAGGGGTTTCCAGCAGCCATCAATCCAGACCTTTACAGCTCCCCGCTGACAGATTTCCGTCGCTGCGAAGGGAAATATGAATCTATACAACTTATTTAATTGCCTCTTTATAAGTGACGATAAGGGAATTTAGCCAAGCTCTGTATCGTATTCCTTATTTTATTACATTTCACTCTAACTTTCTGTAAAGCTACAAAGCATAAAAACTCACGATACGAATAAAATGAGCTGTAAAACTTCACAAGGTAAGAATTCCCAGAGTTCACAGTCCAGTAGCTGGTGTCATTCACAGGTCTAATTTAAAACTATATCGCCTATATTAAGAATATAAAGACCTTTTCATCAAAATGTTATGAACAGGAATCATATAAACCCCCAAAACTATTCAAAAAAAATTTAAACGAACATAATGTCACCAAAAGTTGACGTCTACGGACCCCGAACAACTTTAAGTAACGTAAAAAATAAGTAATGTAACGTTTTTAATCTCTTAATTTAATGACTTTTAGTCCCAATATTTCTTAAATCTCCTGCAGCAGGTCCTCACCTTGTGGACTTCTTGTGTGTGGCTCCAGTTTTTTACCTAGGTCTACAATGTCTTGTGTGTCTGTCTTGCTACTGCAACCAAGGAAATTTCCCGAATATGGGATTAAATAATCTAATCTAATCTAATCTGGCCTGAAAAGCAATGTTGTGCTCACACAGACTTTACTTCACCAAAAGTTGACGCCCTTGAAACAAAAAAACGTCCGTTTCACGTAACGTAAAAACAAGATAACAACTTAAATCTCGTAACATTACGACTTTTTTTTACTCGTAATATCCTAAAATTACGCAAAGTGAAGTTCTGTGGTCACACAGATTTAACGTCAACAAAAATTGAAGCCTACGAAACAACTTCCGTTTCACGAGACATAAAAATAAGCAACAATACACACTTAAATTTCAACATTTTACGATTTTAATCTTGTAAAAGTACAAACTATGATGTTATGTTCATCCTATTTCAATTTTAATCTCATAGTCCTTCGATATTAATCAGGCAACATCAAGGTTTTTCTCTCGGAATATTACAAATTCTGTAACATTACGACTTTTTTTTTACACCTAATATCACTTCATCCTAAAATTACGCAAAGAGAAGTTCTGTGGTAGAACAAACTTAATGTCAACAAAAGTTGAAGCCCGCGAAACAACTTGTGTTTCACGTGACATAAAAATAAGCAACAACACACACTTAAATTTCAACATTTTACGATTTGAGTCTCGATTTCAATCAGGCAAAATTACGATTTTTCTCTCGAAATATAACAAATGACGAATCCTTGCAAATTCTTACGGCACACCTGACCATCTCTCACGGCACACAAGGGTGCCGCAGCACAGTATTTGGGAAACACAGTTGTAGAGAACACTGACATGTTTGATCCCCCTTTCAGATGCTTCCGATCAACTTGGCCGTCACTCAGCGTACACTCGAGCCACAGCGGGGGACCCCACTGGATGGTTTTGACAGCCCCCCCGCCCACTTTCTTGTATGCCTACGCTTGTGTACTTTGTATGCGACTGCGAGTGCTCGCCTCCCGAGAACGGATGCTTCTTGATAAAATAAAATAAAATAAAAAATAACAAGCCACCCACTGACAAGCAGTCTTGTTTTGCCCACAAGTCTCTCAGGCATTTTCAAATGCAGAACCCGTTGTGCTTTCATATCTTTAGTTTGTCCTATGTTAGGACACTCTATACATCCATGGGTTGCATAACATAACAGCATTCACCACACAATAAAGTTTTGTCTTCAGTAAAGTGATTATTTAAAATGTGTTGACCACTGGCAGGAGATACAGATTTTTTGTGTTTTCTTATTCTTTGTATGTTTTTTTCTTGCCCTTTACTCCCAAAATTGGGAGGATAAGTTACTGAAAATGCCAAATTTTATTGACTTGAAGTGAGATTAAGAGTCTGGTTAATGAGTTGCGTTCCTTAGGCTGAAGTTAGCAGAATAAAGGTTGATATGTGATATTAGGAAATGCTTATTTGGCCGTTTTTCTCATTTTTATTGGTATATGTAATGTTTGTTCTTGAGCTGTGATAAAATTAGCCCAAAAATGGGATATTATTTTTTTATATATATATATATATATATATATATATATATATATATATATATATATATATATATATATATATATATATATATATATATATATATATATATATATATATATTTCACCCTCTTCCTTTTGCCGATAATTTTAGCTTTTCAAATTTTTGACCCACAATTTGAAACTTTTGGGACAGAACTCTTTATACATTCAAATACAAGAATCACATTTTGTATATTCCATTAATTTTAATTTTCCTAGAAAAAAAAGATACTTTTCAGATATTTACACATTTGCTCAAGAATACGTCACGCAATTTCTTCAGAAATGCCATTTTTTTTTACAGCTCTCCATTTAATTATTACTATAATGAATAACACACACACTTATACCTAGGGCCAATTTAGAGTGCCCAATCTGCCTAGCATGCATGTATTTGGAATTCTGGGAATGAACCGGAGTACCTGGAGAAAACCCACGCAAACTCCACACATGTGAACCAACCTGGATTTGAACCCAGGACCCCAGAGCTGTGAGGCCGAAATGCCAACCACTCGCATCACTGGGCCACCCTATTACTTATTTATTGATTATATATTTATTATTTATTGATTATCTGTTCATTTTTTTCCTTTGTTGTTATTTTTGTACTCCCCTACTAGTTTACATATTTGACTTATTCATTATTTATTGATTATATATTTATTATGATTATTTATTGATTATCTGTACTTTTTTTTTCTTTGTTCTTATTTGTGAATTCCCCTACTAGTTTACATATTTGACTACTTATTCATTATTTATTGATTATATATTTATTACGATTATGTATTGATTATCTGTTCATTTTTTTCTTTGTTAATGTTATTTGTGCACTCCCCTACTTTTTTACATTGTTGACTACTTATTTATTGATTATTTATTTGTCTGTTGTTGTTATTTGTGCACTTTGTGCTGAAGCTTTAAATCTCATTTTACTTGGATAATGACAATAAAAGCATTCAAATCAATTTTATAATCTGTAGTTTTTTTTATTAAAACAATCAAATTAGTTAAGTATTTTTTTGGGAGCTCTTATACTTTTTGCCCACACATTTTAAATGAAAAATATGTCTGAATAATTTTAAATAAAATCAAAGTATTATATAAAGGATCAATTTAGGGGAAAAATATTATTCCTTATAAAATAATGCAACATGTCCACCATTTAGCCAGTGTAATTTATACTCCAGAGTGACTTAAAATAAAAAAAATACAGCCGATATGTACCTTTTCATAGTATTGTAGTTCATAATCCAAGATGACCCCATTTGGCTGGTCAGGCTGGGACCAAGAGAGGGTGATGCTGTCCACACTACGGCTCACTTGGTGCATGATGGACACAGTTGAAGGCGCTGTGGACAAACAACAGAGGTGACATTCTTGTTGATCCAAACACTTACTGGATATGCAAATCAGTGCGGGTCTACTGCTTCTTTTTTGATTGCGATAATCACCACTCATCACGGCAGCTACACCAAACAAACAGATACAAAGAGGCATTGTTATTTCATTTAGCCGTCTGTATTTTTCTCTCTAAATAACAGCTTGAAGCTCACTAGCAGCCGTTTTCCGGGCTTGGAAATGACATGTTTTTGGCCTTTTTTTTCTTCCCTTTTCTGCATAGATTGCCGATCTTCCCGTGGAGACTCGCAGCTGCTACTCTGTTCAGAAGGTAGGAAGACCAACGTGACTGTAACTAGAAAGTCCCATCCTCGAAGGGCGTGTGGAGTTTAAACAGACATTTGGCGATATTAAGGAAAATAATGGCGTTCTTTGGGGTTAGTTTCGTTGTAGGGAGAGCTTTTCTTAAGGAGAATTGACTTTCTAATGACTTGTGTACAAAAATGTTGGCTGGCGGGAGTGATGCGAAACCTTTCATTATCTTTTGTAATATTTTAAGACGGCGATTACTGATGGCTTGGCCAAGTTGTCGTCATGGTGGATGTGGGAAGGATGATAAAAATAAGGGAGGATAAGTTCATCCAAGCTCGTAAATGGTAAAGACACTCAAAATGGCAGGTTAGAGTAGAGAACTTGGAAAAAATGCATTTATCTGCTTAAAATCGAGAAGCATGACGAGTAAGAAGTTTTATGTATTTTTTTTACTGGGTGTTTAGATCAGTTATCTGCGTGCGCCGCGGACACGGCGGTGAGTTAGGTTGACTCCACGCTTGGAGCAAATTAGTATACATTTATTTAAACAAATATCCGATTGAAAATGTTGAGTATAAAGTGCTAGCATGTTTGTTTGTTTTTTATGTTCTATCAAAACTTTACTCGAAAATTCAAGTTCAGACAATTTTCTGTTCTTATTCTCTTCTTTTAATTATTTTTAATGTATGGACAAAGCATAGTGTTGCATTCAAAAATTAAAATGCTGTCATTGTCTTTATCAGTTTACACATTTTTGTTCCATTAAGTAAAAGTCAGTTAACGCGTTTTTGTCATTTTTGTTTTTTGTAAGTAACAGCAAAATTCCACAAATGCCAGATAGATGACAATATATCAATATGGTAAGATAATCGCAAAATTTTGTTTACCATTATGGAAGGTTCGGCAACAAATGAATGCATTTTAATTGGCTGCGACCCTCCCATTTGAAATGAATTGGTCGTCCGCTAATGATAAATTCATTTAAATCAACAGCAGGAGGCTCCAAATAGCTTTTTATTATTATTAGTTGCATCGTAGCTTTATTGCTAATTACAAAGTTGCAAAACAAGTAGGAACTGAAGGGACAATTAGTCTTCAATGAACCTAGCATGCACACAAGCACAAAGAACACGCCAACTTCCCACAAGAAGGCCGGAACTAAGATCAGAACCATCTTAAAAAGTCAATTCCAAAGCAATCGGTTGGGACCGACGTTAACATCTCGGTGGGTGGCCGCCGACCTGAAGCCCGGTGCACTTGCACGCCACAAACACCATCACGTCAGCGCCTAAGACGGCCATTACGATTCGTTCAGGGCGTCGCGGGTCAATGTCAAGACACGGGAAGCCCAAGTTAAAAAGCACGTGTGACACAACAACAGGAGGCGTGCTGGTTAAGATTTATGGATACAAGTCGGTCGACATGTCCACCGACACCCCTAACGAACACACACATTGTTTCCCCCCCCCTGAGTTTCTACGACATATGTTCGACTGGGTATAAAGCGACAGCAACCGCAATATTCTATAGGCTGTAATAATGGAGTGCACAGCTGCAACGTTGGTTTTCTCCTGGGCAATTTGTTGCGTAAGGACATCGGCGACAAAGAAAAAGCCAGCGGGGCAAGGCCTCCGACAAAGACTCAAGTACAGTAATACCGTGAGATACGGCTTAATGCAAGGGTGTCAGGCTCGGGTTGGTTCGCGGGCCGCTTTAACGTCAACTTGATTTCACGTGGGCCGGACCATTTTAGATATAATATTTAGATTTTTTTTAAATAAATGGATTAAAAGAACTGGATTAAAAGCCCTGAATATTCAGTTTTTTTACAGATCTAAAACAATGTTTATTTTAGCTTTTTTATATATATTTTTAGATTTTTGAACTAAAAACACAGAAAAAATGGATAAAAAAATGACAATTATTGATTTAAAAGGGGGAGAATCAGGAAATTTAATATACATCTATACTCTTCATTTTAATTTGATCCTAAATTGGTAAGTCGGCACTCATAATTTACTTTCCCGGGCCACAAAAAATGATGCGGCGGGCCAGATTTGGCCCCCGGGCCGCCACTTTGACACATGTGGCTTAATGGGTTCCAGGACCGAGCTCGTATGTCAATTTACTCATATCTCAAATCATTTTACACGTAGTAATGAAGTAAATACAAATTAATCCGTTTCCAACCTCCAAAAAAACACCAAAAAACGGATACTACAATGAAGTAACATCTTTTTAATTGTTCTAATTCACTACCTACTCACAAAGTAACAAATATCTATCTAGATATTATGATCTTTAATACGAAAATGTGACATTATTCAGTACAGACAGACGGTATCGTCTTAAGAGAGAGAGATTGGACGGCATTGCGCTCGTAACAAACTTAAAATTGAACTGAAATGAACTTTGATTACTATACACACACTTAAAAATAAGTTTTAATCTTACGCTACACTAACTTTAAACCTTCTTGTGCAATAACCGAGGCAAAGATGTTGTTAATGTATTCCACCGCGGCTTTCCAGGCGGAACTCCCTAATTCTCCACGCTTCAGAAATGAGTTTTAGTTTCGCTTGTGTCTTTTTCAGATGCTTATTTTGCTTTCAAGTCCACGTAGATTCCGCTAGCTTTTTCACAGATTATCGACTCGGTCACGCTATCTCCGCCCCCCCCAAAAATGCAACCTGTACGGCCCTGTGCTCGTAAATATCTTTACACGAGGGAGAGATGTGGCGAGAAAGACAAAGTGATGCTTTTCTCATAAGAACAGCTGCATCGGGAACCATCTGGAATGCTCTTATCTCAAATTTGTGTCCTTATCTCAAGGCAAAAATTTGCTCGGAACTTTCCTCGTACCTCAAATTTCTCGTATGTTAAGACACTCTTATGTCAAGGTATTACTGTAGCGCCGAACGCCATCTTGCAACCTTCAGATTGATACGAAGCTATTTAAAAACAAGGACAGTGGAGTTGGACCCTTCCCCGCTTGTTTGCAGTCACCTGCCTAATAAAGCAATCAGTCCTCTGTAGGGGACTCACGAGTATCCTATTACGGATGCGGACAAACTCGAGACCAGCACATGGCCACGTTTCCATTAAAGGCAGGCACGCACGCACGGCAACCCGATCCGAGGCCGGAGAAACAAAGGCGTCTGGTGTGTTGGCATACATGGCGTGAACGCACGCCAGAGAGACGCAGCACAAGCTTCTGCGTCAGGATTGGAGACGCCGAGAGGCTCACGTCGGGGAAAGCGGCAGACCGTGAACGCCGGGGAAAGTCGAGGACTTCAAATCTCACATATTACAGATTCCAATACAGAGAGTCCTCTGTTCACGGCGTTTCCTGATGCGAAAGATTTTGACGTTACGTATAGTGCGTAATAAAGTAGTTAGCATGAGGGTCCGAGACATGACATGGTGGAAATACAGTGAATCAGTGCCATTTGCCAGCATAATTATATATATATATATATATATATATATATATATATATATATATATATATATATATATATATATATATATATATATATATATATATATATATATATATTTTTTTTTTTTTTATATAAGACAGTTATTTAAATACTATGTAAAAAGCGAATGAATAAAAACGATTAAGTTTAGGGTGTTTATGGATGGAGTCAGTTTTTTTTGTGTGACTTTGAATTTATTCATTTTGTTATAAATGTTCTGTTAATACATTAAATAACAGAATTACTACTTAATAAATGTGAGATTCTGAAAACTACTGAAAATAAGTTACTACCCTTAAATTTGTGTTGGTAATTATAACACAGAATTACTGTAATTATTAATAAATGTGACATTCTGAAAACTACCGAAAATAAGTTACTAGCCTTAATTTGTGTTGGTAATTATAACACAGAATTACTATAATTATTATTAAATGTGGCATTCTGAAAACTACCGAAAATAAGTTACTAGCCTTAATTTGTGTTTGTAATTACAAACTGATACCACAAAATGGCGGCCATTTTATTAACCTATCCAGGGACAATGTTCTAGCTTCCTAAATTACTATAATTATTAATAAATGTGATATTCTAAAAACTACCGAAAATAAGTTACTAACCTTAATTTGTGTTTGTACTTACAAACTGATACCACAAAATGGTAGCCATTTTTATTAACCTCTGCCGGAACAATGTTCTATCTTCCTGTCTTCAAATGAATTTGATTAAATCCATTTAATTATGATTTATTTATTACTTATGTTTATCTATTTATTTTAATTGCAATTTAATTGATTCTTTTCCCCTACAAAATACATGCAGGCAACACTAATACTACAATTGTATCTCAAATGAGGGCTACAAAAAGTTTATTCTGTTAAGATACCTGACCGATATGCTATTAAAAGATTTTAGGGATAAAAAAAACATCATACTGCGTGAAAAGAAGTAAACATATTCATGAGCAGAAGTGTTTCTCATACGAGTCGAGTCATTGTTTTCCCATTCATATTTTTTACTAAAGAATTTGCATATGGCGTGTGATAGACCACACTGTCTTCTGACATACCGTGTGTACAAATTCCAGTCAACTGTAGTAATTGAACTCCATTGTGAAACGATTCAAGGCCTTGCCTTTCTCATTGTCCCTTCCTCTTGTTGCAACAACAAAAACAAAACACAATACGCCCCCAATTCCATTCTATTAAGAGCGGAATAATAACAATCAGTATGGTTTTCCAAACATTTTATAAATGGAGGCAGGTTCATCAAGAACGGTCACATTCTTCCAAGGGAGGGCAAGCCGGCTGAATACAAGCACTCTATTCATATTCCACCCAAATTAATCAAGTGGTGATAATGGAAAGGACAGGGATTGTAAGATCACCTAATTAAATTAGATGGCTGATTTGGGAAGATAAATGCTCACACGAATAGGACTGCAGGTTTGCCACATTCTACGCCGAGGTCGGACGTTAGAGCGTGTGAGCGCCAGACAAACGCTACCGTGCAGAAAAAAATTGGTCGCTTATGAATAGAATCGATTAGAGGAGAAAATAAAAGGCAAATAAATACACGGAAAATAGCACTTGGGGAAGTTTGAGGTTATTCAAGTCAAGGTTGTTGACTGCAATTGAACTTTATCGGAACGCTATATGCTAGTTTTATCAATGATGTTAATGAGAGACGAGAATTTAAAGGTGATTAGGATGTTAAGTTCATGCATCAAGACATTTTAAAGAAGATTTATGTCTAAAATGTATTTTTCTGTGTCTGTTTTCTCCAGTGGCGGTCCGTGCATTTTCCAGCAGCGCCTTCAGCGAATCGATCCAACCCTCAAAAACTATTTTATGGCTATAAAACCTCTACTGCAGCTACAGCTGCAACACATAAAAAATAATCAACAATAACCTCATACAATTGCTACTGTCACAATGAAATTTCCCAAATACGGGATGAATAAAGTTATCCAATCCAATCCAATACAATATTATTTAGAAATATAGCCATATTTTACTCACCAAAAATCCTTTTTAACTGTACACGATATCCATCCTCCTTTCTTTCTTCCTTCTTTTCTATCGCCATCGAAGCTAATGCTGAAAGTCGAGCCTGTCCTGTCGTATTTCTGACATAGTTCGTCTTGAGAATGGCCTTAAATCAACACAACAATATATTTGCTTGTGCAGCGCGCTCAAAATACAGTTTAGTAGCTCTGGCTAATCACTAACCAATCATAGTTGGTGAAAGCGATGACGTATCCCTACGCCTGCGACAAGGCATTGTGGTGTTGCCAACTCGAAATCTGATTGGTTAAAGCAACAGTCTTATCGACGATTGTTTAATGCAGCAGAGCCTGCAGAACTGATTGTGAAGGCCTAGAGGCAGATTTCTGACCCTGGCAACAAATAATGGCTGAAACGTGATTGGTTAAATGATTCAATATAAAAACACACATCTGGAAGCAGTGCAACCAGGGTTCGAAAAGCAATGAAAGGAAGCTAACAGACAATTTGGAATAATTTCATAAGTATTGATGGACAAAATATAATATATGATTCAGATATTTCTTAGGCCAGCAGAGATGGCCTTGAAGGCCCTGACAGCCCGCCACTGGTATTCTCACCCTCTTGCTACCGTGACAACGAAATTTCCCGAATACGGGATGAATAAAGTTACCCAATCCAATCCAATCCATATAAAAAACTCAAATGGTAAATTTTTCATCTATAACTCGTTGCTTATCACTGATAATAATAGACGTCCAATTCATTTAAACTGGGAGGACACTGAATTTGTTAAAGACGATGCTGGAAGTCCAATTAATTCGGACATTTATTGTCGTTAATGACAACCACGGCGTTAAATGAGCGACCTATGACGAGTTAAATTCTTTGAGCCATCATCTTTCACATGGATGTACTTTATACGTTATTTCCTTTAAGTTCTAACTTTTTGTGTGTCCATCAAATTATAGTTTCAGGCAAAAACTGGTCCGTCCCGAAAAAAACAAATGCTGCGTTCGGGTCTTTTAATCAGTCATCTTCTCACATTCTGACAATTATCTCACATTCTGACAATTCCACTTTAAAGCAAGTTGTATAGCACCCTTTGCATGCCGTGATTTAGTTTTCGGACTTAAGGGAGACCAGGACAGAGCCCATAATTCATTTTTTTCCCTAGACAGCAAAACGCTAGCTTCAATATGGTCCAAAAGGTCTGAAAGCATCTGTTCCTCCGGGTTCTGCTGCTGCCTCTCGCTTGGGATTCCATCCGTTTACGAGCTTTTTATCAGGAGCTCCTTAGCGGAGAAGTCCGTATTTGCATGTAGTTGTAGCGCTCTGGCAACCTGCCCTGTTTCCACAGCTGCAAAGTATTGTGGGTTTTACGTCTACAGCAATTTTCCAAAGTGAGCTTCGAGTTGATCAAGCTTTAAACCATCTGTACGGGAAAGACGGACGACCACCGTCCACTTAAAATTAGAAGCTCATTCTTAAATGAGTATTTTATGGTCCCTGGAAGTGTATTGGTGGTGGATTGTCAGATGTTCGGTAGACCGAGGGCACTCATTTAGCAGACCGATAAGAGGGCTGATATTGTCGGGTGGTGCGTTGGAACGGAACAGAAGATTTTCGGTCTCTTACGCATGGAAGGTTTTCACACAGGCTCTATTTTCACAGATAAAAATTGGCTTTTCTTTCAAACTTTTGTTATTTGGAACCCTAACGGAATAATGGCTTAACTTAGTGGCTACCATTAACTAGAGTGCTAGACTTTTAATCCATTTTGACTGGGAGGGACAAATGGGAACGGTCAGGCAAAATGGATTGGATGTCTAGCGCTGCCAATGGCAATGAAACATGAGTTAATATAAGAGCCAGCCTTTCCAGTTGAAATGAATTGGACGTCTATCGCCATCAATGTTTTTTTATTCATTTAAAATTCCTTTAGTTTGTATTAATACTGAATTTTTATATATATGTACATATGTATGTATGTGTATGTATATATGTATATGCATGTGTATATATATGTATATATGTGTATACATGTATATATGTGTATATGTATATATATATGTATATGTGTATATATATATGTATATGTGTATATATGTATATATTAATATGTATATATATGTATATATGTATATATGTATATATATATATATATATATATATATATATATATATATAATGCCCTATAAAAAGACCTTAAGTAGGGATGTCGCCAATCTATTCATGTTAGCGGAAATCGAACCCAAAGAAAATCGTGTTTTTAAGTTGTTTTTTTAAGGGCTACAAAGTAAAAAATTAAAAATAATACAAATGTACAAGGATATCAGCAAAAGAAACAAAATATGTGGAAAGGGTAGAGCTAGCTGTTACGGGAGGCTAACGTTAAGCTAGCCTTATGCAAATGCGATAATGTCTGAAGTATGGAAACGTTTGATATTTGGATGTGTGTTTATTCTTCAAAAATTGCAGACGTTTCGGATCAGTACTATAATAAGGTGCTCGGACTTGAAATGGGGTGCAAAAAATATGTGAAATAACCACAAATAGTCCCAACTTTTGAATCACTGTCATTATTGACCACAAAAGAAAATAGGATAAAACAAGTCATGCAGAAATCATTCACGCTGATAGGATTATGCCATTAAAAAACAATATATGGCAAATATTTGCAGATTTGTGATGGCCCTTGAGTCACTGCGGCTTGATTTGGGTGGAACGCTTTAAACATTGGAGCCGTCTGTCAAAACTATGCGGAATGATGGTTTTGGATCACACGACCGCCGAGGGAAAGTCAACAGTTTAGAAAGATGCTTTGAGGCAAAGTAGTCGTCTGCCGCAAAAAAAATCCACAGGAAACTTGTCAACACTCATTAGAAGGAAAACTGTGGATTGGTTGTTTTTCCTTGTTTCCGAAAAACAAAGCAGTTATCAGCTTTTTTAACCATTTTTGAATGTTTACATTATTGAAAACTTTGGTCAAATTTTTGTAACTCCTTCAATCACAGTATGCAACTCTAATGTACTACCGTATTTTCTCGCGTATAAGCCGTACCCTTAAAGTCATTGAATTTTACAATTTCCCTTGCATATGACGGCCCTGATTCATAATTTTCACCTCCATATTCATGGATTTAATAGGGAGTACACATGGTACTTTGAAGGGAAAATCTTAAGAAAAATAATAATTACTATGGTAAGATGGCGGCGCCCTGAGCGAGCAATGGCAGGCACAAGTGAGTTTTTTCACATTTTATGCGAGATACTTTTTGTTTTTTTTCTTGAATTTCATTTATAGACATCAAAATAAATGTTGTTTAGCATTTTATCTGTTTACATTGTCTCTGTTTTGAAATAAATGACCGTATCGGCCGCATTGTCTTGCGTTATGGCGTTTGGTCTTTGTCACCTTGCAGTTTCATGCATGTAAAGTCTTATTTATGCGCATATAAGCCGTACCCTTGATTCGGTTATCATTTTTTTAGCTAGAAATACGGCGTATAGACGAGAAAATACGGTATTCCATGTGCATGACTAGTATTCACTCCTCCTTTATTAAGTTGAGACAAAAACGCCAGTATTAATCGGTTGTATTTTGTCGACAGGGGAAAAAAATCTGTGATACGACATCAGTGTTTACCCTTCAAAATATATTTTGTTAAATAGTTAAAGGAGGTTGACATCCCCTTAAAAACGCATGGCTTAAAAACATCTATAAAGGCACTGTCAAAAATAGCAATAGCTGAATTATTAACGTCTCCCTTTTGCAGCCTCCACATTTTGCACCTCTTCACCCTGTTGTGCTACAAAAAAAATAAAAAAATCAGGTAGCAGCTGCACACATTTTCAAGGTCGAGCGTCAGCAAAAAGCTCGCTGGTCCAATTCTTAAAGTGGGTTTGGACCGCAGCCTGTTTATTTATTTCATCCATTGGCTCATTTTGTTTTTAATTATCAGCATGCCTGCTTCTGGCTCAAGCAAATAAATTGCTGCATTAAAGCCTGATCGATTACACCGTCGTTGAGAATGTACCGCTCCTGCACTCAACAATTATTTATATAATCACATTATGTTCCCTTCTTTCAATCCAGTGGGCCAAGAGAACGCGGCCTTTTAACCCAGATTTATTCGCAGGCAATGAACGCACTCTCTTCCTGCCATGACAAGACTTGGGTTGATGCATGTGGGGGAACCCACGTGACTCGTAAATGATTCATAAAGAGGATCAATTAGTTCACTAATTTGACGATTCCCCTTTGGGAAGACGTCACTAAACTCATAGTATCCTGCATGAATTATTCAAATTACCTGATGAACCCCATTTATCCCCGTGTTTTTCCTCAGGTCATTTATATATGCCTGAAAAGTAGGGATTTGAGCCCCAAAAATGTGCTTAAATATTTTGTTTTTCAAGCTATCCTCACAAAGGTTACAGCTGTTTTGTTTTTACATACCGGATTTTCACGACTATAAGGCGCACCACATTATAAGGCGCAGCCTCAATGAATGACAAATTTTAATGTTTTTTTCCATATATAAGGCGCACCGCATTGTAAGGCGAACCGCTCCGCAGTCTAGCTTTGAATGCTCTTTTGACGCCAACATCTAGCGGCTGGAGTTCTTTCGTCAATCCAGCCGGTAATAACAGTGAGCACCAAATTAGTGTGCTCGCCGTCATACTGGGTGTATTGACAAAAGAACTACATATCCCAGCATGAACCGCGCACGGGGGAAAATTAAGTCACAGGCTGCATACCGTAGTTGCGAGACCTGTAGAGGATGGTGTACCCTATCGACTGATTTATTTTATTTTATCATGATAACAATTTTAATATTTGTGCACATATAAGGCGCACTGGATTATAAGGCGCCCTGTCTATTGTGGAGAAAATTTAAGACTTAAGTGCGCCTTATAGTTGTGAAAATACGGTAAATAAAAAATGAGGTTGGTTAGCCAATGTTTAGCACGTTGTATTTCTGAGAGCTGTTTTATTGCTTTCACTGGACATTTCTTCTGCAAAGTTTGTTTTAGTATTATAAATATCCATAGATACACACATCCATATTTATTGATTCATAATGCTGTTGCTTGTAGCTCTTAATTGATTCACTCCATTATAGTTATCGACGTCTAATCCATTTTGACTTTGCGACCGTTTGATTGCCGTCAATGGCAGCCAATGAGGTCATACTTTAAATTCAAATAAATATCAACAACCTAATCTTTTTGAGTGTGATTTAAATTCTCTGAAACTGATGCTAACTGCCTTGTTTTCGGACAGAATAGAGAAAATAAAAACATAATTATCACCAGTGGAGTTATATTTTTGTTTTTTTTAGCATGGCTGAGCTTGTCCACGTTTGAGTGAACAGACAACGTTGCGCGACTCACAATGTGAAGCCCCTCCAAAAAGGTCTGAAGCCGGGCCCTCCCGTCTGACCCTCGCTGGCAAGGACCATATGTGTCCTCCATGACGCCTTCTGTCACCGTCGCCACATGTAGCCCTCAGCCTCCTTGTACAGTTCGCTGACTCTTGCGCATACAACATACGCTTGGCACGCTCCTACCAGAATTTCACAACTTGCCGTTTGTTTACAGTTTATGTTAAGTGGAAACAGTAGGGGGGAAAGACGTTTGATTGGCTTGTTTATGATGCTCAGTGATGCCTTCAAAACTAGGAAGACCCCATTTTATTTTCTATTCACAAGCAACTGCTTGGGATTATTTTGTGTGTTAGAGCTTATCAATTATTTATATAGTACAATCACAGTTATTGTGATTTTTTTTAAGAATTGAAGATTAGGATTGGAACAGAGGTCATATGACTCAATGCAAAGCAGTAGTCGAGACTTGTTGTGTTTATCGTGTGATGAGCTGGAATATGAATTGATTTGAATAGTTTTTGAAATTGAGGAATATAATGAAATTGAGATTGGGGCAGAGAACAGGAGGCGGGATCAACATAACGCAGTGCTAGTTTAAAAAAAGAGCAGCATTAATATTGGAAATGGCCCAAAAAAAAACAATGTTTGTGTTGGAGTATTTTCTTACAGAAGATGTAACCATTTTATCAAATAAAACGATTGAATTTCTTCGAAAAAACAAGGAAAAATGCTGGCTTTTACAGCAATAAAGTTAAATGGATGAAAAAGCCTACCTTCCGCTATATCACTAGCGGTAACAACTTTGCCTTCTTGGCCAACAGCGGCTACGGGTTGTGGCTCAGTGAAGTCCAATCTATCGTATTCAGTAAAGTACCCCCTGAGGTGGTAGTGGGCCTTTAAGTGAAATGTCGTTTGAGTGGTGCATTGACTCATCCTGAAACTCCCATCTGGATGTGACCCACTGCTTTTCACACCAGCAGTCTCCATGTCTGTCCTTCCCTTGCACAATGCATCCATTGGTGCCACAATTGAGCAACTTCCTCAGTTCCGTATGCATACCCTGCCCCTAATTACAGCCTCAGTGGCCAGTGACTGCTTTTTTTAGCTCGATCAACCAGCTGCAGAACCAACAAAGATGCTCGGTACGCTTTTGAATCGATCACTTTTAACTCGTGCAATTATGGGGATCTTTTGCTTTGTCTAAAGTTCATACAGTAATACCATGAGATACGAGCTTAATGTGTTTCGAGGTCGTATGTCAATTTACTCGTCTCTCAAATCCATTTTTCCCATCTAAAATAACTAAATACAAATTAATTTGTTCGTTCTTACCTTTGTGACAGTAGCGGTAGCGGCTAACGGCGGAGGAGAGAGACTTGACACGTTCGGTTTGCTACACTTTTGTGACACTGTAAAATAACAAACTTTAACTTAGCTTAACATACCCCCTTAAAAATGGACGTAACCTTGTTGTGCTATAACCGGGGCAAAGGTGTTAAGGTATTCTACCGCGGCTTTCGAGTCGGAACTAGCTGCTTCCCCGTGCCTCACTAAAGGAATGTATCCCCAGTTCGTTTTTTAAAGTGATGGAACCAGCCACAACTTGCATTTAAGGTTTAAGATGGCGTTGAATTATACCCTTTCTCAGCTGCTTGCTTTACTTTCAAGTCCTTGCATATTCCGCTAACTGTTTCTCCTTTAACTAATATTATAAAATTATCAACTTGCTCGGATGTTGGGACACGTATGTCAAGGTATTACTGTACTCTTCTACATTGCCAAGAACATACTTGTTTCCACTTCGAGGGTCCAAAATATTATTCAGTTCAAATGTTACACCCTCTAGCACTACATCCTCACTTCTTATATTTTTTTAATGGCATGCAAAGAACATTGCTTTCTTCCACAAACCGAGCAAAGCGAAGACGTGACTCATCGCTACTTTGGTAATTACGCTTGGGGCAGAATAATCCGCACATTGGTGTTAAAATGTGAAATTGAGCAACGCATGTTTCAAGATGAATTTCTATTCGCCACCTCTTCTGGAGAACCCTGTGGCTAAAAATGTATTTGTCTTGTTCCACTCTCACTTATTCTTCTCAGCTGTGATAGCAAACGTCAGCCACCTACAGCAAAAATGGTCGACACAGTTCTGTCTTCTTACTATCATATTTATATAATTGTCGTTAAGCAATTGCGTACACTAAGTTAGACATGGTGAGTCTCGCACCCACAATGCCTTTCACTTGGTCTGCTTCTACTAGTTTTTGGGAATGAAAACATTTTTAAAATAAACTACTGACTCTTATACAGAATAAAATCTTTATTGTTCGGCCTTGATCAGGTCAGAATATCCCAAATGGGGTTTGAACATAGAGTTTTTATTCTGATCAGGCTTTCTATCCATGCAAACATGGACACAGTAACCAACTAAAATCAAAAACAACAACAACAACAACACCCACTAAAAAGGCAATTATAAGTATTGTCAAAATCTATTCTGTTTTCCCATAATTTCCATAAAACGCTGCCAATTCCCACGTCGGACAGACAACTACGGGCCACACAACAATCTGGGCTAACACTGGGTACGCACAAGGACTAATGGGGTTTTTCTGTACTTTGTTTTCTTGCTGCCAGTGTGAACATCCAGGCCCGGAACTGCCTGCGGTAATTAGGGCCGACATGATGTTTATGTAACCTCCAAGCCTCACAAACCAGATGCAATTATGGGTTCCTGGTCCGTGTGACCCCCGTCCTCGCACGGTAGCACCACGGTCCTGCCGGTGAGTCCGCTACTGCAGTCTCGCCGACGGCGGAGTCGGTGGCGGGGTTTGATGGGAGTTTCTTTTCACAGCTACGGTAGCTCTCGCCGCATAATAGGAAGTGACGGGCACTTGAGCTGAAAGGGCGCAGAGCCCCCAAATTTCCGCAAGAACTCGGCAACGAGGGGGAAGGCGAGGAAGCTGGGGCGGCGGTCTTATTGTGGTCCGGCCGGAGAAAATTGAGAGAGCGGGGGCCTCATTACAACGGTTAACTGCACTCACAGGCCCTCATTAAGCCACCGTACCAGTGACTTACATCTAAGCAGACAATATAAAGAGGCTGGCGTTTGAGTAAAAGCCATTTTGGACCTTGGTACTGTAATGGCTACTTTATGAAGCTGTAAGGCAAACAGATTTCCGTAAACACTGACGTTTTGTAGGGTGTCTCAATTTAAGTGGAACATTTTTAAGGGATTCCGGCTCACAGTAATGAGAGTAAGTGCACTGTTAGACGAAGGTAATATGTCCACGCTGTGTGACAGAGTGCTTTGGGTGCTTCAGTCTTGCAACAATGTGCAGGGTCTGGGGGTGAATGATGAGACATCCGAGGCCATCCGGAGGATAAATAAGAAGAGAAAGAACCCACTTGGCTCAAGAGCGAGGCTAGAGAAGCCAAATGATGAGCTTGATAGAGACAATTAAGGAGCAAATCAATGCTTTAGCCTCAGTAAAATCCTGAGAGAAGACTTGAAACAGGAAAAAAAATGCAAAGCTAAAATGTTTGCCAAGGAGATTGAGAGAGATTCAGGGGTGTCGGAGTGTAAAACTCTTGAGACCGAGGCTAGTTTTACAATCTTCCACTTTCTATCCTGTTCACCGTTGCTTAGCCTAGATGGCTTTGGATGAAAGGATGACTTCTCTCTGAACTGTTTGCCAATCAAGCTCTGGGCACATTTTGGGATAGACAAGGGTTCATATTGACATTGCCAAGTGGGAATACATTCTATGCAGCCTCCAACAAGGTCAAGGGTGTGAACGTCAATAGTGAACGCTGCAATTTCAAGTAGCCAATTAATACCTCTACCTGAATTATTAAATGTACATTTCTCATTCCATCATTTATTGGTGTAGACTGTGAAAAATTGATAAATCTATTCTCAATTCAATTTTAATTCACATTTTTTGCTACTTGCTGGAGAACTGAAATTATCACCTGACAGATTCTGGTGGGTAGTTGAACATAATGTGAAATTTAGAGACATACAACTGGCCCCTACCTACCCTGTCCAGCTTCTACAAATCCCAGATGAGCATTATAAAAGACAATACGCATCCTGACTTCCACAACTTCAACCTGCTGCCCTCAGGAAGGCGCTACAGAGCCATAACAGCCAAGACCAACAGACTCAAGGACAGTTTCTTCCCAAGAGCTGTACTCAACTCAAGTTCTGCACCTAGGACCTGATCAAGAACTGTTACTACTACTTAGACTACTTATGTTGACCATTTATTTATCTATTACTATTTATTGAATATTTATTTATCATTACTATATATTGATTATCTATGTGTTTGTTTGTTAGTTGTTTAGTCCATAGATTCAGGGAGTGGTGCAGTCAACAACTTGGTGCGGAACGTCTCCAAAACCATGGAACTTATTCTGGACTTCAGAGGGAACAAGCCCGCACTTGGACTACTTATTTATTTCTAATTTATTGATTATTTATCTGTCTGTTTGATATTGTTATGTGTGCGCTACGTGGTGAAAACTTTAAATCCCATTGGACTTGTATAATGACAATAAAAGCATTCACTTCAATTCAATTTGATGTTTTTTAAAACGTAACCGAAGGCTGTTGCATTGACTTGAATAGAGCCAGATTTTTTAAATATTGGCAAATAATTTAATAACTATGTTATGCACAAGATTGTGCCACTTGGAGGATGCTTTGCAAATCCATTTTGAAAGGCAAATCTTCCCTAGAGGAAACACTTTTATAATCCTTACTTGTCCATAATCACCAAGGCAAAGATATAGTTTTATATTGTTTAAAAGAACGCTGAGTGGCTGGGTGATCTGCAATCAGCGGTGAATGGTGTGTGATGGGCTGCAACGGCAAGCCTGCCGTGCAGGACCACAATTTGCAAATCATGGCCATGAGGTTGAAGTGTAAGGACCGATGTGAAACTGTCTGTCCCGTCATTGATGGCACACTCACAGCCACTTATCTGCATAAATCAGCGTACACTCCCCGCGTACCCACCCCACATTTTATGCTTATGGAGTGGTGAGTGTATTCAAGAGGAAATTTAAAGGCATTCGCTTGCAGCAGTTTTGTAAGAGACAAAGACATTCCCTTTCTGTATTAAACTTCATTATTTCTGCTTACTTTTATAATTATTTACTCTGTCAAATTCCAGACGTTTTTAGTCACTCCAGGATAAAATAAGTACCGTATTTTCTCGCATATAAGCCGCCTACGCATATAAATCGCACCCTAAAAATCATTGAATTTTACAATTTCTCGCGTATAAGCCGCCCCCTGATTCACTATTTTCACCTCCATTTTCATGGTTTTAATAGGGAGTACAAATGTGTTACTTTGAAAGGGAAAATCTTAAGAAAAATCATTGCATGTGGTATTTCTGAGATACTGTATAAATCGAAAGGATTGTCTGCGGAATTACACATTCCGAAAGGGTGCCGTTCACGTAGATAAATTCAAAAAGGAAGTCACGTGAGCAGTACAACCAGGAAGTGAGTCCGTAGCGGTCTAGTTTGTGATCTGTAGGTAAGATTGCGGCGCCCTGAGCTAGCAATATGCGCGAAAATACGTTGAACATTCTGTTATTTAAAAAACAAAGACAACAAAAGATTGCTTACCAGCCTGGTTGGTTGTGATGTTAACCGAGGAGTACTGCGGAGAGTAGGGGCTCTGGTCCGAAACCCCGTTGACCGCCTGCACCTCGAACGTGTACTGCGTGTGGGCCAGCAGGTCGCTGATGTACACCCGTGGCTCCGTCAGACCCAGCTGGCGGGGCAGGAACTGAACGTTGTCGCCACAGCGCGTGCAGCCTCCGCGGCCGCCGCCACAGCTCTTGCAGATGATGTTGAAGACGACGTCTTCGCGGCCGCCCGAATCTCGGGGGCCCATCCACTCCAACATGACCGAAGTCTCGTTCACGCTGGAGATGACGCTTTGCGGGGATGTCGGCACCGCTGCAGGGAACAACACATTCCGGGGTCAGTAAGTGTGCTTTACATAAACAACACTGAATCTAGAGCATGGGTGTCAGACTCGGGTTGGTTTGCGGGCCGCATCAACGTCAACTTGATTTCATGTGGGCTGGACCATTTTAGATATAATATTTACATATGTATATTTTTTAATCGGATTAAAAGAACTGGATCAAAAGCCCTAAATATTGAGTTATTTTTATAGATCTAAAACTATCATTATTTGATCTTATTTTTCCCTCAGTAAGGGAAATCGTCTTTTAATTATTTGTTTTTCATTCCAAAAGGAAACTAAATATTTTTGAATTATGTTCAATATTAAAGTGGAAAACAGAAAATATTTTTATATTTAATTATAAATTTTACAAAATGTTATTTAAACTAAACTGGGCGGAGCGTTGTACTGAATAATGTCACATTTTAGTATTGAATACCATAATGTCTAGATATGAATTTGTTACTTTGTGAGTAGATGGCGAAGTAGAACCAATAGAAATGTTTATCCATTGTAATATCCTGTTTTGGGTGTTTTTTCAGACGGTGGGAACAAATTAATTTGCATTTAGTTGATTTCTATGGGGAAAAGTTGATTTGAGATACAAGTAAATCGACATACCAGCTCGATCCCGGAACGCATTAAGCTCATATCTCAAGGTATTACTGTATTGTAGTAGTGAAGTTTGGCTGACTCTTTAGTAAACTCATTCTCAAATCAAGTTCACAAATTCAAAATAAAAAAAAATTGAAATACGAAAAATCTGTCTGTTTCCCACTCACAAAAGTGCACTGATTTAATCAATACTTCCGCTATCCAGGGCTTGAGCTGCCAATCCTCCCTCAGGATTTCCATTCACAGAGTCCGATTTTCCGAGCCGTTGCTCACATTGAAGAGTTTCCTTGACATTCTTCCCATGGAGGGGCATCATGAAGAGCAACCAAAGTGGATAAAACACCAGCTCCACCCACACGTTGACGGACGGACCAAGCGAATACAACAACTGTTTGTCTTTTTCTCAGGCTTGTGCACCCAATTATGGAAGAAGGCTAATGAAATAAACAATTGCACTCAAACCACATATTTGAATCGATTGTTCATTTCATTTAAAAGGCAACAATTATCTCTGGAAGGATGCCTCCCCCCTCTCTTGGGTGCCTCTACTAATGGAAACAAAACACCTCCTTGACGTCTTCTTTCTCAGGAGGTGGAATAAACTAATAGCAAGTCAAGCTCTTAATTAATCAAGAGATCAACAAGGTGTTTCACCATTTTGTCATTGGCCATCATATGCCTTTTCTTCGCACTACCCTTCATTGCACCTGCTTGATTGGGTACTTGGACGTTTCATCGAAAGACGTTTGGTAGAACGGACGTTTGGTAGAACGGACGTTTGGTAGAACGGACGTTTGGTAGAACGGACGTTTGGTAGAACGGACGTTTGGTAGAACGGACGTTTGGTAGAACGGACGTTTGGTAGAACGGACGTTTGGTAGCACGATCGTTTGGTAGAACGGACGTTTGGTAGAACGGACGTTTGGTCGAACGGACATTTGGTAGAACGGACGTTTGGTAGAACGGACATTTGGTAGAATGGACGTTTGGTTACCGGGTTGTTACTGTTGAAACCAGCACTCAAAATTATAATTATGAGAGAGAGTTTAATATCTAAATATCTAATATCAAAATCTCAACAGTAAACTCTGTCATAATTTGACAGCGAGCGAACCCGGCGACCAAACGTCCGTTCTACCAAAACGTCCGTTCGACCAAAACGTCCGTTCGACCAAAACGTCCGTTCGACCAAAACGTCCGTTCGACCAAAACGTCCGTTCGACCAAAACGTCCGTTCGACCAAAACGTCCGTTCGACCAAACGTCCGTTCGACCAAACGTCCGTTCTAACAAAACGTCCGTTCTAACAAAACGTCCGTTCTACCAAACGTCCGTTCTACCAAACGTCCGGTCGACCAAACGTCTGTCGATGAAACGTCCGGTAAACGTCTTTCGACCAAACGTCCGGTCACGGCTTGATTGGTACAAGAATATTGGAAACTGTAAAAAGCTATAGCCACAAAGTCTTTGTACTTTTTTTTAACTTGGCGCCACTTAATAATATGCCCCCGTTAGCTTAGGTGGGTGGTTTCGGTGGGCCCCGCTTTAATCAGGCCGGTGTTCGTGCTTCGCTTAATGCGTGCGACGTGACGCCGCTGCTCTCTCCGGTTCACAACAGCTGCTCAATTCCCATTGCCGGACTTATGCAAATCCCCTTTGTTGGGGGGCCGTCATCAAGTCCTTTCAGCGTGCACAGAAGGGAGTGAAGGAAAACGCAGTGCTCTCAAAATGAAAGGGAACTTTTTTTTTTCCACGTCCTCGCCGGCTTTTGTTTTAACTGGACCGACCCTCCACCCCCCACCCCAACCATGACCTCCAATCTTCATCCCTGCGTTCCTTCCTCTCGGCTTCAAATTCACATTGAAATTCCAAAAGGGCTTCATTGGCATGACAAGAGCCACGGCGGGCCCCGCTCACAATACGCCGCGGCCCGGCCCGCTAACCTCTGCTTAAGGCCGTGTGATGTTGAGGACAGGCCGACCTGCCCTTGCCCTTGTGCTTGTCTTGAAAGATGCGCGCTATCAACTCAAATGTGACAACCGTGTCTTTTGGAGAGGTTGTGCACCCCATGTTCAACACAACACTGAAGTCAGCATAGAAAAAAACCCTTTTCTTTGAGGGGGTAACAACCACAATACGGAGAGACTATAAAACAATGTGTATTCCCATTTTGCCCCTCAAAGAATACCCATCTATTTCAATAATGTGTGTTCTGGTACAATCCCAGAGTTCAAGTCTCTGCCAGGTTTTCCAAGTTCCATTGTCAACGTTTTAAATATTTAAAATATTTACAATGTCCCCGATTCCAAAACGTCCAACGGAAACTGTAGCTGGATCAATGCAAAATGCACAACTGCAAATTAAGATTCTCCATGCAATTTGATCTCTTTCCCAAAAGGAGAGGGTATTACCGTTAATAAGGGTAAATTAAAACCCCTTAAATTTGCGCAATGTGGCGGTGGAAGAAGCAATACATACTTGTACACGGCATTTGTAAGGGATCCGAGTCGGTGCGGTAGTAGCTATTGCGGCAGACGCAGTTGATGGCTCCCTCACTGGTGGTCCGGCTGTTGATTGGACATTGTTTGCATGACTCGTCCCCCTGGGTTGGCTTGAAGGATCCTGACGGGCACGCTGAAAAAACACAATAAGGACAAAGTTGAAAGACAGTCTTAAGCCACTTTGAATGATTTGAAATCAAAACCCCATCTTAAAAAAACACGTACACAGAGATAGAGATAGAAAGAAGGGTACCTGAATATTTGATTTTACATCTAATAATGATTGATGATGAGATTTGTTGCCTTTGAAGTGATTTCAAGTGACTGAGTAGTCCAAACACAGCAGCGGCGACACACACGTGAGGCAGCTTTCAGCGCAACATGCTGTTCTTGTGAATAATTCACAGTCCTTAGCTCACCCATGGTGCATCCGCAGTGGTTTGCTATCTGTTCTGAGCCCCTTTTAAGCCTATCCGTGTCCTTCCATAACAAGAGAAGAAGATGCTAGCAGCGAAAGGGCTACTGCATTATCTATGTTTTTGCATCGTTTCTCTATACATCTAAAGTATTTACCACTGAGATTTGAGACAGCATTGTTTCTCTTAAAAAAAACTGGAACCCAATCCTTGAAACACAGTTTTGACTTAGATTTTAGAACCTGAACCAAATCCAAAACCATAACGAAACAAATGTAAAATAGAAAACTGTACAGTAATCCCTCGAATATTGCGGCTAATGTAGACCAAACATGGCCGCGATAATTGAAAAATTGCAAATTAGTGTCACCCCTATTATAACTACCTTTTTTTTCCCTATAAGCAAGAATGACTTCTGCTTGCAAGTTTCAGCTTGGATTTTCATATTTTTCTGAACTTAAAAAAAAAAAAAAAAAAAAACATTTTTATTAATAGCATAAAAAACAATTGCAAAGAAGTGATTTTGTGATAAGTGAAGTCGCGTTAATCGAGGGAAGACTGTAATGTTAATTCAAAACGTGCTTAAAACCACAACCTTGACCCTCATCTGATCTGTGAATCATACTTAATAACTTAGTACTAAACTCTCAAACACTGAACCTAGCATAAAAAATATAACGCCTGAACAACAGTTCCAAACCATTCTACCAAAACCTTAAAGCTCTTTTTGTCTTAACAATTCAAATACACTAGCATGCATGTTTTTGTAATGTGAGGGGAAACTGGAGTACCCGAAAAAAACCCTGGTCAGCCAATCGCAGCCCACAATGGAATTGCTCCAACCCGCGAGAAGCAAATATGTATGTCAAGGTACCACTGTATATGCCTCTTATCAACAGAGCCGCTTATCAGGAATATTTTCCATCCACATCAAGTCATCCCAACATGTCAACGCAATTTTAGCAGCTTTGACGTGTTTGCTTTCTGCCATGATTGATGCCCGAGTGCTTTCTTTTTCCTCCAAGTGAAACATGAGGCGCGAACACTCCGACTGGCAGTCGACCGTTTCGCTAAGGCCGAGCCGAGCCGCTTGGCGGGGGATTTGCCATCAAACCCGACTCCCGAGCAAAGCGGCGTAAAGACGTGTTGACGGGGGGAGAGGGTGGTGAATTGGGTTGTACATTGAGTGTCCACTTTTGGGAACAAAGAGGAGAAGGAAGGAGGTTGGGAACGTCTCTGTTGGCGAATTTAGCGCCTTACTTCGGGCACGGTCGATGATCGATGTGCCGCAACTGTGACAATTGCCACAATGAAAAGAATGCAAGGGATTAGCAAGTATAAAACGGCAGGAGTCCTTTGGCTACCGCAGGGATTTCTTTAAAATCCAAATATTCACGAGCTGCTTAGCAAGACGCCGGATGATGAATTGTTCCCCACCGGGCATAAAAAAAACATGGAGGATGTCTTCTTTTTGTCGTCTTCCCAAGGCATCGCCATTCATTTTCCAAGAAATTGCGTCTGTGTAGGGATTATATTCTTTTTGCTTTTCCGTTTGGAACACAAGGGTCTTTCTCAATGTCAATTGTTTCCATGTTCTACTTATTTGTTATTGACGATCGATAAAGAATCTGTACGAATGCGCCTATCGTAAAAATCCTCAACATAAAACCGAAATACTGAGAGGAAAAACAAAACTCTGAAACCTTTCTATGCCCAGACCGACCGATTTAGAGCAATGTTTACAAATATTACATGATGCTTTGTTACTATGATTAATAAGTAATCCCACTCAGCGGAAATAGTTGTCTAGTGGTTTGAAAAGCCCCATTGTTCTAAAAACATACTGGCTAGGATCCGAGCTCAGCAAATCCTATGGTCCTAAAAATAGAGTAACGGTTGACGATACCGAGCATCAGATAAAGACGTCACTACCATCTTAAATTCCTATTCTTAGATCTTAAAAATGTTTGAACTCTTATTTTTGTTGCAGTAGGAAACTTAAAGCCTACCATATTTTCTTCCATATACATATTTGTCGCTAAAAAAAATGATGACTGAATTCAGGGTATGGCTTATATGCGCATAAATTAGACTTAACATGCACGAAACTGCAAGGGGAGAAAGACAAAACAGCATAATGCAACGGTCATTTATTTAAAAATAGAGAAAAACTTCAGATAAAACGCTTAATTTTTTTCACGTCTATGAAATTCAAGACAAAAATAAACCGTATATTGCATAAAAAGTGAAAAACTTTAAAAACCGCCATCTTACCTAGACCGTTATAGATACACTTCCTGGTTGTACTGGTCACGTGACCTCCTTATTAAATTTGTCTATGTGCAGACAACATCTTTTAGGAATGTGTAATCGATTTATACAGTATCTCAAAATACCACGTGCCAAGATTTTTCTTAAGATTTTCCCGTCAAAGTAACACATTTATACTCCCTATAAAAAACATGAACATGGAGGTGAAAATTGTGAATCAGGGGGCGTCTTATACGAGAGAAACTGTAAAATTCTACAATTTTAAGGGTGCGGCTTATACGCAGGTGCGGCTTATACTCGGGTGCGGCTTATATACGAGAAAATGTGGTATTTGAAACAAAATTTGTAACAATTCACATTGAAATGATCAGTGCTGTTTTGTTTTTTTAAACTTGGAACGGAGTTCAAAAGAGCTCTTAAACTGCCATTTTGCTTCATAAACTTCCAAACAAAGTGCGTCGAATCCACTGAAAGACGATGTGTGTTTTACTCCCCTCTACGCCTCTCTGTCATTTATTCGGCGTGGGGTGGTGGAGGGCATACGGGGAATTTCCCCTCCAGCGTCCAAATGACAGATTTGGAGAGTTGTCTGATGTTAGATGTAAGAGAGTCTGTGATTAAAACAACAGGTCAACCCCTTTAGTTCTTCCGCGTTTTGAAGTATCGCTCACATCGGCTGTCTCGTCCAACGTTTAAAAAGCGAGAGGAATTCATTACGGTATACGTATTCGACAGCCGTCCATTTTTTTCGCAGCCGGCACTCATAAAAATCAAGGTATTATCATGAACGCGGTTTCAGACCACACAGCGATAACAGTAAAAAAATGATAACACAAAAATAACATCATCCAAACAAGCTTTCAAGGAATGAAGCAACATTCAAAGGCTCCATTTCAAAAGCTACTCAAATTGTTTCCAGACCATTTTATTTTATCCGGAGTGAAAATCTGTGAAAAGAATGTTTGATTTACTAAAATATCACCTCATCTGATTCTTCTACGTCTTCCGCTACTTGGCCCAGTCGTTTTTTACCACTTTAAGTAACACGTTGCGACGCCAGGGCTTTCATTTGTGATGTATTTTTTTTTTCTTTTACGAGAATTACAGCATGGAAACTTGACGGTGAGTCAGGGTGCAAATCACATTTTACAGCAGTTAATTTGCTCCCTTTTTGTTCAAAGGTTTCCTGGATCTCGACTACTCGCAAAAGGAGGGAATTAATGATATGGTGGAGATGAAAACTGCAGCTGGGATCACCTGGTCGTTGTGTAACTGGAATGGAAATTGATTTTTTTTTCCTCTCAGATGATGTTGGGTTACGGTAACTTGATGTATTTGTACCAAAAATCTTACCATTTGTTTTTAAACAAAGTGTTATTTTACTAATACAGTTCAGAAACATAACAGGTTGAAAACTGTTCTCAATTTTACGTGTATGCTAAACTTGTATGGGAGTAAAAAAAATCGTATATTTTTCTAGTCTATATAGTTTTTTTTTGCCTTTACGGATACTTTAGTATTGTTTTAATATGTCGTTTTATTTTTTTTCCCATCATCATACTCGGCCTCTGTGAAACATGATCTTGCAACGTTGGAACCACGGAACATTTGCAATTCAATTAAGAACACAATCCTACCGTTTGATTTAATCAAGCTTGTGCAAAAGCTATTAAACAACTGGAATTATCTTTCCCCTTACACAAACACATGCAGACAAATTAGATTTATTTCATTTCCACTCCATGTTTTCCACGTTTGCTGCGTTCGGCAGGTTCGCAATCTGCTCCCAAGAATAACAAGGTCTCCTTGTAATTAATATCCGCATTTAACTGTTTATAGGTGCCTCTTTCTGACGTCAAAATAGCGGACTTTGATGGTAAGGAAGGGAGATTTCTCAAAATCAGCATGATTGTGTGTGCATTTAAGGTGCAGATGTGCCCAAAGTGGCTTTTCTGCCTCAGCGCGAACTGCAATTTTTTCTTCGGTAAACTTTGTCTTTAGCACAGGCGACGTGAGCGGCAGATTAGCAGGAAATTTAGGACATCTGGGAAATGAGCATCCTCAGGGCATTAATTCAGGTCTTCCAAACTGAACTACCAGGGTTTCTTGCATATTAACCACCTCCGCGTATAAACCGAAGCCTTAAAATTGCCATAAAATCGTTCAATTGTACAATTTCTCTCATATAAGCCGCCCCCTGATTCACCATTTTCACTTCCATATTCATGGTTTTAATAGGGAGTACAAATGTTTTACTTTGAAGGGAAAATCTTAATAAAAATCATCGCATGTGTTATTTCTGAGATACTGTATAAATCGATTGCTGGATTGCACATTCCTAAAGGGTGTTGCCTGCAAGTGGACACATTTTAAAAAGTCACATAAGCAGTACAACCAGGAAGTGTGTCATTCCTAGGTAATATAGCGGACACATTTTAAAAAGTCACGTAAGCAGTACAACCAGGAAGTGTGTCATTCCTAGGTAATATAGCGGCGCCCTGAGCGAGCAATGGCAGGCACAAGTGATTTTTTTCATGTTTTATGCAAGATTCGGTTTATTTTTTTCTTGAATTTCATTCACAGACGTGAAAAAAATGTTGTTAAGCGTTTTGTCTGTTCATCATGTCTCTATTTTGAAATAAATGACCGTATTGGCCACATTGTCTTGCGTTATGGCGTTTCGTGGATGTCTAATTTGTGCGCATATAAGCCATACTCTCAATTCAGTCATCATTCCAGATATGTGAGAAAATACAGTAAATGCAATTCTCTGTGGCCATAGCTCATTTCACTACATAAAAAATACTACAAACTCTTGCAACTTCCACCAATTCTGCAAACATGTGATAAACAAATCGTGTTTTGAGAAACTTTCATTGGGTAAAAACATGTGTTAAGCCTTGCAGTCAGGTACATAATTTTGTTTCCAAGGTGGCAATTTTAAATTGCTACTATGATGTCAATTGGAAAACATATCATTTTTTGTTGAAAAACTGCTGTCAAATGCAGGCAAAAAAAGTGTACATTTTTTGGCATACATTTTTGACAGGTATGATAATGTGATAGAGTGTCTCTTAAAGGAAATATCGGTCACGCAAAAAAAATAACAGGTGGAAAATTATTTCTCAGCTCCTGAGCTTATTTTTCCATTATCGGCTTAACATAGGCCATGAAATATAGTCGAAGTGGCATACGTGGGCAAATTTGCAGCTTAACATTTTGCTGTTTGCTACATGACGTCAACAACTTTGACAGTCCGGAAGAACAAATTATGCCTCTGCAAGTAGACTATTTGACATTGGTATGAGCATTTTCTTACTCTGTCTGAACCACGTTTCATTATACTAGACTTTACATTACACAGAACGGTCAATTAATTCCTTGAATGAAGCGTTCAGCTATGCAAAAAAAAAAAAAAACCTCTGTTCCGCTTCCACAATCTTAGCCTCTTGATAGTACTTTAGTGAATCACTCCAAAGCAGCCACAAAGCTCTGGTGATGTTCAACAGGTCTTCAATACCACAGAGGAAAAGGGTTGGGTGGTGGGGGGGTTCGGGGTAGTATTTCCATACTGTGTGATAACTACCATCTGTCAATAGAGAGGAAGGCAAGATGAAAGCGAAGTATCAGTGGAGCCATTCATGCGGCGGTGCAATAACATCTGGAATTTTTACAGAGCTTCTTCTGCTACCACTGGCCATGGGAGAGGGGAGTGACAAATGTGGAATGGCCAAATTACAGGCCGGCAAAGCTAGCATTGGAAAAGGAACAAGACTAGAGACTTGGTCGTAGGGGAAGACAAAATTAATGGTGGAATCTCGCAGGCTGATAAATGACAGCTCCGGAGGACGTCCGGTTAGGATCAGGTGGGGGACGGATGGCCGGGCTTTGCAAATGGTCGAGACATGTCCCCTTTGTCGCTATTCGTCTCCATTTATGCAGAGCTGGATAACATCCTGGATCCGCACCCTGGCATATTCCATTATTTTTGATGACGGCTCATTAGCGAGCTAGGACAAATGTCCCTTGGTGCACATAATGGTACATAATTTGAAAATATGGCGCGGTAACCTGGTGAGTTTATGAGCCGGTATGGTTTTGATGAAGTCACTCAAAGTCTTGTGAGGCTAATTATGTGAGGGGTGGGAAGAAAATATTAGATAAAAGTGGTATTTGGAGCTCTTTTGGACATGAATTCCTACCAAATTGGTGGATTACGGTCCTCAGTCAACTTCAACCATTTTGAGAAAACTAAGAGAACGTAGAAATTGCCATGTCTGTAGGGTTTGCACAACCAATGAGGATCCAGGTATGTATTCAGATAGACCACATGTGTCAAAGTGGAGGCCCAGGGGCCAAATCTGGCCCACCACATCATTTTGTGTGGCCCGGGAAAGTAAATCATGAGTGCCAACTTTCTGTTTTAGGATCAAATTCAAATGAAGAGTATAGATGTATATTACATTTCCTATTTTCCCCCTTTTAAATCAATAATAGTAATTTTTCAATCCATTTTTTCTGTGTTTTAGTTCGAAAATCATTTTGTCAAATCTAAAAATATAAAAAAAGCTAAAATAAACATTGTTTAAGATCTATAAAAAACGGAATATTCAGGGCTTTTAATCCAGTTTCCATTTATTAAAAAAAATCTAAATATTATATCTAAAATGGTCCGGCCCACGTGAAATCAAGTTGACGTTAAAGCAGCCCACGAACCAACCCGAGTCTGACACCCTTGAGATAGACTGACCAAAAAAAACTAAACATATTAATGGAAAATTACTGTGGTTGCCAGAATTGTAATGTTAAAACAAATTGGGAAAACCGTAAAAAATTAACCGTAAAAAAAAATCTATCCTGAAAAGAACTAGATTTTTAACTTCTGCTATTAACATATATAAGTGTAATTGGCCTGATATGACATTACTACCCTATCATTCTCACCAATCTCCAAATAACTGTGGTAGTCGAGTAGGCTGACTACCGAGCTAATAAGTTTTTTTTGTTTTTTTTAATAATTTTGTCATGTAGACACCATTACGGTAAAATCAGGGCCATAATTTAGGTATGGAGTCGGCTGCGTTTAGGCGGTTCAGCTGTTTTGACTTCACTTGTCTCCCAGCATCTTGCGACCATCTTTCTCAAACAAGCTAGTCCCCCCCTTGTCTTTATATAGCCAAGGGGGTTCACCAAAACCACTTGCTCGACTTTCACATCTGGAAGTAGGCCGTCGTTTTTAGTCAAAGGCCTCAGCCAACCTCAAGGCGTCCAACGCCCGTGTAGACACCGGAGACGCTTCACTTTCACCGTCATTTCACAGCACGCATACGCCATTGTGTCGGATCATGTCATAGAAAACGACACCCTCTTATTTATGACACGCCCAAAACAAGGAGAAAAGAAAAGGCTACATGAAGAGACTTGAGCGATTAAATGTCAGAAAGACTCCGCCCACTTAATAACATGAGAAATGTTGACCCTGTCCCAAGAGTGCACTGACATCATGTTGTTTTTGTTTGAATAATTAAACAGTTTGGGGACTTACAAAAATCTCCTTTTGTGCATTGACAGAAAAACTGTGTGCGGTCGATTGGTTGCCGATCTTTTGGTCGTCGGTCTTTTGGTCGCCGGTCTTTTAGTCGCCCCGTTGTCACGGTCGGGGCGACCAAAAGACCGCGACCAAAAGATTGGCGACCAATCGACCGTGTACCCAGAAAAACAGTACTTCTCTTTTTTCCTGGCCTAACTGGAGCAAGATATTTTTTTTTGTAACGGCAAAGTAGACATACCATATTTCAATTGCTCATAATTTTTCCTTTATATGTTTTAAATACCCTCTGATTTTTTTTGACAACCCTCACGCCATAAATGAGGAATCGACGGTGTGTGTTAGGATGAATGAACATCAGGTGTGTTAGTCATGGATGTACATTTTTAGAACAGCCCAGGGGGAGGGCTCAAAAGGTCACTTGCTTCGTCTTGGTGAGGACACTAACTAAAATGGCTCCTCCTCCTTTTCTAGTGGATGAATTAGAGTAAAATTTGTTAGGTGTCTTCTAGCAATTTAAACGCATCAGTCTTGTATTGTTCATTTTTTGTCTCAGGCCTGATTAATAAATTCCCGACTTATGTTTGCCTGTAGTTCCTCTGTTTGCAAGTAGAGGGCCTCTGTGTTATTCGAGTGTTCTTACCTTGTCTACATGTGTAAAGCTATTGACATTGCGAGATAACCGTTTCACAAGTCTACCCAATAGCGATCTTTTCTTCCCTGAAGGACAACTATAGTTGCTAGGGGTAACAAGAGCTAATCTACTCCGACTAGACAAGATAACTTCCCTCTGATTCAGCCGTGAACAGCATTGGGACCAACAAGGGACAGACAAGGACCGTTCCCTGGTGACCCCTCACGCAGTGGGCTAGTCTAGATTTCACTTCCAGGCTTCTAGCTCCAAAAAAAATATCATCACTTTCCTGCTGATTCCAATCTTCCCTCTGCCAGTTCGGAATCTGTATTTGTGGTAGGGGGAGTGTGATGAGGTTTTAACGGGAGGGGGGTGACGTCGGATGGGATGGGAGGCCGGTTCCCTTTACAGGGTCCAAACAAAGGCAGCCCCCCAACTTCGTGACTGAGACTCCCTGAGGTGCAGTCGAGTTGACGGACAGGTGGCAGAAAGGGGGTATTACGTGCTGACCGGTCCGTGGCGACAAATGGGGAGGGGTGCAGATGCCTGTCTTTATTCTTTATGGTTGTGTTTTGGGGGGACGGCGGGAGAGGGGTTGGGGGCTTCGTGGTAAGGAGCAGCTGGTGCCGAGTCCTGAATTCTGTCACTTAGCCTACCAACACACGTGGGAGTCGCGGAAGCTAAAGTCACGGGAGCAACATGAGCTGATAGTATCATTTTTTCCCGTTACAGCTATATTACTAGAAAATGTAAAATGGAGCGTACTGATGCTGTACTTTAGCTACACCATATGTGTCAAAGTGGCGGCCCGGGGGGCCAAATCTGGCCCGCCGCATCATTTTGTGTGGCCCGGGAAAGTAAATCTTGAGTGCCGACTTTGTGTTTTAGGATCAAATTCAAATGAAGATTATAGATGTATATTAATTTCCTGATTTTCCCCATTTTCAATCAATAATTGTAATTTTTTAATGATTTTTTTCTGTGTTTTTAGTTCAAAAATCATTTTGTAAAATCTAAAAATATATTTAAAAAAAGCTAAAATAAACATTGTTTTAGATCTATAAAAAACTGAATATTCAGGGCTTTTTATCCAGTTCTTATAAAAAAAAAATCGAAATATTATATATAAAATGGTCCGGCCCACATGAAACTGGGTTTGACACCCCTGCCCTACACACTCTATGCCGTGACGGGGTGCGTCAATGTTTTGCAGACTCAAACTACTTAATGCTCAGGTTAAAACTACTTATTGCTGAATAAAGTCTGACTTGAAATTTTATTGAACTTAAGTATCTATAATGATCCCCCCATGAACACCATACAAATCTTGCCAAAAAGCTGAGTTGCCGTTTAATATACCCGGGTATATTAAACGGCAGGGGTATATTAAATGGCGCACAAACGGGAGGCTCAAAAAAGCAAAAATCATTTAATATACCCGGGTATATTAAACGGCAAAATACGGTAATTTGGACAAAATACTACCGTTTGCAGAAATGTTCCAGAAAAATTGTTCCTTTCTCAACACATTAGTGAGTGGTTAATAACTCTTCTACATGACAATCATAAACTTTTTGATTTCAATCTCGTCTGTAGCCTTCCAGTGTATAAAATTGCTTTAATCCGATTCTTTGTAATTATCTTTGGCTCTTCCAGCTTCCCCGAATATCCGAAAATACGCACCTCATTTAGTTTGTTAAGCGGTAAACCACACCTTCTCAGTGGAACATTTAATTTTGACAGAATTTTGTCGCATTATAACAATAACAATATTGTTATGTAAAAATAGGGGGCGCTTAACATCTAGTTCCGACAAAGAACAGCCCTGACCTGACACAGTTTTAGCAATATTTAGCTAAAAACAACAACAACTGGCGGTAATAACATGCAACGCTCAAAACTCCAACTCAGAGAAAATCCTCCATTGTGACCCACATGTGCAAAATGCATGATTCATCAGCTCACGGAGCATTTAGTCGCTGACACGACACAGCCCAAAAAAAGAGATTTGTGCCTGACCACGACTGGAATAAAGAAATATAAAACGACATGTCTCGCATTTTAATTGGCCGCCTCCTCCTCCTCCTCCCTGCAACAATACACCTGCCGCTATTGTCGGAACCTGATTTATTGGACGGCTTTAATAGTTGCTATTTAGCCATGGCACACTTTAAGTAGCTCAATGGCGGCCGTGGAGCGAGAAACGGGCCCCAGAAATTGCACAGTGAGTGAAGAGATGGACTAATTAGCCTTTAAATGTGTCATTGAGTCATCTAAAACACGGTAGCCCTCGGCTATTCAGCCGCCGTCTTCGACGACATCCTTAACCCTGAAACAGGAAGGCCTTGGCTGTCTGCTCTCTCTCCCATTTGTTCAAATCAATGGAGGCTGTTCAGCCTAGACCCAGGAGGTCACCGCATTTAAGTGCCCGACTCACACGCAAGGAGGAGTGGCGGAAGGGGGAAGGATGGGTAAAGCCATTGTTCCCTTGGCAACTGGGCTCCTCCTGCCGTTATATACGAGTTTTTTGGGAGAAATGCAATACTATGGAAAATGAATTTGGAGTGTCGTTCTGACGGGCAAAATGGAATAAGTAAATGTTGGGTTTATTCTGGGATGTTAGTATATGTTCATTAAGCATTTTAATAGGTAATGAAGCTATAAATTAATTTGTGCTTTATGTTGGGACAAAGTAAGCACGAGGACACTTTCCCCCACAGATGCTTTCGAGGTTCGAGGCCAGTTAATTGTTTTCAGGACTATCGACTGAACAGGACACCATGTTCCAGGCCGAGGCTGTTGATCGGAGTTGGCAATGAAGATCTACAAGGGACTCTTAAATTGCTTTGACTTGGATTCCGGCAGATGGCGATAATCGCATTATTGTTTAAAAAATACGGCCGTTCTGTTTACCTTATAAAGAAATTTTATGCTTATTCGTGCAAATTCTTACGCAGTTGTTTTTGGTTTCCGGTCCGCTCAGGTCACATTGTATGCTTACTTGTGCAAAATCTTACGCAGGTGTTTTTGGTTTCGATCTAATATGAGATTGTTGTGGCAGTTGTTTTTTGACCTTAATGGTGTTATTCGGTTCGCTTATGCAATTGTTTGAATCAGATTACATTAAATGTTCCGTATTTTCTCGCATATATGTCGTATTTGTGGCTAAAAAAAAGGATGACTGAATCGAGGGTACGGCTTATATGCGCACAAATTAGACATGCACGAAACGCCATAAGGCAAGATAATGCGGCTGATACGGTAATTTATTTCAAAATAGAGACACGATGAACAGACAAAATGCTTAACATTTTTTGACGTCTGTGAATGAAATTCAAGAAAAAAATAAACTGGATTTTGCATAAAATGTGAAAAAACTCACTTGTGCCTGCCATTGCTCGCTCAGGGCGCCACCTAGGGATGACAAACTAGACCACGAAGGACACACTTCCTGGTTGTACTGCTCACCTGACTTCCTTTTTGAAAACTGTGAATGAGGGGGCATCTTATACAAGAGAAATTGTAAAATCCATTGATTTTAAAGCCATTTTTGGGTGCGGCTTATACGCAGAGGCGGCTAATATGCGAGAAAATACTGTACTCCTTCGCCCAAAGTTATTCAGCACAGCCACGGCTCTAATGAGGCTAAGCAGTATGGAAAATGGACAGATGAAAAGTACTTTCCAAGCTATAAGCTTTTTTGGGTCATTTTAGAAAAAAAACATTTTGCTCCGTGTTGCAAGGAAATTACTTTTTTTTAACGCTCAGAAGCAGATGACTATAAGCCACACAGGCCAAATTTTAAAGGGGAAATATTATTTTTGGAGGTACAGTGGACGATTGGTTAGCACGCCCGTCTCACTGTTCTGAGTTTGAGGTCAATCTCAAAAGAGCCACATGATTGGATGTCTACCATTGGAAATGGCACTGAATGCTAAATGGTTCGAGGTGTATTTTTTTTTTTATTTGCGGCTTTTATTGTCTTCACCTCCATGCTTTTCTTTCACAAGTTGAATCCACCGCTGTCAAGGCCCGGACCCTGGTTGTCATGGTGACAAACGAGACTACTTATTGGCTCACATTCATATATTGTAGACTCGCGCACTTGGATTAGACAAGGTCAGTATTTTAAACCAAGCTAATTCCAGGAGAACAAAAAATACAATGTATCATACCATATTAAAAAATAATTTGTGCATTTTATGTTTTATTTTATATCAGCATTTTAATTTTTTGCTATTTCCCATTGAATTTTCTATATTTTATGTTTGTTGATGCTATTTTCATGTACTTGGTGTTTCTAAAAATCCAACATTTTTCGTTTATTTTTTTAAATATAAATTCAGGCATCAATCAGTTAACATGCTTGGGAAATTATTAAAAATTTATATTTAATAAATCTATTTTAATTTTTTTGCTATTTTTCATTGAATTTTCTATACCATATATCCAATATTTTTCATTTATGTGTTTAATATACATTCAGGCATCCATCAGTTAACATGCTTGGTAAATTATTAAGAAAATAATTTTAATAAAATTATTAAAATCATATTTGTAATAAAATCAATAAAAAAATATTTGCAAATTAAAAAAAATAATAATAAAATTCAAAAATATTTTCAATAAAATTATTTACAATATATTTTAAAGATAATTATTAAAAAATATTTTTAATAAAATTATTTTAAAAAAATTAAATTATTTATTTTAAAAAAAGGAAGAAAAATCTTTATTGAACACCCAGAGGGAAAATTCATGTGTTGCAGCAGCCAAAGCATAACGTCCTAGGAATATAAGTATAAAAAACAATAAAAAACACTATAAAAATAGTTATAAACCTTTACACTACACTTCCCTTGACATGACTGAACACGTCTGACATTTTCCCATTGTAAAAATACAGCGCAGGGGTACACGACATGCCTCTAGCTTCTTCGGGGTGGCTACCGTGTACTTTACAGACGCATAAATCACCAAAAGCGCCTCCGTTAGGCTTACCGGCAACCGGCAATTTGCTCAGGGGAAGTCTTCACTCTGCTTGTTTATAGACGTAAATACGCCTTGAAGTTAAAAACGGCGGTCGCCCACTAAATGTAAGCGCCCCAGAAGCATGCAACGCGATGAGGATGAGGAAACTGCCGCAGATTAGTTTTGGGCTCCTGGAGGCTGAGGGATTAAGGATGGAAGGCTAGTCAAAAGGGGGGGTCACTCCAGTCCTGCTCCACAGCAAAATCCCCATCTATTGGCAGCTTTTGTGTGGAAATACCACGTGCAAAAAAAAAAAAAAATTCTCCACATATGCTTAAACGTGGCTGGAATACTGAAATAGATGCGGGCTTTTGGGAATGTGTGAGGGTTCAAGACTCTCGCGCACAGAGTAATAAAGTACATTCGATCAGGTCTGGTGGAGTGAGAGAAAAGACAACATGAAAGTTCAAGAGTATATGACTAAGCTGCCAGTAAAACATTTATTCAAGGTGGGACATACGCATTTTATTAACTCTTCAGTTATGTCCCATAAATTTGATACGCGTTGTCAGAAATACAGTTAATTGTCTACAGTGCTTTTATTCTAAAGCGATAGTTATTTTAATATAACAACGAGAGGGCAAACATTTTGATTGTTTTTTGGTTTATTTTGTCGCCAAGGCAAATTGACAGCGAAAGCGCCGATTAACAAAAATAGAGGTTCAATCTATTAAGACTGCGATGGTTTGATGCCGTCAAGGGCAAAACTGATTCGTTTTTATCAAAAGGAACGCATTACGACTCCTTGCAAATGTTTAGTTTTCATAATACAGCGGTACCTCGAGATACGAGCTTAATGCGTTCCGGGACGGAGCTGGTATGTCGATTTACTCGTAACTCAAATGAACATTTCCCATAGAAATGAACTAAAAACAAATTAATTCGTTCTAACCCTCTGAAAACACACCAAAAACAGGATATTGGATCGGAAAAAGGTTGATTTTTTCTAATTCGCCATCTATTAACAAAGTAACAAATAACTAGTGGTTTAATACTACTAAAATTTGTTTAATAGTATACTAAAATTAGATAGATTTCGCGGAGGGGAGAGAGAGGGGTGGAGACTTTTTGCATGGCAACGCGCTCGTAACATAACATAGACAAATTTAAATGAACTTGGATTACGATGCACACACTCAAAAATACATTTCATCTAACCTTACACTAAACTTAATTCTAATTGTGTTTTAAATTTTGATACCTCTATTGGCCCCGCCTCCACCCTGACTTTCAGATGCAACCTATCGAGGGTCGATTGCTTTTGTCTTCCCTACAAAATATTTCGAAAATGATGCACACAAATGTCCTCACAATAGGATAATGCACGACCACTTGCCAACGAAAAGTAGTCTTGCATTAGCGATCGCTCCGCCAATGGGAGCTAACGGGCTAACGGGAAAAAAAAACACACATTTGTCTCGTATCTCAAGATGAATATTTGCTCAAATTTGTACTCTTATCTGTAATTCCTCGTATGTCAGGGTACTCGTATGTCGAGGTACCACTGTAAAAAAAAAAAAAAAAATTTTAAAATGGACCAAAACACCCCCTGAGCCAGGAAAAGACCCACTATTTGCCGTTCCAGATGGGAACTTTTTTCCAAATGCCATCAACATAGTTTGCCAAGTGTATCAGAGATAGCACGCCTCATTTAATTTGCATGATAACCGAAAATCTTCTTTCCAAACCAAGAACGCCTTCCTAATAACGTCAACATTACCATGTTAGCACGTTTGGGTGACAGTGAATACAAATAGAGCCTTCAGCAATGGAGCGCTTCATCTCGCCCTGCAAAGTATTCACACTACCCGGGGACTCCACAGAGGTCAAATACCTTCTTATCTGCACACTAACAGGTTCTGCTTGGACAGGCTCAATTAGCTAGCGCTTAGTAGTAGTTCAAGAACGGGGCCACGCTATCTGCAAAAGCCTCCTATCAGCAGAACCGCACGAGTGACTGTGGAGTCGAGCTCACAAAAGCCCGATTGTGCCGGTTCCTTAGAAAGGATGGGAAAATTGGACCTTTCTTTGAAGTAAGATTGATTGGGATGTGACTGCGCCTCTGTGGATAAATCACTTCCCGACAGTAAAATAATTGGGCAAGGCAGCTGATTAGTCAATTAAGGGATCGTTGCAATGCATTCAGGAACTGATGGATGATTAACGGCACCTTGTAGAGTATCAGAGGTTCTGCGAATACTTGTGTAAGAAGTAACTTTCCTAAAACTGAATTAGCGTTTGTAAATGGTGAGCTTGTTTAACATTAAGGGCTCATTTACGGGGCAACGGTAAAACGTAAAATCTTGTGGCCTGAATTGTTAATGTGTTATCTGTTTTCAGAAATGCTTCTATTCAGTGAGGTTTTTTTTACAAACGGAGAAAATTTGAAATTTAGTCTTCATTTATTTAGGCAGAAGTCTACACTGAAATTTAACGTGGTTTACTACTGACTGATAAGCGCCTCAAAGTTCTGAGATCTAGTCTTTCTTGTGTGGGTTTACATCGTTGCGTACGGGAATCCCGCTTTCTTGAATGCAAGTTTGGTTCCGGAAGATTACTGGAATTGCTTTGTAGTCAAATGATTGCCAATGGCTAATTCACAGTACCATAGGTATAACAATCGCAAGTAGAACACTCGTAGGTGGAACAATCGTAGGTGGAACCATCGTAGGTGGAACCATCGTAGGTGGAACCATCGTAGGTGGAACCATGGTAGGTAGAACCATGGTAGGTAGAACCATCGTAGGTAGAACCATCGTAAGTAGAACCATCGTAAGTAGAACCATCGTAAGTATAACAAACGTAAGTATAACCATCGTAAGTATAACCATCGTAAGTATAACCATCCTAAGTATAACCATCCTAAGTATAACAATCCTAAGTATAACAATCCTAAGTATAACAATCCTAAGTATAACAATCCTAAGTATAACAATCCTAAGTATAACAATCCTAAGTATAACAATCCTAAGTATAACAATCCTAAGTATAACAATCCTAAGTATAACAATCCTAAGTATAACAATCCTAAGTATAACAATCCTAAGTATAACAATCCTAAGTATAACAATCCTAAGTATAACAATCCTAAGTATAACAATCCTAAGTATAACAATCCTAAGTATAACAATCCTAAGTATAACAATCGTAAGTATAACAATTATAAGTATAACAATCGGAAGTATAACAATCGGAAGTATAACAATCATAAACAGTATCATAAATTTCAGAGTGTAGACTTCTACCTAAATAAATGACCACTAAATTTAGATAGCACACCTCCAGTTTAAATCTAATTATATTTATATAATGACAATAAAAGCATTCAATTCAATTCCTTCCATTTCCCCAAATCAGGGGTGTCTATTTACTGCTTTGAGATTGGCTAGCAACCAGTTCAGGGTAAACCTGACCTCCTGGGAGCGAATCCAGCACACTATGACCCTCAAGGTACAAATAATAGACGATTTATTGCACCTTACATCTGACGCACAATTGGCTTAGTTGCTAATGCAAGAAAAATAGCTTTTGGTTTATTCCCAGCGTGACGTACTTGCTGGATCGCACATTTCCTGGGTAACTCCAAAGCGAACCGTAGTGGATAACAATGTTAGAGGCATGACTGGAATCCTAGCCAGTCACTCAGTGGTGGCAAGGCCGCCTGCTGGCATCACGTACGCACAGATGGAATTAAATCTGTCTTTTGCCAAGCTTTTCACTGGCACGTTTTCCCCATCTCTGCCCTTTATTAGAGGTGAGGTATGATACTGGGAATGAGTCGTTGCTAATCACTTCACTACGAAGCCATTCCGGTAATCTCATAAAGGAGAGAACTAAACTGGCATTCAAGCTCGTAAGGGAAAAATCAAGAAAGAGAGACTTCCGTACGGTACACGGTCGATTGGTCGCCGGTCTTTTGGTCGCCGGTCTTTTGGTCGCCCGGAAGGTAAGTGATAACTATTTAGTCATACTTAATGCCCTAGTAATTATTAGGCTAAAGAAAAGCTCCACATTTTCCGGACATTTCTAGTTTTTTGTTGGAGAACTTGTTAAGACCCTGACTGACATATACCTTCTTAAAGGGACAACGCATGTACATACAAACTCTTCTACACTCACACGTCGGCCTAGTGAAACTGCTCAGGGCCATTGTTGGCTTTTATTGATGTGTAGACCGTGTTGTTTTACCTTGTTTTGTCGCCGGTCTTTTGGTCGTTCGTTATCGCGGTCGGGGCGACCAAAAGACCGGCGACCAAAAGACCAGCGACCAATCGACCGCACACGCAGCATTTTATCTGTTTATCTTTTCTCTGTGCCAAGTCTAATTTGTTCGCATATAAGCCCTACCCTCGATTCAGTTATTTTTTTAGCAACAAATAGAGGCATATATGCAAGAAAATACCCAAATCATACATATCCAACAGTCTTTTGGCCGTCTCTATGCAAAGACAGAGCTTCCTCTTGAAACAAAAGAGTGCACGGGGAGCCAAATAATCGCAGGCAATCTGTCAAAAATAGGTCGTCAATGTTGGTGTAGAGCTCCAAAAGTACCGCGTCCCCAAAATCGATACGCAAGGGGCTATAAATAGTAAGAAGGTCAGGAGGAAGAGATATTGAGGTTGACATCAACGCAATGGCTCTGCTGGAGGTTAAGAAGGCTTATTTTAGAGCACACGCCTTGTAAAATGGCTTCTCCGTCGAGGGTTGTTCCAGAGGCAGATGTCCCTCATGATGTTTAAATGTCACATTCTGCTCCGAGTCAAAGTCGGAGACGTTTTGAATAATAGACATATTCGCAGAATAATATATTCATTCACTCAGATACGGAGTTTTTCAGACTATAAGTAAAGATCTTCTTATCAGAGTTCCTAAATGAAGACGTGATTTCTGAGTTTTTCCGACCTAATACTCAAGATGAAGATTACCACGGATTGACTTGCTGTGAGATCAAGAATTTTAATGTTTATGTTTTTTTTCCTCCTACTGGACCTGGCAGCAAGTATTTATTGAAAAACATGTGTCAAAGTGGCGGCCCGGGGGCCAAATCTGGCCCGCCGCATCATTTTGTGCGGCCCGAGAAAGTAAATCATGAGTGCCGACTTTCTGTTTTAGGATCAAATTAAAATGAAGAGTATAGATGTATATTAAATTTCCTGATTTTTTCCCCTTTTAAATCAATAATTGTAATTTTTAATCCATTTTTTCTGTGTTTTTATTTCAAAAATCATTTTATAAAATCTAAAAATATATTTTAAAAAAAGCTAAAATAAACATTGTTTTAGATCTAAAAAAAAACGGAATATTCAGGGCTTTTAATCCAGTTCTTTTAACCCATTTATAAAAAAAAATCTAAATATTATATCTAAAATAGTCCGGCCCACATGAAATCGAGTTGACATTAACGCGGCCCGCAAACCAACCAGAGTCTGACACCCTTGCTCCACAAAATGTAGACAACACATTTCGTATGTGCCGATTCAAGCAAGTTAACCTTTTACGTTAAAAGCTCAGCCTTGTCGACAGATGTGTGCATGCATTCCTCACATGCTTTAATGAGCACCCTGTCTTCTCTAAAGTGTTTTTTTTTTAATCCAAACCACTTTTTTAGGTCGCAAAACCGAGTCAACTTAGTCTTGAGAGCTAGCGAGAATTTTCCAAGAGCATACCATCACGCCGTGCGGTCAAGATAGGTTACTTTTCTGTTTTGCACACTGCCCTCCTTCTTTTTCTATTATTTAAACCATCATCACTTGTTTTTTTTTTTTCCACAGTGGGAGGGGAGGGGAAAAAAATGCAAGACGAGGAAGGAGGCATCCAAACAATCTCATTAATAACCGCGACTAATTTATTCCAGGCTGCTCTTGAAGTTAACCGAATAAATGTTCTTTTTGAGGACGAGGGGGCGCCTGGTGTGTGTCGAAGAAGAACTGAACGTGTGGAGACCGACCGGGCCGTCAAAAACGCTCGGTGGAAACGATGCAGCCCTGCGGTAAACTAGAGCACCGGTCTCGGCAGGAAGTGAGCATTTCACAGGCTTCGGTGGGGGGATGTTAGTTCATGTCTGGCCTTGAGGGGTTTGCGACATGATGTTTTGTTAAACCTGTTTACTGTAGAAGAGGACCATTCCTGACCTGAAGCACACTTGAAAACCCGTTTCCAGGTGTCCTTAAAGTCTGTGAAATTCTTTCTCGAAAAGCCCAGATGCGGAAGCATTTTAGCACATTTTACTTGTTCTTATCTGGTTAGAAATCACAGCAAGTCTAAAGTGGTGGTGTTTCTGCATACGTGTACAGTAATACCTTGAGATATGAGCTTAATGTGTTACAGGACCAAGCTCGTTTGTTGATTTACTTGTATCTCAAATCAACGTTTCCTATAGAAATGAACTAAATACGAATTCATTCATTCCCACCCTCTGAAAAAACACCAAAAACAGGATATTACAATGGAACAACATATTTCTATTGGTTCTAATTCACCATCTACTAACAGAGGAACAAATAACTATCTAGTGGTTATGATGTTCAATACTAAAATGAGACATTATTCTTTAAAACGCGAAGTGATGGACGGCAACGCGCATGTAACATAACATAAAATTAACTTAAATGATCTTAGATTGCGATACAGACACTTGAAAAATAAGTTTTAATCTTATCTTACATTAAACTTACATTTAATTTAGTTTTAATTATTTTTTTTACTTTTCTTCTTCCGACTTGGCTCTTTTTGCTTCACTTCCACCTTCACTTTTAGCCGCAGTTTTTAAAAGGAACCCATCTAGGATTGTTTGCTTTTGTCTCGTCTTCAAAATCTTACGAAAATGACACACACAAATGCCCTTACAGTAGGCTAACACACGACCACTTGCCAACTTGTCCGGGTACTTCTCTCGTATTGGCGAGCCAGCTCCATCATGCGTACACAACACTAATGTTTTTCGATAATTTGGTGCTTAATATCGATTGTCATCATTTACCTTTTCTTCGCACTACCCTTCATTGCATCTGCTTGCTTTTAGACCCATTGTTTTTCCCTTGATTCGGCACTGACGAATGCAAAAAAAAAACACGGAAAAATTACAGCGCTCTTAGATATATTTAGACGAGAGAGATGCGGCGAGAAAGATGCGCTGTTATCATAAGCAGCCTCTCGCGTCTCGGCCAACTGGCTGTATGCTCGTATCTTGAAATTTGTCTCGTATCTCAATGCATATATTTGCTCGGAAATTTTACCCGTATCTCAAATTTCTCACATGTTGGGGCACTCGTATGTCAAGGTATTACTGTAGTGTTTTTGGGTCTTTAGCCAGCCAAGCTTATCATGCCATGGATGGCAAAAATCAGTGTGGCTGTGGTTATTAGGAAAATCTGCAGAACTGTGAAATTTCAGTTCATGAGGGAGTAGAAATTCAAAAGTCCGTTTTCGTGAGATATTCTCTTGTATTGCTCTCGTTTAAGAGCTTTGCGAAGCGTTTCAAGTATTTTTCTACAGTTTAATGTCTGGTCTAACCTCCTCCAACTCCACTAGACTTGGATAAAAGTAGTGGATCCCTCAGGCCTTTACAAAATCAACTGTGGAAAAGCTGCTGCATTGACTAAAGAGACCTCAGCACAGAAGGGTAGTCATGAGGGGGAGCCCCATCCTTCTCGCCCGGCAACCTCGGTCGCTCAATACCAACCCGTCTTGGTCGGAATATTGAGAATGAATAGATAAGGATTAGCCTTACAATTGCCGCTACGCCTTTCATTTACCGATGTATCCTCTGGATGAACCCACTTCTTTACGAGAATGGAGCGGCGTGAAAAAAAAGCTTGGGAATTCCACAAGAGATGTACGGCATCGTTAAATAGTAGAATATATTTGTTTTGCAGAAACCCAAAGGGGAGTAAGAAAGTTTTAACAACCAGGAAATTCAATTTAAAAATAAAAAGTAGTGCATTTCTAAAGCTAAGCTGTCCCCTAAAGCTACGGGAAACCAATCCCAACCCCCCAGTACTGATCACCAGCGCCGGCACCACCACCACCACCGGCCCCCCAAAACAGGCTTCCACAATTAAATCAGGTCAGTGCAGCCAGTCTTGTTGTCCTGCTCAACATCAAGTGTGCTCATCCTGCTCAATGACTGAGGAAAATGAGTTCGGCCAACACAAAGCAGCAGTGTGTGGGAATATTTGCAGTTGCAAACTATTAGACAATGGAAGGCAGTGTGGAGCCAGTGACTTCAAAACAGGTCAAAGTCTTTTAAAAAGTCGACATCATTTTGCAAGAAAATTGTTGGTTTTGAACAGACGGATGACAAAATCAAGAAGTTACAGCCTTATTAGTAAAGTTCACTGTGTTAACAATTGGGTCCATCTGCTCCACAACAGTGCAAGAAAGCCACAACTGCAATAATCAACTATATTTTGAATTAAAACCTCGCTGACAGTGAAAGTACAAAAAGTGTCGAGGAAAGAGGATTGGATATTTTGTGATTTACCATATTTAGTCGGCTTCACGTATAAGCTGTACCCTTAAAATTGCCTTAAGATCGTTGAATTTTACAATTTCTCTTGTATAAGACGCCCCCTGATTCACAATTTTCACTTCC